>NW_017306290.1:1382500-1387381 GCF_000935625.1 Nanorana parkeri | reverse complement strand
AAAAAAAAAATGTTTTTTTTTTGTCAGTTTATATTATGCAAACACTATGACTGCTTAATAAATTAACTTTTTAAAATTTTTAGTTATTATCAGGCTGCTCCAAGCTTAGGAACAGCTAATAATAACTTGAGACTGATCCTGACAGCATGTCAGAATCAGATCTCACTAAAGGTCTTTGATCGTTCCTAGACGATCAAAACTGATACATTTCACTCAAGAGATACATTTCAACCACTAGATACAAAATGTATCATTTAACATCGGGCCAGGCTCTCCAGCTGTCAAAACGAATAGCAGAGAGGTGAGTCACTGCTACCTCTCTGCTATCTTCAGCTGTCAGATACAGGATCGCTATTTAGCGAACCCGTATCTGAATGTAAAGGCTTCATTCTTTCATTAATGAAAGAAAGAAGCTTTTAAAAAAGCTTAACTATTTAATTAATGAATGTCTCAATAGTGAGGCATTAATTAATGACTGGAACTGCTGAGAATCAGCAGTTACCAGCATTACAGAGGCTAATATAATTCGACACGTACAGTGTACGTGGCAGGTCATATAGCCACTTTGTGACGGGACGTACACTGTATGTCTCCCGTCACAAAGGGGTTAATACGGGTGCTAGTTGCCACAATAAACTAGCTACTAGCAGAGCTCACTAGTCTTCCAACAAGCTTAAGCACCAATTTAAGTTAGAAACCTGCTAGCAACTTTTGATGCAAGGTGCATTTAACATCACTAAGTCCCCGTTCACACTGAGCGGATTTCAGCTCGAAAATCGCGCATATCAGCTCGTCGCCGCCACTCGTCGCCTGTACATGACCCTTTTTTGCGCGGCTGTCACACAATTTTGCTAGTATTTGCATGCAGCCCAATAGAAAAGTCGCACTATATCGCGCAACTACGATTGTGCGGGAATACGCAAGAATTGCATGTCGCTCAGTGTAAATGGGGCCTAAATTAGAGCCAATGGGTGCTTTAAGGCTTCAAGAAATCTTTTTGATGCTTGCATGAAAGCTTGCTGTACACATTGCTCTTCTTGAAGCTGGAGCCCTTATGCATATGTACAAGTCCTTAGGAGGGCATTTTAGCCTAGTTGCCGCATTCACAGGCCCGGCATTAAAATTTCCCGTGCAAGTGCTGGATTTCCTTCTACCAGCTTTAGAAGCTGATAAGGGATTAAAGGAAGGGAATAAAAAGCGGTTTAAGTACTTATACTCGCTGTATTTAAGTGTATATTACCTACAAACCTGGATTCATTTTATTTCTTTTTAAGTTCAGCTTCCATTTCTGGATCGATACACTTAGAGGGAACAATAGTCACTAGCCATGAGAACTACTGCCTTACTTTAAAAATACAAAACTAACATTGCAAGCATAGCTGCAGATGGTGCTGAAACCTTCTGTGCAGTATCAGCAAATCTGCAAGTACGTCAATTACCCATATGTGCAAATGAAACAGGCACACAAATGGCTTAGGCAGGATCTGTATAAATGAACAATACAAGCAGAACTTCTGCTTTAAATCCCCTCACACCAAATTTTACAGTGAGCACATGGTAAACACTGTTCTTCCAAAACAAAATCATTCCTATGGATGTGATTAGTCTCCAATCTAAAGAACTGCAGCAACATATCTTGCAAAAATGTAACAGAGTGGGTGTTAATAAACCTATTACTTGACTACTAAGAAGAACAAAAAAAATTACTTTATTAAAGTGACTGTCAATGAAGAGAAAAAAAAAAGTTTCTGTAAACGCACACACTTTAGACTTGTCTCAATGCTCGTTCATAGAATCAAAGTCACTGGAAGGATTTTCACATCTGACGGGCATCCGACAGCTGGAAGTACATGTCCCCCACCACACTGTGGTTTCTCACGCTACCGTCTGTCTCCTAAAGTGCAATGGGGTAAGCAGGAGAACCACAGAAAGCAAACTGGGGGGAGGGGGAGAGAGAAGAGAGAGAGAGAGAGAGAGAGAGAGAGAGACACAGAGACACAGAGACACAGAGACACAGAGACAGACACACACAGGTATCCGATACAGGCAGAAATGTCTGTACAGGAAAAATGGATGCCCACACAAGCTAAATCCAAACACTTTCTTTCTTTCATAAAAGCATAACACGAGATGAAGTCAGACCAGTGACACGTTTCACACAGGCACTTACTGTGTTACAAAATTTCTCATCCACAATTTCACATAACCTTCACCCTATCCAATGGGGTTTTACATATTCGGCTGTGGTTCATTATCACAAACTTGCACGAGTACAACCAGAAGCAGGTCAGATCTTCCGGGTGGCTTTGCTCGGGGACAAAAGCAAAGATTCTAAGACGGGGAAAGGAGACAGGCAAGTATAAAGTGCCCTTTTTCACCGGAAACTTTTCATTCTATTCTTTTTTTTTCCACTGACCGTCACTTTTTTTTAGAGGTTATATGCAAAACTAAGTACAAGCGCATAGAGAATCCCCACATTCACATATGGGGAATGCAGTCCACAGTGTTTAGGCCATGTCTAGCTCTGTAGGCACATTCATTATTATTGGGAGGATATTCATTCCTCCCAATAAAATCATGTGTCTTGTTTGATGGCACAGTTGGAAATTATTTCTTTATATGAAGTAAACTAAATATTTCCTTTAAATTGTAATTCTAGCAGTGTTTACTGCAATAATGACATGACCCAGAGGGCAGACACTGTATAAGGCACCCTGGTTGGTTACGCAAGACATGTAATGTTTATTGTACTTTTTGCCACAACATGGATCAGTAACCTTTGTCATTAATAGATTACCATTACATAATTATATATTTTCTTATATACCAAACGCTGAATAATAATGGAAAAAAAAAACTGTACAGTGAACTTGGAGTCTCCATATGCATACTTTATGTCCAAGTACAATTTGACAAAATTACATATATGCAGCTTCAGTGGTGAAAAACTGCTCAAAAGGTTGACAAGGGTATCCGTGTATTTTGCTGACCACGAGATACTGCATCCTTTTAACATTATTTTGACTGAAACTCTCAGTAAATGTAATTACTTTTACATTACCACGCTAAGTCGACAAAAATGTACAATGATAAAAACAACCAGGCATAAAAACTAAGCTTGTCATAATATTTTTCTCAAATGTGGAAAGCCAAACGGTAAAAAGGAAAGAAAAGCCCAAGCTAACAAAAACACCAGAAAAGGGATGCTGAACTCTAGAAAGTCAGATGAACAGGATATATAAAGACATCAGGTAAACAACAGGAAACTCTGAATGCAAGAGATAGCAAAGCTACACTTTTTTTTTTTTTTAGCGAACAGGCAGCTAGTAGTCTGTAAAGAGAACATGTAACCACAACAAGAATAAAACTGCCAAAAGCAGCAGCTGGACCATCAGGGCTCTGATAACACAAACATGGTGTTCTCTGGGGTCAGCACACATGGTTTGAGAGATAAAGGCGGACTCTTACTTAAAAAGCACCTGTCAACTAAAGTGAAGTTTATATAAATATATTAAATAAAGCTCAAACATTTAAGGGGTTCCTCTACTTGGTGTTATAATGTCCATACCTACCCATCTATACTAACCATACAATATAACCCCAGACGGAACACTTATTGCCAAATGGATAGCACTGTGCAATGCAGTAGAGCCTGCCTGGCTCCAAGTACTGGCCCCATAACATCTGGTGAAGGAGATAAAAAGGCGGTTGATAGCCAAATTCAGGTACTTTTGCTACAGGTAAGAAAAAAAATAAAATCTAAGTCATACCTTGAGTAACTTATGTTTATGTGCATATGTTTAATCTTTAAAGCAAAACAGGAGCGGTCAACAATCTTTCTGGCTGTCACAGGAGGCTGATCGAGCGGTGTAGAGAGGAAATCCCAGCCTCCTGTGACAGCGCTGTCTCCGCCCCCACACCGCTCTGCCGGACTGTGATAGGCGACTTAAGTGTTGTGGGAGGAGAGACGCCGGCCGCTCACAGCGCTCTCGTCCTGCAGCGCTCGGCCGGCTGTCACTTACTTTTCTCCCCACTGGAACACAAAGCAGCGCCCAGCGGGGAGAAAAGAAACCAGGGACGCGCCGATGTATCGGCCGAAACATGGTTCTTTCGGCATTATGCCAAAAGTGCCATTTTCGGCCGATATGTTTCGGGGTCACTTTCGGGGTTTCAGGGTCACTGTCCTGCAGGAAGGTCAACCTCCATCACAGCCTCAAATCTCTCGCAGACTGAGAACTGGTTTCCCTCAAGAATGTCCCTGCGTTTAGCGCCATCCATCATTCCTTCAATTCTGACTGTTTGGCAGGCCCTGCCGATGAAAAACATGGGTTTTCTCGGGATAAGAGCTCTTGGGTTTGCGACAAACGTAGCATTTTTCTAGAAGGCCAAAAGGCTACATTTTAGTGTCATCTGGCCAGAGTACCTTCTTCCATCTGTTTGGGGAGTCTCCCACATGCCTTTTGGTAAACCAAACATGTCTGCTTATTTTTTTTTTGTAAATATTTAGTTTTTTTCTGGCCACTCCTCCATGAAGACCAGCTCTGTGGAGTATATAGATTAAAGTAGTCCTATGAAGAAATACTCCAATCTCTGCTGTGGAGCTTTGCAGCTCCCTCAGGGTTATCTTTGGTCTCTCTGATTAATGTCCTCCTTGCCTGCTCTGTCTGTTTTGATGGGTGACCCTTTCTTGGCAGGTTTGATGTGGTGCCATATTCTTTCTATTTTTTTTTAATAATTGATTTATTGGTGCTCCGTGGGATGTGTAAAGTTTTAGATTTTTTTTTTTTTAATAACCCAACCCTGATCTGTACTTCTCCACAACTGTCTCGTTCCTGTTTGGGGAGCTCCTTAAGTGTTCATGGTGGCACCCTTTGCTCAGAG
>NW_017306290.1:1360918-1382391 GCF_000935625.1 Nanorana parkeri | reverse complement strand
GAAGATTAGTACACACGGATGCGATGTAGAAGTTGGAGATAACTTGCATCCTCACTAAGCATGCATAGCAGTTGAGAACTGTATTCTGTACACAGAAGCCCACTTCTCTTCGCTAGCAACTAACGGAGCCTAAAGAGATTTCCATTGGGAGCAGGAAAAAAGTAGGAAGCTTCCTTTGAAGCCATACTCCTAAAACTGATGGGAGGAAGTAGAGAGACCTGGATGCTTGATCCAAACAGCATATTTGGCAAAGAAAACAGCACAAAATCCCACTTGAGCACATTACGAGTGGCAGCTATTTACACAAAATGATTGTGCCTTAAAGGCAGCAATGAATAATTCTACTTCGTCTTATGACAGTCCTTCATACTATCAAACTCCAGGGACATTTGCTCAGTAACGCATTAAAATCTGTTGCTGGAGTGTTAGTAAAATGACTTTGCTCTCTTTATTTCAGGTAATTCCTGATTTTATTTGAAAATCTCTTGACATTGTATTGCCACTTAAAATGCACAGTAATAATCACCATCCCAATTAGGTTCAGCTTGTTGTACTAACACACAAACAACCTTTTATTTCAGCTGCTCCTAATGAAATAAAATGCAATTCAAGATGCTAGACTACAAACAGTGCCATTTTCACATTAGAAGTAATTTCCCATCAAGAGGCAAAAATTACCTCTGGTCAAAGTCAAAGAAAGAGAGCCTTTACCTTGCATTTGATGAGTTTACAGTGAACTCCTCGCAATACAGAAAATATAAAGCACAAAGTACTTCAAAGTATAATAAGCATACTGAGGCATCAAGAGGTCCACAATCAAGTAAATAAAAAAAAAAACAAAAAAAAAACACAACAACAACAACAACAACATGGAAAAATACGAGAGGTCTTAAAAACAAAAGCAGAAAAAGACATAGCAATGAAGGGCAATTTTAGGTCATCTAGCCTATAGTCTCAGCCTAAAACTCCTAGCAAACACAGATAATGAGAGGGCCTTGTTTTCTGATCAGAAACCAGATAAAAATAAGGGCAAAAGGTTAGTTTGAGGGTACATTCAGAAGGTACATAAAAGTAAAAGGATTTTCCATTATGACACATTTAAATTAAAAAAAAATTAACCAGTGGTATATTATCTTTTTTATTTAATATTAATTCATGATTCGCATTCTTTTTTTATTTACTATGTTTTAAAAGACTGATCCACCTTTGACTTTTGTCCATTCAGTGCCACAAGTTTACACCAGAGGACACCCCTATAATAAAAATGCTGTGTTCTATTACAAAGCATTATAAATCAAGTCAGAGTCTGACAAGCATAATATTGGCAACAACAGCCTGAATCAATTAAAAATGGATGAAATTTAACTGGCTGCTACCCAAAATGTGTTCCACAAATAGATTATAAATGATCTAGTGGCTTTAAGGCATTCTTCAGTTAAACACTACAGAAAATGTTGTGCCTGTAACACTGGGTACAAGATGTCATAAGAATAAAAGGATTTGTAGGGATAAACCATGTATGAGAAAAGTAAACTGCCCTCATTTATACAAGCTGCCCTCTTCTATATGACAATAGAGATGCTGTTCCAGAGCACTAGAAATGACCTCGATTTAAGTGGTGGTGTTACACACAATTACAAGATTGTGGCATATGCCAGTGATGCTCCATTATTCATTACAAAACCTCTATTCCTTCAAGTTTATGATTTTGACAGAAAAACACTTTTGAAACAAACCTTTCTTAGACAGAAATGTTAAAACTGAATATATCCCAAAGGGGAAATTGGATGCAATGATGCATATATTCCATTTCAAACGTAATGGCCAAAACTTTTAGTTCTAAAATAAAATTTCTGACCATTCTAAACTGAATTAAACATTGAAGATGGTGATGTTATTCCTACCTAAAACATTCATCCATTTTACTTGTCAACAGCAATCTTTTTTTTTTTTATTAAGTGAAAGGGGAAAAAAAAACCACACACACTAGCTTCTAAAAGCGGACCTTTACCCACTTTCACGATAGATAGATAGATCTCACCTAAGTGCATACATACATACATACATACATACATATAGATAGACACACACACAAACTCTGCATACTGAAATGAAATCTTATATTCATTAAAACATACTTATTTTACGTTTGTGGATTACAATTACTAAAGGCCTTGTTCACACCAAGCGCGTTCCAGGAGCAGAGCAGTTGCAGACTGGATCAAAACTGCGTCCAATGTATTCCAGTGGTATTTTGGGCTCTAGTTCACACCGCAGCGTTCAGTTCCAGAGCATGTAAAAAAACTGCAGCAAGCCCTATTTTACCTGCTCTGGAACGCATGCAAAGGCCCTGGAACGCACTAATAGCCTAAACTAAATTTAAAAAAACGGCCCTGAACGCATCAAAAAACGCAGCACAACCCACTGCGTGTGCAGAAACTCTGCAGATCTGGTCTGCATTTGGTGTGAACAAGCCCTAAACATTTAAAAAAGTGCCATTATTTCAAAAGATATGGGTAAAATTCCTTCAAGAACTAAAAAGGTCAGCAATGATTGCCTCCATACTAACTCAGTACAGGTTTTCTTTAAATGTAGCATAGAACACCATCTTTAGTTTTTTTGTGCATTTACTTCAACATATATTGTTGTATATAATTTACATACAAAACCCCACATACATGAAGCCCCTTTCGGACAGGCTGTCCGATCAGGTCTTTTTTAGGTGGACTCAACTGAATGTCCAATTTGAAAAGACACCCACTAATTTGGAACTGGCTGCTCTGGCCAGGTCAAAATCAACAGCACAGTGCTCTTTTTCACCAGACCTGATCATGCCGATCGGGGGTAAGCTGCCATAAAACAGACACATGTCTGTTTACATCCGATTTCCCATAGGCCAACATGGGGTCCGGTCATTTCAGTTCTTTCCCCTCCATTGCAAGATGAAGGGAGGAAAAATAAAAAACATAATGGACATGGATATTACAGAGGTGACATCCACTCCGATCAGGAGGGGATCTGTGCATAGATCCTCTCCTGATCAAACAGTGTGAAATGGACCTAAAGTAGCAGACGCTTTTAATCGTTGCATTTTCTAGAAAACATTTAACCATCAAAAGCTTATAGAGAGAGATTGAGGTTTTTAGGAGGCGCAAGATTTAAAAAGGAAAACAAAAAAAACATACCCATTTTTAGAGTCCATTAACACCAGCAAGCACATGTTAAAAGGTGTCCATGTGCTGGTGTGCGTTGTGCATGCGATCTGCAATGAGTTGTATTACACAACAGTGTACCTAATTTATTTTTATTTTTTTTAAAGAAACCACACCTTGACAACCTGATGGTACATTTAATTTCATGCCTGGCAGCACATTGCCACGCACTCTAGCACTGTGAAAAAATGCAACACTGCCTACATTTTTTTCTCATTGTATTGGTGTGAACTAAACGGATGATAAACGGATGATAAACGGATGATAAATGGATGATAAATGGATGATGGCAAAACTGCCTTGTCTATGCACCGGGGCTGCAACTCTGACCAATGCAGCACAACAGAGCTAGTGGGTTACAGGAGTAAATCTTCCTTGTCTAGCTTTATAACTGTCAGTAAAAGAAGCCCAGTAGGGGCATCAAGACTTTCAGCAGGCATATTGAAGAAATGGACGACAGACACAAAACTCATCTGCCTCATTAACCATTTCTACTGAAAAGTCTTGAATTCAGGGCTTCTTTAACAGCAATACAGTTCTTAGGCGCATGTGATTCCTCAACATTAAACATTACACATTGCAACATATGTTTGCAGCAAACAAACATGAAAAATGGTTATTAAGTGCTGATCATTTTACATTGATTGCGGCTGCAACACTTCAGAGGGATCCTAGAGAGCTTGAAAGCTGAACAAGCTCAGAGTATGCAGACACAATTATGTAGATCTAAGCCGCTGACAGATTCCTTTAACAACCTGCAGTCAAACACTGGAAGACACATATTTCAATCAGTTTCTTGTCCCAGTGAATACCACATGCATGCATTTCCTAGAATACTTTCATGGGTCACAGAGCAAACATAGATAGAGTTTTCATGGCTACAAAGGGTTCCTTCTTCCACTTAGTGTAGATGACAGCACCAAAACATACAAAAAGCAGTTTACAGAACGCATTTTACACTTTTCTGCCATCCATTTTTATTTTATTTTTTTAATGCATTACAAGGATTTTTTTGTTTGGTTCTAAAAGAAGGTTGAACAAAACAAAAAAACATCACTGAAAATGTGGACCCTCAGCCTATAGACAAATACCACCAAAATGTATGTGCAGAATTGTTTGTATTATGGATGCACCGATACTAGTATCAGTGCCGATCAATGCTAATACTAAGCACCAATTCCGGCGCTTTAAAATCTTAAATATATTTGGCTGCTTCCTGGGTCCTGGGGACCTCGCTGTGGCTGTCCACAGCACTGGTTTGGCCACACATCTCCTCCTGCTCCTTCCCCTGCCCACAGAGACCGGAAAAGCCCTGGAGAGCGCCACACCTGCCAGCGCAGCCCTGCTGAGACCCCAAACCTCTCAAAGGCAACCCCAGCAGTCATGGTTTAGCTACCTGAAAGTCCTGACATACTACTGGTGACCCTTTAGCATGGCTCACATTTTAGTAGGTAGTGCCCAAGTTTGCCATGTACTTCTATGGGCCCAACTGATGGGCTGATCTATAAAAACCAATTCACACGACAGGAAAAACACAAAGGTTACTCGCTGGAGATCCCATTTTACTTACTAGCATACTCTACTTATCTGGGGGGTTTCTTCTCCTAGTACTGTACTTTAAACCATTACAAAAAGGAATGCTTTTAGGAAAACAAACGTGGACAGACAGGATCCTACTATTACCTGCAAGAGAGTGGTTGTGAGAAAAGCATGGAGGCCATCACTGGCAATTTACTTCTGAAAACACTTTCTAGCCATCAAAAATACTAGTTTACATGTACTGAAGTCATTTAAGGCTCACGGATTAAAAAAGGTACAAGCAAAAAGTTAGATGATTTGACCTTCAGACTCTCTGGATCAGCATGAAAACTGGGAAGGAGCACATTCAGACGTCAACAATGGCAGCCTACAAATCTCTGGTGGCAGAATTCCTGTAAAGGGTAACAATACACAAGTGGATCTATGAACACAAGCTAAATGCTTCTGAAAAAATGCCCCACAATCTGAAAAAAGTAAACTTAAATAGCTGAAAGAGATGGCTGCCAACCTTCATGTGCTTGACAAGGAAAGTTATAACATTTCAGACAACTCTCTCTCTCTGATAAGCAGAGATGAGCTGTTTCTGCACTTCTAAAAGAAAAGAGAATGTTCATCTAATTAGTCCATTTTATAGTTGGATGGAGGAACATTTGTCTAGAAGCCTTCCCCAATGACAGTCAGTCAAAACTGCAAGAATGGATCATCGTAGAAGATCATGGTTTCTAACGAGACAGCCGAGACCCACAATGCAGGATACTAACTTACGCATTGGTATAGAAACCATTACTAGTAAAGCTTGTTCAATGGTCAAATTGTGGCATGCACAGCTGGCCATCATTTAGTGCTTGCAGGCAGCTTTACTAAGAGGAATACATCAAATATTACACATGTATATAGTGTATGAACTAGAATATCATCATCATATGTATGTGTCATGTAACAACTGGATCCCAATAGTTTTGACAACTCCAAAAGGGGGAAGGAAAAAATAAATAAAAAAAACACCACACAACACTGGGCCATATAAATGAAGATTGGTGGTTGTTGAGGAATGCCAATTGTTGCACATGGCATCTTATTTTGGCACATCGCAAGTGAAATAAACCAGGGGTAGAGAAATTAAATATAGAAATCAGGAGCCAGTCTGCCCAATCCTGCAGCGAGCCACATTGAAAACTAGAGAAAACCTCAAAAGTTCGGTGCCAGCTATAAACTAAGTAGCACTGGCTACCTGGCTCCTGGCCAGATCTGGTCTATGGGACTCAAAGCAAATATACTTACCTGATCCTCAGTGCTGCCAACTACCTCCAGTATAGCGCTGCACACTCAAAATCTTTTTCATCTTCACAAAACATAGCGCAGCAGCTCTCACATCGCACCCAGTCCAGAAGCGCAGATTTTACATTGTTTCATACCTCCAGGGTGCTAGATTGATCACCACTGCCTCTTCTCCCGTGGGCTCTGACTAAGGAACACTGATGTCATCACATCTTACGGAGGTCCATTTAAACGCGAGGACGCCGAGGGACATTCCATAGCTGAAGCAGAGTGGTTGAGACCTGACACCTAACTTTTGAGGTTCTCTCTAGTTGTTTCATTGGGGCTCGCTCCAGGATTGGACAGACTGGCTCCTAATTTCTGTATTAATTTCTCTACAACTGGTTTATTTCACATGCAATGTGAAAAAATAAGATGCCATGCGCTGACAGCATCAGGACCAAGGATCAGGTAGGTAAAACCGCTTTGTATAAGCCCCCCTAGACAAAATGAGCTTTGCAATTTGGGAGTAGCCCCACTGCAAGGGTAAGTTTTTGATTTTCGCAGATTAACTTCACAAAATTTTAAGGAGTCGTAGACCATGTTGTAGACAAGCGAGATAAATTCTCAATGTGCTGTTGACCTTTAGATAGCATGAATCCAAGCTTTTAAATTTTTGTACTAAAAATGAAACACTTTGTATAGCACTGTGTTCTGCAAGGTGTTTATTTCTCCATGTGTTTATTTCCAATGCGTTAATTTCTCCATGAAATAAAAAGGTTAGGCAAGGTAGGATACAAACATCAGCACTTCAAATCTTTCAAAACCAAGGCAACAACCAAAAAAATAAAAATTCCAAACATTGCCTAGAAATGACTGAAACAACAACAAATGTTAAGCCGATTGCAACAGTTGCTAAAGAAAAAACAAAAAAAGTTGCACGATCTTTAGCGACTAGGTCCTTGCAATCTCTATCGTATTTGCATCATCATTTACGGAAAAACACAAGTCATGGGTGTACATGTGGCCTGAGAGAAATACACGCACATGTATTTTATTTGCTCGGCAGACACTCATAGTGCCAGTGTTATCTTAGGGAAAATAGTATAACCTCAACCAAAAAAGCCAAAAGATTCCCTACAACTCTGAAAACAAACTATCAAGGACATCCACTTGTGCCTGTCCAGCCTAATCTGGAGAGGTGGGGCCTAATTATCCACACCCATTATGTATTGCAGCTGAAGATAGGAAGCAGAATGTGCTGGCCAATATTAGTTGTGAAACTGTCATTTGCTAATCACCTTGTTCCACATGATGGCCTTCTTGGTGTTCAGTGAATAAAAATGTGCTTGTTTATTTTAGAATGTGTTAACCAGTATGGCTTCAAAGTGTAATGCACAGCAAAACTAGACAGGACACTCCAATATAAGCAGATTTTCTTGAAAAGCATCAAACTGGACCTGGCACAGGAGACACTGCAAAGTTAAACTGACAGGATCCTGCCAAAGGCAAAATGCACTTTCAGTTGCTTATCTTCATTACAGTCACACCTAATATCTAAAAATTATTTAGTAGCAAAACATTAAAAAAACACACCATGTTAACTATTTAACTGCCAGATATGTAATATTTATGATCTATAAAACTCCAAAAACTTACACCCAGGAGGCTCGTTCCATGACAGTTCTCTGCATACACAGCTGCAAGATTACTCATCCACCTGGACTAAATCTCATGCACGGCCTGAACAAACACACTGGCTGTAGTATACCATATTTGCCAGCGTATAAAACAAGTTTTTAGACTTAAAAACATCCCCCGAAAACCGGGGGTCGTCTTATACGCCGGGTATGGATGTGCGGTAATACTGTATGTATGGTAGCTTCGGCTACATACAGTATACCACGCTGAGCCAATCACGGCAGGCGTTGTATTAATGAATACAAAGCCTGTATTAAAGAATACAAAGCCTGCCGTGATTGGCTCAGCGCGGTATACTGTATGTAGCCGAAGCTACCGTACATACAGTACGGTAGCTTCGGCTGTCTCTCCCCGCTCTCTCTCCTGGCTCACCTTGCTGTATTTTGCAAACAGTGCAGTGCAACAGGCTGTGTAAACTAATATTCTTTGATGTAATAGATAGCACTTCAACCACCAGTATCCACCAGAAAGATGTCAGGGAGCTTGGCCCAGCAGACTCAGGCTAATAGGTAATCATGTGTGCAAAGCTAAATAAATATACCAACCTGGAATAAAGGGGCCGCCAAGGCTACTGAGAGAGCTACTGGTAGATCACGATCTATCTAATGGGCACCCCTGGTTTAGATCATAATGGGTTGAGCAATAAAAGTTGGGCTCCACTATCTGGTTGTACAGAGCTTTACCACCTGTGCCCTGGACCTGGCAGAGTTAACTTTTAGGGCTCATTCACACTTGTGCATTGTTGCAATGTATGCACTATGGTGCAATGTATGCACTATGGTGCATTCTCACAATGCACAGCAACACACCTACTCTGTGCGCCGTGCAAGTGTCATTCACTGCAAATGGAACTACAATGCAATGTACAGAAGAGTGCAATGTACAGCACCACAACACACATCGTGCATTGTGGTGCTTTAGCAGTCCATTCTTAACACAATGCATGTTAATGTGCTGTAATGCATCAAAACAAATCATTTAAGTGTGGAATGGGTCCTAAGAGTTTGATTTCTTGCTACCCAAAAAAATACTTTAATATCCCTTGCTATTGATGAAATGCAGTCTTTGGGCCAGACAATTAACATGAAGGGACTGCAACGTAGGCAGAAAAGCCTAGAAATATACATGGATTAGTATTTTGACCATTAGATAGCATTTCAGAAGGACACATTACTACCAATATACCCAAATCATGGTTCTTAAAAACATTATAAATACACATTTGCCCGTAGCTACAAGTGTGGAATATATACTGTCCGTGATTCCTGCGGAACAACACTGGGGTGGACAGCTAAATCAAACGGTCCAAATGGGGAGAGGAAGGGTCTTAAGAAGGCTGGGGAATAGTAAATCATGGCCAACCCGACACTGACCCTGCCACCCCATCCTCCAAGTACATGCTTAAATCTACAGAGCTTCTAACAATACTGCCCTGGGCACTTACAAAAATGATTTCTGTTCACTGCGGACATATGTCCGTACACTGGTTGCTTGTTGGAGCGGTGTCTTTATTTACAGTGTACTTTGAACGTTAATAGTTTGTGTGGATTTGGGTAATCATTTATTCTGTGCAAATACCACAGGCGACATGCAAAATTGCACCAAAACAATAGCCAACATTTGCAGTCGTCACTTTGGGGACAAAGATTTAAGCGCTTAGCTGCATTTTCTACATTGCCACTGTTCCTCCCTAGGTGTGACTACAAATGTTCTTTTAAGCCTTTAACAAATGGGTAGAAAGAGGACGCAGCCAACGACGTGGCAAAAAGGTATCCCAAATATCTAGTTCATGCAGCTACATGGCATAGAGAATGATTAATTCATGAAAAGCTGTCATTTACTTTGCATTCTGTGTTGTGAATTCTGAGACGTATATACTAAAACCCTAAAGCACTGCAATTCATAATATTCTAGACAGGTGAGAACAGCTTGTGCTCTTCTGCACAATATCATGACATGATACCAAGAAATAATTTCACTCTATTACACCTTTCTGACAAGTTTCCAGTGCTGGATCAAACAAATACTGGAGGAAACCCACTCATTCTGAATTTTCAAAAGTGAAAGAAATGCTAGGAGGTTGAGACTATTGGCCAGCAGCAAGTATCCCATTTCCTTTAGGTCAGTGGCAGGGAAAGAGTTAAAGATGAATGAAGCTCCTGAACACATTCAAATATTTTAAAGTGAAAGCTAAACTACAGCGAGATATATTCGATTTTTATTTTTTGTTTACAACTACCTGGTTCGATCTTGATATTCATTTCAATTAAAAGGGCATATAGGGTCAAACAACAACAAAAAATGCGTATTTCTATATTGGAGTTTCCATAAGTTCTATCCCACTATTAATAACCAGATCCATTCACAAGTTTGTAAACTTACTTTTTGAAGATGTCCATAGGATGTACTTCCTCAATACAGTGACAGTATCAATCAACCCTGTTGATATGCACTTCCTTGCATCACAACTCACAAAGCCTACGTTCTGAACTACAACTCAATGTCTGAATGTAACAATCATTGCTTGCTGGAAGCTGTGCATGATGGGATATGTAATCTTGAGAAATCAAGATCAAATCAAACGGCAGGGAAAGAGACGCAAAGCACATTGGGAATCCAGGAAGTTGGAGAAAGTGATGGGCAGACAGAAGGCAGCACTCACTACATTAAAAGTATTTTTTCAAGTAAGCTTTGATTGCATTATGAAAAACTCTAAAATATATTCCTATTACCATGCCGATGTTATAACAGGATAGTACATTTACATGTATATTTAATACCCCTGGTACAGCAGTCCTCAGACTAGGAGAAAAGAGGGGCAGCATTTGGAGCCATTTTTATGCATAAGTGCTAACAGGGAATACGTTAACAGAAAGAGCCCAGAGCAAACAAACAAAGTCGCCATTGCTTGACACTGTTGTATTCCTTAGATGCAACAAAAAATGGGGTGTCATTACTCCTGGCAATGCTATCTGGCAGAGACAAAAAAGACTGGACAGAAAAGTGTCTGCATCCCCCCTCTGCCAATCCCTCCACTGGCTTCCACTCGCCCAGAGGATAAAATTCAAAATAATAACAGTCACCTATAAAGCCATCCACAACTCTGCCCCCTGGATATATCTCAGACCTTGTCTCAAAGTATCACCCTAAACGTCCCCTCCGCTCATCCATTGACCTCCTGCTTTCCAGCTCCCTTGTCCACTCCTCCCATACTTGTACTTTTTCCTGCTATATGCGTTTCTACACGCAACACTATACTCAGGTGTGAACGGGGCCTATAGAAATGAAAGGGATTTCTAGTTTTCAGCATTTAAGTGTAAACATACACGCGACAAAAGCCTTGGTGTGAAAGGGGCCTCAGACTCAGTGCATTCTTCTTTAAACAGGTTTGATGGATATGTATACACACACTTGACATTTCTGCAGGCCCTTGGTTTGTGACAGATAGAAATAAAAAGAAGAGCTGCAAATCTTGTATCACCGTATCAGTAAAGCATTTCTGTAGAGTAACAGTACTCAATCTAAATGACAGGATATGAGCAAACACCTTCAATATTATTTTGAACCTTATCTACCATTGTGGACAATAGCAGCACACACATGATACAGAGAAAAGAACAGACATCACCCAGCAACACGTCATCTACATAGCAACAGACTAAACACAAATACACATTTTCTGTTATGGAGAACTGCAAAGATTAGACATCATGGATTAGGAGAAGCAGCCAAAAAAGTTTGATATATTGTATAGTAAAAGAAAGATAGTTTAACATTATATGCAAGAAGTGAAACAAATCTCTCTTTCTATATCACACATTACACACAGTATATCAATGTCTTTAAAATCACAAAAATACAACTTTCATCTTTGCATTGTTTTCCAATATTTCTATCTTCCCCCAAAAAATTATGTATGCTCTTCATTATGGCCCACATTTTTTTTTTTAGGATGGCTGTTTGATCTGATCAGTGTTCAGACAACCTACATAGATTACCAAGATTAGACCTAAGATAGTCATCCCTTCTAAAAGCTACCTATTGGCTGTTATCCATAGACCGCCTGCTTGTGCAAAATGATGCTCGTGTTCTCATTACACCACATGAAAATTCTACATAGCACACAGCCCTGTTTATCAACTGGAGGCCGCACATCACATAAAAAAAAAAAAAATGCACTGCAAGTGTTAAGTGTTATCTAGGGGCTTGAGTACAGCATATTTACTTACCAGAATCCTGCTCACCTCTTCTCCAGCTGGTGGACAGTCCCTCAGCATCCCCACATCTAAACGCAGGCCTATGAAACCTGCAGTAGATGTGATGACATCAGCGGTTTTAAGACCACCATAGGCCGGGGGCAGAAGAGGCTGCAGGGATCGGTCTAGTAGCCCAGAGAGAGCAAGCGGGATGAGGCAAGTAAATCTGCTTTACTCCCAACCCCCTAGTAAAAACAAGCACTTACCCCATGGATGGAGAAATCCCGGGAATCAATTAGCCATTGATCCTTAAAAATTCCAGCTGGTGCCCAACATTTGAGGTTCTCTCTAGTTGTCGTCAATAGAACTGGGTGTCCTAAATAAAATCCTGCTGGCTCCTGGATTGGATAGACTGGCTCTTTGCAAGTGTATTTTTTGGGGGGGGGTTTGCCCCCACATGAGCTTTACGCATTATTGGAATGATAGCAATTGGCCATGCATGGATTTATACCGTAGCAAATTCAACAATAAGCTAATGCAAAATGCACAAAAACCACAGAAATACAAAAAAATGTTACATAGAATTGAAAATAAAACTGACAAAAAAAACAAACCACCATACAGGAGTTCTGTGGGCAGTTCAGAAAAGGATATTAGGCAACTAAATTTATAGTCAAACCAATTCCCATTGTGATTGAAAGCTTTACTAACCAACAGAGCTGGGAGAGGTAGGAGAGGACAGTGTCAGACATGATTCTTACAGGGAAAGGAGATTTGCTAAGAAATCCAGCTGACTATCATTGGATGTATGGAGAACTTTGATCTGTTCCTGTCCGTTAGACACTGTACTAACATGGTCTAGGTCCTAGCACATCAAATGTATTGAAGTTCATGTAGAGGACACTGGGAAGACTATACAGAATTATATCAAACTAACACTTTCTTGGAGCTTGTGAGGTGAGCTCAGGACTGTCTGGGAAGGATCAGTTTGACAATTCAGTCAGTGTAATGCTGGGGATGGCTCATTTCTGTACCGTCTAATCTCCTCTAAAAAGGGGGGAGCCCCTAAGAGCTTGTTCACACCAAATCCAGACTAGATCTGCACGGGTTTCTGCATATGCAGTGCGCTTTGACGGGTTTCAGACCGTTTCTTTTGTCTTTCAGTGCGTTTGCATGCATTTTGGTATGTTCCAGAGCATAAAAAAAAATTAAATAGGGCATGCTGCAGTTTTTCAGCATGCTCTGGAACTGAATGCTGTGGTGTGCACTAGAGCCCAAAATGCCATTGGAATACATTAGATGCATTTTTTATGCGTTCTGTAACTGCTCTGCATCTGCACTTGGTGTGAACAAGCCATTAAGGCATGTGATTGTAAAAATAATTGTATAGCTCCTGGAACTGCATCAAACTAAGCATTGTGACGTTATTTCTTTTACCAACAAGGTGAGGATTGGGGCTACAAGGCAACTCATACTCCTACAAGCAACAGTGCCATTCATTATTTTCAATTATATTTCCTGACCTTCAAAGATCTATTTTCAGCAGTGAGTCGCCACACCTAGGACTTTTCATGACCAATTATACTTCCATATTATCAGATTTTATAGTATATAAAAAAAAAAAAAAAAAAGGGGTTTGTGTGCGTTAAATTAACGCTTTAAAGTGACAAAAATAAAGTCCCATTCCCCCCCCCCCCCTCCCCATGCTGCTTTGAGGACTTACCTTAAAATGATGCCTCTTGATCCGATCATTATCTTCTTTCCAGTAGTTTTCAGTAGTCTCTCCAACGCTGTTGACTGTCTCTGATCCAGCGCTGACTGCCACCAGCTGTGTGCATTTACCTATCCTGTGTCTCTCCTCTTCTCCCAGCCAAAGACCTCTTCTGCGCATGCGCCCACCCGATGATCCTTCATGGCCCCTCAAGAATCTTCAGACGGGAGCGAGCGGCAGAGACACATGTAAGCAATAACCTTTTTAAAAAAAATGTGTTTGCTTATATCTACTGCGTTCTAGCAGTAGATGTATGCAAAAAAAAACAAAAAACACACACCATCAGTAAGGCACACAGTAGCAGTCCTACTTCATGATTACCTGGCCAAAGTTTAGGAATGGAGAAGGATTATGTTTAGTTAAATAGCAAGCAATGCTTCCTGCTTGGACACAGCACCCAACTAGCAGAGGAGGCCTTGGCTCTGCAGAAAATTCAGATGTTCTGTAAGCAAACACTGCAAACAATATGGAGGGGGAAGCAGTCCACTGTATTTATACATTTAAACGATCAAGCGTTCTCCATACAAATAGTATACAATATCATATATAGATGCATGAACAATGTATGACTTGAAAATTTCAGATTATACCCTGCAGAAAATATGCAGTTTACAAATTTGCCGATGCACAGTGGTGAAATGTCAATTTTAAACCAAAAACACCCCGGAAGATGATTGCAGACTACTGGACACATTAAATTAACAGTAAAAAAGGGCAGATGAGGCGTAAAGAAGAAATGTGACCTGCTTTCTGTACTTTGCAGAGCACATCTAAATACGCTCAAAAAGCAGATTAAGAATCGTTTGATAAGGTATATTTCTATATGATATGATACAACATCAACCTAGAATCCAGAGCCGATAAGAGTTCTTTTCGCATCCAATATTAAATCCGTGACTTACCGCACCACAAAAGGCCCTTGAAGTGATATTAAAGTCAAAATATTTTTAAGCCATTTCAAATTCTGATTAAATCACTTACAATGCTTCTTGATATTTAAAAGGTTTTAGCTTCTTGCAGAAATCAGCTGCGCCACCCCCCCCCCCCCCCATTAGTCTAGGTAATCCTGGCACAGTGGAAGAGGCATATAAACAATGGGGTAAACTCCCTTTAGTGTGAGGGTTAGTATTAAAGTTATATTAAAGTCAAAGGTTTTTTTTAGCTAGTTTATATGCTGATTTATCACTTACAATGGATGCTGCTTGTTGATGTTTAGAAGTTTTAGGCTCCTGCAGAACCAGCTGGTCCCCTGAGCACTGGCCCTAATATCCTCTATTAGGATGGCTCCTTTCCCCTGCAGGGTCATATGGAGCACCTTTGTGTGCACTAGTAAGCTGTGTGTCTCCACAAACACACAGGCACAGCAAGGCAAGGCAAGTCATTCCCCCCTGGGCTGGAGATGTCTCTGTCCCTTGTGATCTTGTAGTAGACAGGAAGTTCAGGGAAACAGAGCTCACCCAGTTGAAACCAGCCATTTGGAAAGATTACATATATACACTGATGGAAATATATTTTATATGGTATTATTGGGAAAAAAAAGTTGGAGAAGTTTAATACTACATTAACGTGGGGCACACAAGTGTTCACAAGGTATTTTTCTTGCAATGTCTACATGAGGAAGCAAACGATTATGTGCCGGAATAACAAAGTCAGGAACACCAAAGTACATGTTATGCGAGGCATTGTTCATAAGATAGTCCTCCTTCAGTGTGTGCATAGGGTACAAAAAGTGTGCAATGTAGTTCAAAGATTAAACATCTGAAGAGATTCAGCCACGTTCACCATCTAGTGTGCACAATACGCTCCTCCACAGATTGCTTTATTACACATATAGATGTATTCTAGTCCTACAAGGAGATCAGCTGACATTGTTCAAAAAACATACAGAACCCTCATATGAAGAACTCATCCATAACTTTGCAGGACAGTTTTTTCTCTTTAAACAATGACCTTGCAGAACAGAGGTCAACCAATTGTCTAGGCAGCAGTCAACAGATTTGTGAAAATCGATATGGCTTCTATAAGAAAGCTGACTCAGTGTAAAAACAGTTCATCTATGAAGCACAGGGAGCCTACTCACTGCCACTGCTCTTTAAAAGTCCACATCCAATAAAAGGTATCCATTATTTTGATTATACCTTCACCATTGTATTTTTTTTGTTGGGAGGGGTTACAATTTTCACATTGTTTTGAGAGTAGGGGTGGGCAACTCCAGCCCCCCAGCTGTTGTGGAACTACAAGTCCCTTGAGGGATTGCAAGACTGAGTTACAGGCATGACTCCGAGGCATAAATGGGATTTGTAGTTAAAGCACAGCTGGAGGGCCACAGTTGCCCCATGCTCTAGAGCAGGGGTAGCAAACCTCCGGCCCTCGAGCTGTGGTGGAACTACAAATCCCATGAGGCATTGCAAGATGCTCACAGCCACAGATAGGACTCCCGAAGAGAGATGCATCATGGGATTTGTAATTTCACCACAGCTGGAGGGTCGGAGGTTTGCTACCCCTGCTCTAGAGCCTGCAAGCTATAGGTCAAATAATGAACCCCAGTGGCAGCATAAGAGAACCTGTAAGCTAATCACAAGAATTGGAAATGTCTGGGGGGTATTATGTGCACGTGCAATGTACAGAACCCCCCCTGCTACTAGCGTTACAAAGCCAGTTTCAGAAAATCACAGCAGCTGTAAACTGAGTAATATTTGATAACATTTAATTACAAAATGGCTTGGGTAGCAATTACATTAAATTAGAATTCCTGATATAGAACAGTGTTTACAAATGTGTATTAAATACAATCAAATTCCCTAGGATACAGAGGACCCTGCACATCATTTAACGTCTGTGCCTACAATAATCAACATATTGCACATCAAGCAAGTAAAAAAATGTTAAGGTCATACGAGAACTCGCTTTCATTTAAAAGCTACTGAAAACGCTCTGCAGTTTTCCTTTAAGCCGTCTGACTTTCCATGAAACCTAATCAACTGTAGTAATATGTCTGGAGTAGAGAGGAAGCAAGATGCTATGTTTAAAACCAGCTGCTTACTTTCAAAAGGTGTAGGCGGGAGCAGACTTTAGGGCAAGATAACAAGCTGTCACTTTAAATTTGAAAATAAAAGTTTACAAAAAGCAACAAGCAGGCAGAAATCTTCATGGAATTCCTTTTGTGAAGCTGAATCACTTTCCTGGTGCTGAAATCCTCTGTCTGCGGCGAAGAGGATACTGCAAGTTAACGCAGCATACAAAATTCAAGTGGTTACCACAGTTTAATAGCCCCTGAACAATTACACAGTATGCAGGGACATGAAAACAGAATAGAAACGTACCAGAGATCTTATTTCAGCAGAATGACATGTATTTGTATGGAAAAGTATTAAGAGGTCATGGAAATGGACACCAGTAAAAAGACGAGATACCACAAAACACGTGTATAGATCCACAACACAGAGATGAAAACAAAAACATAAAAAAAAGGAACAAACATTATGTAATCAACACTTGTGCTAAATGTGCAAACAATCAAAAGTAATCACAATGGCAGAAAATGAAGTAGTTATACAATTCAATACTAAAGTGTGTCTTCTATTCGGGGTACAAATTTGAGGAACAGCACCACAGAACTATTTACATACATTTTACCAATGTATTATTCATCAACTCCCACTGTAAAAAAGGAATATACAATCATGCAAATATGGCAGCAGAGACACAGGAGAAACACTGAAACATTGCTGCACCTGTTGCTTCTTTCAGTCCTGATAAGAGCACTTATCTGCATGAAGTTTGCACCGGCTTCCTCCAGTCCATAAACATGCTGGGAGGTTAAATGGCCCTAAAACATTTGTATACAAGCCTGTGCAACCGACAATCACCTTAGATTACTAGCGCTTCAATGACAAAAAAAAGAATTACAGCATAGGCTTGCGTATTATAAAAGGTTGAAATGTAGGTGTTCTATGGGAGGAAGACACAACAGAAGAGTCCAACTGAACTTGGACCCTAGCAGCTAACCTATGCATTGGGTGAATAGTCAAAACAAGCAGTTAACCCTTCAGGTGAGAGGCCAGCCCCATTGCAAGGGTTCATTTTTATTCTGCCCAGAGTTCTTTAAAAAGGTGTTGTGTGTGCATATATTTTAAAGTGACCCTAAGATCAGGAGTTAAATCTTAAAAATACATTCAAGTACATGAACAATTACTAAAAATGTATCTTATTTGTGTATCACTTAGCTGTAGATCCTCAAATCATCTCCGAATAAATGCCAACACTGTCCTTCCTTCTGGAGGGTGGCTACTTTTGTTCCCCATGGTCCCCGTGTGTGGTGTAAAGTAGCCACCGCTCCAAGCTCACTCCTGTGATGGACTACAATCTCAATACAAATTAGTAAACTAAATGAGATTGTAGTCCATCACGGGAGAGAGCTTGGAGCTTACACCACACACAGGGACCATGGGGAGCAATAGTAGTCACCCTCCAGAAGGACGGACAGTGTCGGCACCAATTCAGAGATGATTTGAGGATCTAAAGCTGAGTGATACACAAATAAGATATATTTGTTAATAGTTAGGCTCGGTTCACACCTGGGCGTTTTGTAGCGCGTTCCTACGCTCTGCAAAACACTCAAACACCGAAATGCCATTATTTCCTATGGGTATGGTTCACACCTGGGCGTATTACAGGCCATATGAACACGCTACAAAACACCCTATGCCCAAAGAAGTACAGGGGCTTCTTTGAGGCGTTTTTGTCGTGCGTTTCCATTGGGCTACAGCCAAGTAGCCCTCGGAAACACGCATTTTTTTACAGCGAAATGCGCAACACAAAACGCGCATATATTCGATACGCCTAGGTGTGAACCCAGCCTAAAAGGTACTTGAATGTATTTTTAAAATGTAACGCCTGAGTTTAGGGTCACTTTAAATCTTACAATCATTTACCGTAAGGAGCGAAGAGTGATTGGAAAGAACCAGGTGGAAAATGTTGGCAGAACATTGACTGCAGTCAATCAGCTGCCATCAGTGTTGAGGTATTCCGACATCCAGAGCACGCATCAGTCTACAATAGCTGGAAGGGAAGAAGATTCATCCATCCACGTTGTTTAGTGTGCGTGGGGAGTTTAGTAATTACTCTTGCTCAGCCTGCCTAAATATTTACATGAATAGCAAGGGTGGCCATATTAACCCCTTCGTGACTGACGTACAGTGTACGTCGCCAGCATCGGGGCTGTTTAAACAGACTCCCGGCGACTTTTGCCGCCGGGACTCTGTTTAAACTTGTAGAGCCGACTGTCGGCTTTACAACAGAAGCGATCCTGGCGACTTACCTGTCGCCAGATCGCTTCTGCGTCCCGAAGAAGGTTTTCAACTACCACCATTTTATTCTATAGGGTCTTGGCATTCAGAAAATATATAATGTTGGGGGGTTTTACGTCATTTTCAGGCCTAAAATGTGGAATATAACATGGGTGCAAAAATGGAAAAAAGGGCCTTAGTCATGAAGGGGTTAATATTAAAATTCAGAAGAAGCCAAGAGGGTTTTGTTCTTTATTTGTTTTGTTTTTAAGGATCCGTTGACTAAAACTAGGGACAACTTCAAAATGTTAGGAATTTGTCCAGCCCTGATGTATTGCCAGCTTTAGTGTCACCCAAGCTTGTTACATGTTGACAAAAGCCAAATCCAATAAACCCAATTCTAGGGCTGCAACAACTACCGTAATCGACATATCTCAGAAACAAATTGCTGGAAGACTGCTCAGGTACGGCTGCACTTTCCCACACAGGGTGCTCTATGATGTATTGCTGGGATAATGGGATTTGTAGTCCTCTATAGACGATGGTACATTGTGCTGTATATTATACTACTGCGTTTCCCTGAAAATAAGAGTTAATTTTAATGTACAACAAACCAAAGTTAACGCAAATCCAAATTAATAAAAAATGGTAAAGTTAAGAATAGGGTGATCAGGGCAATCAGGGGTGCCGTGAACGAGCAAAACGCACGTTCACGATAGATTCCCCACAGGCGGAGTGCATTTGGTATCACTCCGCCAGTGACAGGAACCGTCGCTATAGAGGAGGCATCGGCTTATGCGGCTCTGCTTCCCCCAGCTGCCGCCTTGCTTTCTCTAGCACTGGCTTCATTGGCTGAATTGACTGGATTCTCTCCCGCGGCTCTTCAAGTTCCCCCTTATGCCACCACCGGCCCAGGGAATGGTCACAACTAGGTCTTATGTTCAGGGTAGGTTTTATATTTTAGCAATTCCCAAAAATAGTACTAGGTCTTATTTTTGGGGTAGGTCTTATTTTCAGGGAAACAGGGTATCAGCTATAGAGGACTACAAACCCCACTATTCCAGCAATACATTATACACTGTATGTATAATGTACTAATGCTGGGATTTGTTGTTTTCCTATTTAGCTGGTGGTATTCTGCATTGCACTGTATAGAGGACTACAAATCCCAGCAATAATACATTATACAGAGCAATGCAGAACACCGCTAGCTATAATGTACTATTGCTGGGATTTGTAGTCCTCTATAGCCGGTGCCATTCTGCATTCATTGCTGTATAATTTACACTTTTCATTTCACTATATTGCACACCACAGTTTTTACTTCCTCCGCTCCAAGCTTGCTCCTGTGATGGACTACAATATCAATACAAACTAATAGTCCATCACTGGAGCCATTTTTTAAAATGTATTTTATTTTTTATACGATTAATCGAACTCAATAATCGGCTAACTAATCGATTTTCAAAATAATCGTTAGCTGCAGCTCTACCCAATTCTAATCCTTAGTGAACTGTAAACCGTATTTAAAAATCTGTGTATTTACACTACAGAACATCCGATCCATAGATGAAAACAACTACTGAAGAGGTCATTGCTATGGAAGAGTCCTTCCAAGAACTCCTTCACCAATCTAAATCAAACACATCCGATATTTTTAATTTTATGCCTGACAGCATTAAAATTACAGTGTAAATGGGCACCTTTCAAATCTCACACATTAGTTAGCCATGAAACGGTATCACTTCTACAATGCATTTGTCACTCCATTTGCGAACAAATTACGTTTGATCAAATTTCACAGTAAGCGCATCTTTCCATCTAGTTGTTACAACCAACACCAAACCTAAAGGTCATCCTGCAGGAGACAAAAAAAAACAATACACAGGATACCAGGTTTCAAACTAGTAAATAATAAGACAAGACATCTAAAGAAAAATAAACCCAATGGGGAATTCTTTTGGCACACACCCAAGCACTGCCACAATCAGTAAGACATTATAATCAGCACAGAAATATTAGATTTACAGTTGGTGGCACTGGAGGCAAGAAGCATTGTCATATCTTTCTCCTTTCCTCCCTGGGTGGAGTTTTCCTTTAGCATAAGCAAACTTGAACACTTGTCCGATTAATGAAAACCAGTGTTTAAATGCCTGTTATGCTGACAAACACTCCCTGAACATGATATAGGTGAATGGGGAACGATGAGCCTTTGTCATACTAGTTTTGCCTTTACAAAAAACACATATTAGTCTGACAAGGGGAATGTTTTGAGATAAAACTTCTCAGCACAACATAAATTCCAAATGTCACATCTTTCTACACTGAACTCAGAGAAACACTCGCTGGTATCAGCCATATGGGATTACATGGCAATAGAGCAGCAAAGAGTTTCACTACAGCTTTCCAGGTATTAGAAGTGCACCAAACCTGAATGTCATGTTATTTTAACCCCTTCGTGACTGACGACGTACAGTGTATGTCGCCAGCATCGGGGCTGTTTAAACAG
>NW_017306290.1:1278004-1360768 GCF_000935625.1 Nanorana parkeri | reverse complement strand
CTTTAAAAAAATGGGTATTTTGTTGTGTTTTGGGGCATTTAATTACATTTTTCACTAAATATTGGGGTTTAATAAGGAGTTGCGCTAATATTGCGCAACATAAAAATTTGCAACTACCACCATTTTATTCTATAGGGTCTTGGCATTCAGAAAATATATAATGTTGGGGGGTTTTAAGTAATTTTCAGGCCTAAAATGTGGAATATAACATGGGTACAAAAATGAAAAAAAGGCCTCGGTCATGAAGGGGTTAATATATTCTCAGAAGTATAGCGCAGCTTCTATTATAAATGCTATAAAACTCCCATATTACTCCAAATCCCCCCTAGTTGAAATCAGCTACTTCTTAGGGTAAAATGGCAATTTCTTAAGTTATAAAGCCAAAATGTTTTTCCCCCATTTGAATACCGTAGTTAAAAGGCTTATACAGTATATCTAAAGCTGAAACATTTCGTTTTTTAGCATGGGTAAAAGGGTAAAACTCAGAGACTTTGGAGTTATCTTTCTGAAGGGTAAAAGTCAGTTTTTTTGCCATCTGTGTGCCATCAGGGAGGTTTTAAAATCACTTCCTGTCCCGTAGGAACAACAGGATATGACAGAAAATTACTCCAAAAGTAAAGAAAATCCCCTCCCAGAGAGTTGGCACTGAAACAAGTGTCGTCAGTGGAAAAAGATTTACCCTCTACTCTTTTGTCGACAATTGAAAATGTTGGATTTTCCTTTACTTTCAGCCCCAGTGACAGTGGACACCAGGACAAAGAGGGTGAATTCCCCTGTGGGTACTCATCACTAAAACAAATACATGGGTTGGTTTTAGAAACATCAAAACGTCTTTCTTTACTCAACACTACGAAAAATGAAGAAGTAAAAAACTGCTTGCTATACGTCAGCCTTTTCCAACCTACAATAACTTCTTGCCATGTGTATACTATCTGCTAGAAATGTGAACATCTCTCATTTGTAGTCAGACTGAATAGAGATGCATTAATAAGCAAGCCTGTTTAAGGAACATATAATTTCCCCACACTGAAGAACTGTACTAGAAAACTCAATTTCCATGTAGATTGCGTCTGGTCACTGATGAATAATTGAGCATTTCTAGTTTACTGAGACGCATAGTTTAAAGGGTAGAACAATTATTACAGTTCAAGTCAAAGGAGATCTATTGCATGTATTCTATTAAATGCGGTACCATGCACCGCGCTTGCGTGCCCTTCTCGTCGAGTTTGCGAACTATACACTGCGCTTGCGCTGTCCATTTCAATTACTAAAATACATACACTTATATATTCAGTAAATAAACCTCTTTAAAGAAAAAAACATATATATAAATCTACTAAAATAAGTAAAAATACATATTTTAGTAGTTTTATATTTTTTTTAAAGAGGTTTATTTATTTTAATATAATATATATATTATTTTTTTTAAATAATTTTTCAACTGTTTTCTTTCATTCTTTTCACTTATTTTTTCTTCTGTTGGCAGCATTTGAATATTCACTTACTGCCGTTCGGCCCCCATGAGAATAGGGGCGAACGGCAGCGAAGGAGCTGCCGGAGCTCCGGCTCAGCCGCTCCAGATGCACTTCAGTTCGAAGGCAGCCAGATGTATGGCTGATTTTAGCCGATTTAGGGCTGAAATTAGCCGTACAAGGCTGAAGTTAATAACCCCCTTAGTGATTATTAAAAAGGACTTCAGTGTGCTGGTGACATCTTACTACTATTGCCTGGCGGTGCCATCCGCAGTCACTATGAGCACCCCGCAAAATTTGGGACAGCCAGTAAGGAGTGCAACAAGGTATAAATACTGTGGCATTGCGTGGCAATACCATGGTGTTAGGTGGCCTCAAAGTCAGCCAGGATTCTCAGCCAGAGGGGCCGAGTGACTCCAGGAAGCAATTGCTTGTACCAGGAAAGAGCTGGCTTTCCAGGTTTTCAGGATCCCAACTATAATCCAGGAGATTTCTAAGAGCTCTGGGTGGGACGACATCTCCATTCCTGGGTCCATGGTTTAGTAGCGGCCAGCACCTAATTGTGCAGCTGTGTACAACTCTCATGAAAAGGGTGCTGGAATGTGTTGAGGGCCCCACCTGGGAGACAGGAGAACTCCACCAAAGAGTCATAGTGGAGTCCAGTGAAGCAGGGAGCTGCAAGTTTGTGAAGCCTAATGTGCATGTTAGCACATTATTGAGATTGTCTGCAGGAAACAGACAGTGGCCCCCAGGATTGAGGCCGGAGCAGCAGTGCTGCATGAGAAAACTGTCAAAAGACTGGGACACTGAGTGTGTGGGACAAATCTAGGATTGGCGAGCCAATGTATGTTATGCTAAAGGCAAGCTACTTTTACGTTGGACTTCCTTGATTATCGGCTGTTGAAAAAATAAAGACGTTTGTTTATGGAAAATTCCAGTGTGAGTGCTCTGCCTGCGTCAGTAGTTACGGAGTTGTTTGTTAAAGATGTCCGCAGCACACCATATTGAAGTGAAGAACACGTCTGTTTGACGCTTCATGTCAAAACAAATGGCAACGTTTCAGGGCCACACAGGGTCCCCTTCATCCAGTGGCGTCACTACAGGGGGGTATGGGGGGGCAATAGCCCCCCCTAGCTTATCACTTGCCCCCCCACTAACAGTGGCGGAAGTCCCGGCGCTAGCGCAAGACAAGAGAAATGGAATCCCTGTCCCGGCAGATAATTGTGCCTGGGACGGTTATCACAGTGTTATCTGCTGGGACAGGGGTTCTCCCCGCTGCAACCCCAAAGCCTGTCAGCGGTTTCTCCCCTCCACCCGCAGTCTACTCACCTCTTCATTCTAGCATAGCCAGCCTGCTATTTGCTCTTTTAAATTACAGTAGCCAATAACAGGCTGGCTATTGCACCTGCCTGCTGTCAATCAGCAGAGGTGGACCTGATAGAAAACTTCAGGTCCCTCCTCTGCTGATTGACAGCAGGCAGTGTGTGGGTGCAGTAGCCAGCCTGTTTTTGGCTATTGCAATTTGAAATATCCAATAGCGGGCTGGCTATTGCTTCCAGCAATGAAGTAAACAAAAAAAAGTTTAAAAAAATTAAATTAAATTTAAAAAAATGTTAAAAAAATAAAGTTAAATTAATAAGTACAAAATATATGTTACAAAAATAAAGTTAAACTAAAATTAAAAATCCCCCATAAAATTAAAGGCCCCAGCCCCCGCGAACACACGCATTAAAAAACAAAAACATAACATAAAATAAAACTTTTTTAATACTCACCTGATCCCTGGATCCACCGACAAGTGCAGCCTCCCGTCCCCCATGCTGTCAGAAGATGCATACATCGTGTGCTGGTTACTACTTAAACCAGCGCGCTGTGTGCAGCTTCTGAGAAGATACACTATTAGCGTAGCGGGAGCTATGCAAAATGCGCAGCCGGCTTCCCCGCTATGCCAATAGCGTATCTTCTCAGAAGCTGCACATAGCGCGCCGGTTTAAGTAGTAACCAGCACACGCTGTATGCAGCTTCTGTCGCAACCGCAGGGCGATGATGCCAGCCGCAATTAAATCAGCTCTCGGCGCCCATCGGTTGTGACAGGCAATGAAAATTATTAGTGCCCCCCCAGATCTGACTGTGGTATCTTATGTGCCCCCCTATATATTGTTCCTATAGTTGCCACTGCCTTCATCAGGCTTGAAATGAGTAGTTACTGAGTGACACCAATACTTTATTTCCCAAGGAACCCCTAGCAACCTCTGGAGGAACCCTAGGGATCAATGGAACCCTGGCTGGGAAAAGCTATTAAGGCATGCTGTGCATTAGTGAGGCCCTGTCAGACTTGTCAGAGCACTGAACTAGCTTACAAGAGTGAGTGATAAACCAGTTCCCCCAGAGGGTTACAAAATGAAGATGGCCTATTGCCAGGCTACATACTATTATGACATGATTGAAATATCCCTTGCAGTATTCGGTAAAATCACAAGCTTGATCTAGTTGTATTCCCCTGGGAGCTAATGCAGCACACCATTTCTCACACACACATGGATCAGACAAGCAGAATCTAATGTCCAAATACATTCCGCAAGGAAGCAGTGGTGGCATGAAAAGTGCATTATGAACCCAGATCACTGAGCAAATAAAAAACAGTGGACAGGCTAAAGACCCGAAATGAAAAAGAAAGAGATTGTCCATCTGCTCACATCCTAATCTGATCTAGCTGACACATCCTCTTGCTCCGTGCTTAGTGTGACATGTGCCAGGCACAGAGGACAGTGACCTGGAATGTGTTCTGCTGATCTAGGTGGACAGCAGCTCTGCAGGAGAACGTACATTAGGATTCCATCAGTGATCAGGGCAATGACTGCATGCATCCACACACAGAATGCAGGGAGGGGGGTCTATGATCACACATATGTACAGGTGGAGCGATCACCTTGTATTCCTGGGGGAGGGGGGCACACAGGTGATGTGTCATGTATTGGGACAGCCCAAAGATCACCTGTTACATACATCGCAGTGCACTAATCATCATCGGCTTACCTCCTTGATCTTGTCCCTCTTGTCCTTCACTGCGGGATCACTGGGCTCTCCCCCCACCGCTCCTAAAGGCTCCTTAAAGGGTCTGGGTAGCAGTTTTGCTCCGGCTGTCACCCTGCCCTGTGCCAGTAACTTCTCCTTGTCCCGTTGGATATCCCTTGGGATCTCCTCGATGGGCCGGTTCAGCGTGTCCTTGGCTTCCCGCAGCGCCCTCTCATGTTCCTCCCGGATCCTGGCTAGGCGCCCCCCATCCTCCTGGTCCGTAGGTCCGAGCGGGGAGCGCTGCGCCGAGGGCGGCTGAAACAAAACGCCGCTTAGCAGCTTGGGCGAGTCGGGCAGGAAGAAGATGGCCCCAAAGCACAGGGTGATGAAGCCGCTGAAGACCAGCAGTAGCACGAACTTCTCGGTAAGTCGGAACCCGGACAGCTTCCTTCCCGCGGGGCCCAACCAGTGCAGCCCGGACACTCCGCCTCCCGGGGTCGAACCGCCGGGCCCGCCCACGGCTCCGCTCCCCGACCCCAGCGGGGCCACACTGAACGGCAACAGGCTGCCCACCGGCATGGCTGCTGGCGCTTCTATACGCGGCACTGCCTCCCCCTTCTGGCCAGCAGAAAGTTTGTGTGAGCCGCGCACGGCACAAGAGCAGCAGCTAGCCGGCTGGGCTCAGTGAGAACAGCGTGTTCCTGAGTGCTCCGCTCCGTCCTGAGTCCGGCTGCCACTTCCAGGGCCGTTTGTCAGAGAGTTTATTGGAGGGGAGGAGCGAGGGAAGTGGTGAGCCCTCTGTGTGGGAATCCCTTCCTAATAACGGGGAGGCTGGACCGCTCACTCCCCCAGCCCCGGGGCGGGGAACACTTGACAGGTGACTGCACTCCCTATACACATACGGCTAGTCCTCATCCTGCCTCTACTCGGCACTCACTGAGCCTCGGGGCAGCGGCACACACAAGGAGACTCTGTCACCGCCTATCGCCAAAGGGAACGCCCATCTCCCGTTATCGATTGGCTGCGGGACAACGAGCACGGAACTATGTGATTGGCTGCTCCGACCGGGCTCTTGTCATAGCCTCCTCCGTAGAAATCACAGCGTTCTCTTCGGAAGCGGATAGAATGTTTCTCACAGATCTCTTCTGAGCAACGAGCCGGGCTCAGCTGTATTCATTCTATAACGGGCGCCCGCAAAAGCTCACACAAGCTGGGAACTCTGTGAGTGAAGTTCTGGCGGGCCAATCACAGTCAGCGTGCTATTAAGCTTCGACGTACTTTGTACCGAGCTCATACAGAGAAAAGCGTGTGGCTGATGAGGCGGGCGTGTCCAGGGGCGGGGCTTATTGTCCTCGTGTGTGGTTAGGCTGCATAGTGCGACTCTGCATAGTGCATACACCTCGGGTTTTGATGTGCGGATCTCACTCACGCATTGGCTATTCACTGTTCGTACTGTTCCATGTACGACACTATCACTGCGTTTTTCTGTTCTCCCTCTATACATTGCAGTCCTACCTTTGCCTCTGGTATAGGGATCTGTAGAAATAAATATTTTTCAGACATGACACCCCCCCCCCCCAAAAAAAAAAACTCCCCTTGTACTGAGGCTGCCCCTATACTACAAAGGTTAAATGCTCATCACTACCCTAAATTATTTGTGAGGATGCTGAGGAACAGTCCAAAAGCTGGACTGTAGGGGAGAAAGGTGAGCACCGACAGCTGGGTTGCCACCTGTCCCGGATTTAACTGGACAGTCCGGGTTTTGAGTTCTGTATGTGCTATGTCTGGGGTTCAGCTGGCCTGAAACCTGGAAACAGCACATACAGGACACGAAACCTGGACTTTCCAGGTGAATCTGAGACAGGTGGCAACCCTACCAACAGCCAGGGGAGCACGGATCAGGTCCTAAAGCAGGGCTACTTAACCATTTTTTAGTCATGGCACCCTTTAAGAGTAACCCCAACAGGATCAATTCAAGGCTCTGGTGGGCCCTGGACAAATAGTCCCTATTAATAGTCTTCTCCCTCCCTCTCCCGTACCTCCCACCTAAATAGTTCACACAACATAAACAATATAATATAACGTAAATTTAAATTGCACCCCAAATGCACCTCTGCAATATGCTTGACCGTGCCGCAATGCACAGTACCCCAATACTGTGCAATGTTGCATTTGAAAAAAGTAATGCATGTACCACATTGCAGGATAATGCGTGATTATCGCCAGGGCCGGCTTTAGGCGCCCTGTGCGAGAAAGCTTTACAGCGCCCCTCAGTGACCACACCCCTCAGTGGCCACACCCTTTAGTGACCACACCCATTTTTCCTATTATCCGCATCATTTGACCTCCCTGGCGGTATGATTATGTCAGGAATTTTGTACCAAAAGCGGTACAATTTTTTGCATGGAAATTTGTTGTTTATATTGTAGGCCTGTAATTCTTATTAAATCTTAGGAATAACTCACCTATATCTGTCCAAACAAGAGTCCAGTAGACATCCCAGGTATGATAAAGTTTGAAACACAAAATTAAAAAATTATAATATAATTGGGGCCCCCCCCGCGGCGGGGGGGCGGACGAGGGAGCGCTGTCATGTCAGTGAGGAGGAAAGAAGCCGCCCCGAGGACGAGCTGTGTCTTTGTTGCCATGGCGCCCTGTGCGGCCGCACAGCTAGCTCACCCCTAAGTCCAGCCCTGATTATCGCTTGCGCTTGTTGTGATCATGCCCTAACAGTGCCACACTGATAAAAGCTGGGGAAATGGGGAGTTAAAATGTGAAACACTACTTTCCCCAGCTTCAATGGTGTGGCAGTGTTAAGCTGACCATACACTTATAGATTATCTGCAGATTTTCTATGGTCAGATGGAAAACGTGCAACAGATTCCTCCATCTACACTAAAGTGAGTGGATGGAGGAATCTCCATCTGGTCCAAGCTTCAGTATCTTGCTAGTCGGCCCCGCTGGCTCTCAAAATACCTGAACAATCTGATTGGATGCAGGCATTGTTCAGGTATTTTGAGAGCAGCGAGGCCGACTAGCAAGATACTGAAGCTTGGACCAGATGGAGATTCCTCCATCCACTCACTTTAGTGTAGATGGAGGAATCTGTTGCACGTTTTCCATCTGACCATAGAAAATCTGCAGATAATCTCTAGGTGTATGGCCAGCTTTATTTTCAGATATAATTATACTGCCACACCAAAGAAGGATTACATAGTGCAATACAATCCTCTGCCCTGGGCAAATGCTCACTTTGCCCTCTGAATAACGCGGCCCTACACCCAGTCTAAAATGTAAAAACTTGGGTTTAATAAGGAGTTGCGCTAATATTGCGCAACATAAAAATTTTCAACTACCACCATTTTATTCTATAGGGTCTTGGCATTCAGAAAATATATAATGTTGGGGGGTTTTACGTCATTTTCAGGCCTAAAATGTGGAATATAACATGGGTGCAAAAATTGAAAAAAGGGCCTCAGTCATGAAGGGGTTAAAAAAACTACATGTGGTCCCTCCAAAATCCATACCAAACACGTATACAACATGGATTTTGTGGGGCAGTTTTTGTGGCTAAGCGGGTAATTATGCTCAAATGAATCTTTCATATGCCTCCAACAAAGGAGGACTGGATAAAAGAGTTAGATAAGTTGGTTTCATTTGAGAAATGGCCATTTCAACATTGAGGAGCCACGGAGAAGTATGTTGGTATATGGGGAAGTTGGATAGAATATACTGTATATGTTAACCAAGGACCAGTAAAGCATGTAGTAGAAAAAGGGAGTTTGAGCAAATGGATTAGCAGTATTATTTATGAATAGTATTATGGATTTAATATCAGTGGTAATGGAAAAGGGGAATATAATACATGTTTAAAAGGGGCTCTCCGGTAAAAGTGATTTTGATGTATCGAAGAGGAAAAAAAGTTAATTTAGAAAGGTGTAATATTTACCGGGAGAACTATGAGGTGAGTGCTTTTCACTCACCTCACTGCCAGATGTCACTCACGCAGCTGGGCGGATCTCGACATCGATTACTGGATCCGCTCTGGCTGCGGCGTCTCAGTATACCGCGAGCTCTAGCTCGCGGTATACTGAGCTTAGGGTAACGGGAGGACGCTAGTTTGTGTCCTTCCGTTACCCTAAGGAGAACTATGGGGAAAGCCCTAACCCCATAATTCTCCTTTAATAAAAACGTGGTTAAAAAAAAAAAAATTCCCACAAGGTCACCGCTGCCGCCCCTCTGCACTCTGCCGCCCCGAGGCCGGGCCTCGGTGGCCTTGTGGGAAATCCGGGCCTGTAGGTCTGATGGGAATCTCAGAAACTCAATCAGGTTCCACCCACCCAACAGCAAAACTCCAATATGTGACAGGTACAGTGGCCAGGCAGGAAGCTCAGTAATGCTGAGCCTTTTTTCAGGCTTAGCGTTACTGAGTTGCACTGAGGACAGAGTATCTAATCTGGCCTCAGTGCCAGCCTCCATGCAACAGATTTATGTTCCACAGGTACATAAAGCTGTGGCAAGCACCAACATTAGTACTGCACAGGCCAATGTCCACAACACTGTTTCTGAATTCCAGGGTGTTGAAAATGCAACTGCATATACTGATATGTACTGATTGTATTACTGACATTCTAATGTACTAACTAATATACTGTTATGTCTTTTGAACTGAAGCACAGTATGGCACAGTAGTGCAATGTTAGTCTCTCTATATGCATGCTTATCTATGATACACAGGAAGTTTTCCTATATATCTGTCTCCTGTACAATGCTGTATTCAGCATTCAGATCTAGTAGTTTATACTATGCATGTGTTCATTATATTGTTTGGTAAATTATCTTATCACGTACCTGGCAGAGGACCGAGTGGTTGAGGAGGGCTCCTTTGCAACTCTTGTCCCACACCCCTGAGAGTGGAGACAGGGAGTGAGAGGACAGAGAGCAGCACCGGTGCCAGAGGGTGTAGGGCACTGTACCTGGGTAAGTCCAGAAGCTGGTCTTCAAGAATGCAGTAAGCAGGTGAGGATACAGCCGAAAGGACAGCGAGGAACACTGCTGGAGCAGGACGGAGTCAGGAAGGCCAGGGTCAACACCAATCGGGCAGTGAAGTACAAGAGCAGCAGGCAGAACAATAGTCCAGGAACAAGCAGAGGTCAGGGGCAGGCAGCAGTCAGGCGTAGTCAAAGGAGATCCGGGTCAAGGTAGCAGAACATAGGAACAGGCAGAATTACAGGAATGCACACACAAGCTGAAAGACCATTCAGCAATGATCCATAGAATAGGCAGGTTTAAATATAGCCATCTATCCAGCGGAGCTGCATCATATCCTGTGCGCCACGTTAGTGCGTCTTTGCGCGCACGTTGTGCGCGCATGCACATTAGTGCATGTTTCTAGCAAATGCGGAAGACAGGCCCACGCACATGCACAGAAGCACCCAAACGGCCAGGTATAGTCTTACACATCTATTTGGAAGTCATTGTGCTGGTCCCATTATTGTGACATTTTAGGGACATACACATTCATTAATGCTCTTTAGAGGAAAAAAAATGACAAGCCTTTTTTCTATCTAACTAAGTATATACTCAGCTGAGCCAAACCCGAAGGTCCCTACTTACCTCCTTCTATACAGGATGTATAGCCTCTGGCCCAGTCTGTACCTGGCTTACAATTTTAAATGCCTCAACAGTAGCGGAGCCCAGACAACCAGATTACAGAAAACATTTTGATTTTGGCCCTGGGCAAATAGACTGTGTTCTCTGTAAACATTATAAGGCTTATTTTCAATTCTAATGGGAATGTATTCTTTATTTAGGTTTGCTTTTTTAATTCTTTATTTCTTTTGATAGTAGTATTTACAGGACAGAAGTTCAAGGTAACATGTTACAGACCAAGTAAACCAAACAATTATATTTTGGTAAAATTGTTTACTGGACCAGAAGGTATGTTAAAGCTGTAGGAAACTCATTTAGTGAATGTTAGTAAGAGTACACATAATTATAAGTTAAAGTGACACTAAACTCAGGAGTTAAGTCTTAAAAATGCATTCAAGTACCTTAACTATTAACAAAAATGGATCCTATTTGTGTATCACTCAGCTGTAGATCTTCAAACGTTTTTCGAGTTCATGCTGACACTGTCCCTCCTTCTGGAGGGTGGCTACTATTACTCCCCATGGTCCTTGTGAGTGTTGTAAAGTAGTCACTGCTCCAAGCTCACTCCCGTGATGGACTACAATCTCAATACAAATTAGTAAACTAAACGTTAAATTGTAGTCTATCACAGGTGAGAGCCTGGAACAGTGGCTACTTTACAACACAGGGACCATGGGGAACAAAAGTAGCCACCCTCCAGAAGGAAGGACAGGGTCAGCATGTATTCAGAGATGATTTGAGCATCTACCGCTGAGTGAATCAAAATTAAGGTAGGGGCTAATGGCCCCCCACTGAAAATAGTCTCAACTGTGATATTTACTGTACATATGAATGGGCGGATCTATTTACATATGAATAAGCTACAACTTATTCTCCCAAAAAATGTCCGTTCATCGCTAGAGTGTTCGGATTTCGCTTGAAGAAGACTGGGTCACAAATAGAAATGAAAATTAAAAAAATGGTTGGAGTCAGGTTTAAACTGCTTATTTGTTTAATTTCACTTTTAAATTTCAGACACAATTTTGCTTTGAGCTATTTCCCTAAATAAGACTTGCTGAAATAAAAACCTGTCATCATATGATTGAATGCATTGTATATGTGAAATTGATTTTCTGTGCCTCTTAGTACTTTCCTCCTGTGACAAGCTGGGTGACATTTTCACCAGTTGATTAGTGAGAATGTATTCATATGCAAGTTCAAAATAGTTTAATATTTTAATTCTATTAAAGTTTGTTTCAACATGAAATGCCTACAAAGCACGTGTTTGAATCCGTTTTAGAACTGTGTATAGAATATTGAGTTTAAAGGGACGTTTTGACTTTGGAAATGTTTAAATGTGGTTAAGTTTTGTATGCATTGTGACAGATGGTCTGTCACTGTGTAAAGATACAGATAGTGATTTTGTTTCAGCAGGGAAAGGGTCGCTGAACAGTGTGAAACTGATAGGGGTCAGGCAGGTGTTCTCTAGTCTAGTGATTGCTCCTATGTGCTCCAAGAGAAGGTTGAAGCCTTATGCATGGAGAACATGTGTCCAGGCCTGTCTTGCCTACACACAGACCTTCGAGCCAGACTGATGTCTGACAGTTTAAAGGAGAACTATGAGGTGAGTGATTTTCACTCAACCTCATAGTTCGAGCTGACGTGTGACAACGAAACTGTCACACGTTGGCTCAATAGATCGGGAAGTGAGCGAACACATACCGTCGCTCGCTCACTTCTCGATTATGTCCCTGCAGAGAGCAACAACTGTCACTTATGGCTCCCTGCAGGGATTTCCCCCCCCTCCCCGCTCTGATCCTCCAGTCCCGACTGGAGGAACGCACGGGGGAGGGGGCGGGTACAGCTGGCTCTGCCTCTAGATAGTCAGAGCCAGCTGTCAATCACGCAGCTGGGTGGACCTCGACAGTAATGTCGGGATCCGTCCCGGCTGCGGCGGTCTCAGTATACCGCAAGCTCTAGCTCACGATATACTGAGCTTTGGGTCACGGGAGGAGGTTAGTATATGTCCTCCCGTGACCCTGAGGAGAACTATGGGGAAAAACACTTACCCCATAGTTCTCCTTTTAAGAGTGTGAAGGGATAGAGGTAGTAACTTTCTGAACTGATCAGTGTGTCTCATGTTAGCATGTAGCGGGCTCTATGTGAGCAGACAACAGATCCAGTCTGATGACTGATGGAATCGGTTTAGCACAGAGACTAAAGCTTGAGCAGTTCTGTCTTAAAGAGCAATAGACAGAGATTTGTAAGAAAATAGCCAACATTGCTAGGAGACTGAAATCCATGTGCATGGGCAGAACACTGTGGTACATTGATGTTTGAATGAGTGAAAAAAGTTGGCAGAAAGCTATGAAACGCATTCTGTTGAGTGGACCAAGTCCTCATTGGAAGATAAATCTCATGAAGTATATATTTTTCTGTAACTGGAAAAAAGGGTGGTGCTTTGTGGGACTGCAAGGGGCTACAGTGAGCATATTTACTTTTGTTCACCAACTGTTTTGATGCTCTGAAAAGTTTAGCTTCACATAAATAGAGAAATTAAAGCCATGCTAAGGTTCTAATATGGATGAGGTGCCGTTCAATATTTCATTAATTTCTGTATTTTGGCAAAAGTCGTGTGTACTGCAAATCCTTGGTCTAATATTCCAGCACTGGCACACTAATGAGCCATAGAGAACACTTGATTTTATGCATGGCAGGTTCAGTGCTTACTATTGCCATTTCTCTAAGCAACTCCAAATATAAACTTTCAGATGTTTATCTGATTGGTGGCTAGGGAAAATTATGACTTTGCCTACTAATGACATTGATACATATGGTCCACTGACCTTTGTAGTATGCACATTTATTTAAATGCCATGTTGCTTCATTTGCCACTGAACAGACATACCCTAGATTTTAGCATTTGTACAGACACTGCATCTTCTGATCTCACTACATTGCTAAAATGATGTTGGGCAGGTCTATTCATGCACTCTAATACTGCACTAGATTTGGCCCTGATGACCTTGTAATTCCAGTGCTGCAACACAGTATTCTCCCTTACAACAAATAAGGAAGACACAAGGTTCGGTTTTAAATGTATGTTAATACTGCAAGTATTTCAGTGTTTCCCAAAAACATGCATGTTTTTTAAACTAATGCATTTTTATTTATCTTTTATATAGGGTTGCACAGATACCAAGTACAGTACTTGGTACAAGTACGAGTACATGTACTGATACTTTTGAGCTCCAAGACTACACTAGAGAAAATTTCAAAAATTAGGAGGCAGCTGTCATTTGTGAGGACCATACGGAGCTCCCGGGATTTGTACATCTCTGTTTTAATGTACGATTATGTTTTTATAAATATAAATAAAGGGATGCACAGATACCAGTTTTGCGAGTACGAGTACTGGTACTTGCCGAGTACTTACAAGTATGAGTACTGATACATTTTTGTTTATTGTCATGTGACAGTTTTTCTAAAACAATACAGACTAATGATTTCAGGACAGTGGTGGAGCGCCAAAGCCAGGTCCCAGCTGCAACCCATGCAACCCTGGTAGTTCTCATGAAAATGCCAAGTATCTGAACTGGTACTCAAAGTATCTGTGCATCCCTACTTTTATAGAAAGTAGGAATATTCAGAAAATGTGTTTCTGTGCACTATTAACAATTTTAGTGTGTTCTTCTTGAAATTAACATTTTGATAAACATTTGCAAAACTGTTATTGGATGTACAAATTCGCTAGTACCATCTTTTCATTCTATAAGCTCTGTGTTTTTACAAAAATATGATGTTGGAGCATTTTTACTAGCACATTCAGCCACCTGATGCGCAAAATGGGAGGCAGTACCCAACAGCTTTTACCTGATCCCCTACAAGGGTGCTTGTAAAAGGTCACTTAAAGGAACATGACCCACTGTGATGCTTTACATGATCTATGGCAAAACTATCACACTCTCTTGCATACTGTGGAGCTTCTGCCCATAGGGTTTAATAGACCTTAAAATCAGTGGGTTGGGCAATCTATTTGCTCTAAATACAACTCAAAGAGATAAATGTTGGGTAACGCTTACCCTCTTAAAATCCTAACCTAACAGGGTTAAGAGGCAAGATCTAAAATCCTAACCTAAAAGGGTTAAGAGACACCCAACATTTATCGCTAGGGACTATATTTAGAGCAGATGGATTGCCCCATCCACTCATTTTAGGGTTTATTGAACCCTGTGAGCAGCAGTTCCACAGTATGCAAGAGGAAGTGACTGCCTTGCCATGCATAATGCAAAGCATTGCAGTGGGTCATGTTCTTTTAGGTGACCTTTTTATAAGCACCCTTGTAAGGGATGATGTTTTTTTTTTTTTAAATGCGCTTTGCGCTTTTACAAGTACCTTTATAGGGGATCATGTTCTTTTAAATGGCCTTTTACAAACACGCTTGTAGGGGTTAATGTTCTTTTAAATGCACTTTTACAAGCACCCTTATAGGGGATCATGTTCTTTAAAATGGCCTTTTACAAGCACCCTTGTAGGGGATCATGTTCTTTTAAATGGATTTTAACAAGCGCCCTTGTAGGGGATCATGCTCTTTTAAATGGTCTTTTACAAGCAACCTTGTAAGGGATCTCTGGATTAGAAGTCCCCTTCATATTGGAAAATGTTGCTCTACTTTCAGATTCTGATTACAACACTAATAAAAACACCTTTACATAAACCTGAATTTTGATTTGTGCTTTGTTTCCCTTATGTGTTTACCATAGAATTTCCAAACAAAAGCACCAGAACCACTACATTATACTGTACATCATATATTGTTGACTTAATGAAGATAAACCCAAAACATATTTAGTGAAATTCCTTCCTTGGTTAATTATAATGATGAAATAATACTTGTTCTGTTTACAATGCTATAAGTTACCTTGGTTGTGCAGGAAGTAGCTGAAATTAAAATTCTGAGTAGCTCACTGTTACATTCTTTTACGCAGCACTTCAAACTTCATGCTTTGACTGATACTCCAATATTTAAATACAGTGTACATGCAAACATGACCTTTGAAATGATCCTAGTTATGCCTTAGAGTCAAAATATTTACATTAACAAGGTTTAAGTATAGAACGACTCTGACGTTTTAACAGGTGCTGATGGTTCACCTAGCATGTCTGATTAAGCAGTCAAAATGTAAAAGATATATCTACACCGTTACAGGGTTTTTAACTGTACACATTTCTAGGATATGGGAACATTTTAAGTGACTGAATTATACCCTGGATTTATTCACTCTGCAATGATGAATAAATAGTAAGCACTTGTAGGTGCCTACTAGGGATGAGAATATATTTTAAGTTCACCACTTAATGTGCAGTGTTGCGCCTGAAGAAATTTCAGTGCATTATCTTCTAATTTCACCATGGGGCACATCAAGGATACATTTTAGCAAAAAAAGTTATTTGCTTTGTGCTTTGGATTTATCATTTGGATAATGACAGGCACTTGTCAACACTTCAAGACAATGACTATGCAATGTTTGGGGTGGGCTCTCCCTGATAGAGAGCTCTGTTCAGCTAAATTCAGTACTTAATGGCAGAATACTCCAGTAGTAAAACAGGAAGCTGCAAACGCCTTTTAATGCTATACATTTTATAAATAGTTTAGTAAATAAATCTTTAACATAATTTAATGTGCAATACAGACCTGCCATCCGTTTGGTTTGGTTTTCTGTCATATTGGAACCAGGGGCTGACTGGCAACTTTTAGCCCAGGGGGCAAGTACAACCCAGAGGCCCATGGTGCAGTGACTTGGCCCCCCTCCCGCTTTGCCTCTTCTCCCTGCCTGCCACTTTTGCCATCTATGTTACGGTAGTGTGAATGGTCAGGTGATGCGAGGACTCCGAGTCAGTTCATGAAAGGGGTGACTGGCTGTGGGATGGGTTGCTGGGCTCCCTGCATGGTTCTGGCCTTACTCCGCTCCATGTCCGATACTTAGGCACTCTCACCCACTGTAGGCCGCCGGATTTCTGGGCTGTGAGCTGTGGGAGGAGCCGGACAGTGCCAAAGTCAGTGTTCTATAATTTTTCTTGACCCCATAAATTTTGTCGACCACGTCAATTACGGTGGGGCCTCGTCATTCGAATCAGATGTTTTCATGACCCCCTTTCTTCATGCACATGCCGTGTCACCTGCCAGTGACACGGCAGATTAGGCACCCTCACCCACTTTTGGCCGCCGGATTTCTGGGCTGTGATCTGTGGGAGGAGCCGGACAGTGCCAAAGTCAGTGTTCTATAATTTTTCTTGACCCCATAAATTTTGTCGACCACGTCAATTACGGTGGGGCCTCGTCATTCGAATCAGATGTTTTCATGACCCCCTTTCTTCATGCACATGCCGTGTCACCTGCCAGTGACACGGCAGATACATTTCTGGGTTGAGGAAAATTCTAGCAGACTGGTAGCGGAGGGATGCATTGTCAGTTCTGTGCACGCACGTGACCGCTGCACCCCTTTTAGTTCTGTGACTGACTTCAAGCTGTATAGGGACTACAAATTTCAGCACATTATACAGCAATGCAGAATAATACCATCAGCTATAGAGGACTATAAATCTCAGAAATACATTATACAGCAATGCAGAATAATAGTATATTAAATTGCTACATGCTCTTTGCTGCTCTGCTCTGGGATGTCAGTCTGATGTCTTGATCATCAAGACATCATTATATTTATATTTTATATATGGGTCTAGGTACATGATTTAAGTGACAGACACATTCACTTTGCTCTGAATGGGAAAGTGTGTAATGTGTGTGAGAAATCCCCCCTGACCCAATGATACCTTTCCAACCATCCCTGCCACTGCCTCCTCCACAGCATCTGGCATCAAAATACCTTGTGTTGGAGTCTAGAGGGAGCAACAGTGTCACCCTTCCAACATGTGACACTGCTCGGACTTAGCAATTGACACTGTCACATGGAGGTGACTGTATGCTTGCCCACACCTTGAAGCACCCTGCACCAGTACTGTAGTGACATAGGGGATGACACGAGGTACCATAGTGCCCAGGGAAGGCGTGGGGGGGTGGGGTTAATGCTAACCAATATACCGGAAAGTGTTGGATAGCAGTGGCATTGGAACTCTTCAAGAGAGCAAAGATTCAGCACACCACCATCTGTAGAGGCCAGAATTCAACTTCTTTTATTTAAAGCTGCTGCTCTAAATCATTCAACCTGCCAACAGATTCACTTTAGGGCATAGTCTTGGCATATTTTTGAGTCTCTTATCAATTCTTTCCTATATATACCTCTGTCAGGTTGTTGCATCCCTGTTGGTCAGATTTCCCCTCACCTACTGTCATCAAAGGAATCGATGAGGAATCAATCTAAAGATGACACAGACAAAAACACATTTTAGTACAGAGAGGAAGAGTTAGAACTTGTGATAATATTTTTATTGCTATCTTTGCTTTCCCATGCTGGTGATAATCAACAAACCCCCCCCCCATTTCTTGTTCTGGTGTCGCAGGGATAGGGTTGCCACCTGTCCAGCATTCACCTGGATAATCCGGGTTTTGAATGCTGTGTCCGGGTTTTAGAAATGAAAATTAAAAAAATTATGATTCCAGCCACTTCCTGCTGCCCTCCCTTTAGGACCCAGCAGACAGGCAGTAGGAGTGCAGCCTCCCTCCAGCCAATGGCAGAAGAAGTGGACGGAGGGAGCTGCCGTTGGGCCCGAACACTACACGGGCTAATCAAAGGCAGCCGAAGAGCTTCTTCTCCTCTTCGGCTGCTGCAGGAGCAGAGCGGCCGACAAAGGAAAAAAAGCGATTGCAGCTGCGCCAGCGGGGGCCGTTTTTAAAGGCACCAGAGAGGCCCGGGGGGCAATTGCCACCCTGCCCCCCGGCCCAGTCTGCCCCTGATTGGAACCCATCCCATCTTAAACCCGTTTATTCAATGTGTGTCACCACATTGTTTGATTAGTGCTTTGTGAGAGATAGGGGTTGATTTACTAACCTTATAAACACACCACGAACATGTATACACCTCTGTAGTGTGTTCCCTCTCAGCATGATCTATGGGTGGAATCTAAACACCTTTGTAGTGTGTACACACCCAGCAGGTGTGTTGTGCAAAGCCTTTCATGAATTGCACGGTGATGTTGTGTAAATTAGCTCTACATTGTGTTGCTTGCGTTGATGAATGCAGGAATGTAAATGCATGAGCTAACCATTTTTGTCTAAACTGTGAAGCAGCATTATATATGCATCATGTGCATGATTTTTCCATATATGGCATTAGTGGAAACATGCTTATAGAGACTTTTTGGTTTATACCTGGTGCGTGCGTGTGTTTAGGTTAGTAAATCACCCCCATAGAATAGAAATGTCAGATGAACTTCTGTGGTTTGTCCTACATCATGTATGAATAGGATTAATTTCACCTATAGGGCAAGAGTAATGTCATTTATGTTGAGTTTTAACACCTGAAAACCTGAATGCTGCAGTAATTGACAGCTTCATCTTTTTATTATCAGGAAGTTCAAAGTAAAAGAGGAACATATATTGGCCAAACTGTTCTTGAAGCTAAACTCTCCAGGTACCGTATACCTTTTTATTAATACTTGTATTGGTCCAGCTTGGCCCACTGTAAATATGCATATACCTGGTCAGCCCATGTGGACCTTGTAAGAGCTACTACAGTGCTGGCAGCAATCTTCCTTGTCCTGCATGACACTGTCCCCCTTTTTCTCCATTCCTGAGCGACGCGGCTCGGCCCGGCCAGTCGAGTACGTGGGCGGCCATACGGTTTCACATCCAATCTGGATCAGCCTTCCACACCACCGGAGACATCCCTTCGAGCCAGGATCCGTCCAAGGAGACGGTCGCATAGACAACAGGGGAGCTCCTAATTGTAAGTCTCTCTCGTTTTGCTGTCACACTGCCATAGACACCCACACTCCACACTCTAAGATTAGTAGCGCTCCTGACATTGTTCTTATTACATGGATCCACTGGGCCCTTCGCCAGACTAAGCCCACATATACATCTTTTGGTAGTTGCGCTCCTTAGTTTTTGTTTTGATTTGTGGTTGTTAACAGACAGGGTCCTCTCCCTGTAGTGAGGAGCTTTGCACACCAGCATACAATAGCCATCCGATTGAAGTGTGTCCACCCCACAGGAGTGCGCTTTATCTTTTGTGTTTTCTATTTACTGCATGACACTGTGCTGTGTGGCTTCCCTTCTGCTCTGAAAACACAGGGTGTAGCTCACTCGACACAGCTGCTGCCTTTCAAAGAAAGCCTAGTATTTTTATCAATTAATAAAAGGTGTTCTCTAATTGGACGAGGGGTGATGACATCACAATGCATCCCTCATCCAGTTAGAGAACACCTTGTATTCATTGATAAAACTACCAGACGTTCTCTGCATGGCTGCTGTGTCGAGTGACCGACACGTTTTGTTTTCAGAGCAGAAGGGAGACTGCCCAACACAGCATCAACAGGCACACGAACAGCAATAGAATTCCAACAAAGGTTCTATTCTCCACTCTGCCTAAAAGTAAAAGAAAGGTTTTGGCTGGTGTTGGGTTTCAACTTCTCTTTTTTTGGTGGTTGCAAATATTTGCTAAATAAAATAAACTGTTAAATAAAACAAAGAAGTGGTGCAAGGGCTGTTGTAAAGTCAGAGCTTTACATTGTATATCAGCCGGAATCCATCTGCAAACAAATGCCGGAGAGATAAGGGACATCAGCTATTAGTATGTCTTTAGTATTTGGTTACCCGCTGTTTGCATGTGGATAAAAGGTTCAGTTCAGGACAGTCAGACTTGGACCTGATGTCAAGCCTGTGTATTGTGGGGGCTCTGGCATGTTGGTCCATTGGCTCTCCACAGCAATGATTGCATTCTCAGTTTTTCCAGTTATGTGGCCACTATCACTATGCTCCTTCACACCTGTAGCAGCCTGCTGAATTCTGATAATTCTGCAGGAAACAGGGAATTAAATGTTTCTGCCACTGGGCATTAAATGTGACACTAAATAACATTTTCGGAATACAAGGTATTTGTCATATAAAAACACTGACACTTGCTGACCTTTCTCAACTGTAGTTACAGAATGTCATACTCCATCCATGCTGGCTCTTCACAATGCTTCAAGGCAAAAAGATGTAGGAAAGCTTTTAATATCCATTGTAATATTCAAAAGCATTGAATGAGCAAAAGAAGAAACTCACTTTCACCAAAAATAATTAAAGATCATAAAGAAGCATGCCATATAATTTTACTTAACAGCTGCTGATGTGTCCTTTAGAATGAAATTCTTATTTTAAAAGGCCACCAATTGTTTAAATAAGAATTGTTATGTTACAGACTTTTGCTAATAGGAGTTTTGTTGTATTATACAAAAGTGTTTTATGCCGGGGCCAGGGCCCCAACCCTTTTGGATGAAAGGAACATAAAACGTTATGGCAGGCTGATTGGAACTGAGCTGGTAATAGTTACTCTTTCCATTGTCTGAGGTTGTGCAGGTTGGAAGAGAGCTATCAAGTCATGCATATTTAAGTTGCTAGCCATAATATTTTTTAGGAGCATGGTAAGCTGAATCCTGGCCTGATTCGGTTTTATTTATTTTTTCTCTTGGCAGGAAATATTTGTTTTGCTGAACTCAACAATGGATCAAGGACATACTTTAAAGTGCATCTAAACTCAATTACGATAGCTGCATTGTTTTCTTTTTTTTTTTAAACTTAACTTCTTTAGTTTCACCTGATCCTGCCAGTAACACACTTCCTGTCCTAGGGTGACAATTCTCTTGGTACTATAGCTATGCAGGAGCAGTGTTGAACACGAAGTGTATTAAGACTATAGAACACCTAAACCTCTCATCATCTCTATACTCTATACCCCTACTACTCTCATCATCTCTTAACATAGCACTGCAAAGTGTGCTGGTGACCCTACTGGTCACTGGTCTCTGGTGGGATTAAGAGGTTTATTTTACATTTATCGAACCGAGATACCAAACACTTCCAATTATATATTTCATGGATCAAAAGGCAGCAAAGAGGAGCAGATCAATATTAAGGTTTACAAATTAAAGTTACTTACAAGAGACCAACATGTTTGTACACCTCATCCCTGACACAAAGGTAGAAAAACTACCCTGAAGTCAAACTACAACTCAGAAGTTGACAGGTAATTTGCGACTTTCAGAAGAAATACACAGAAATGTGAAAAATTAGGAACTGTTAAAGGCTAAAAAAAACTGTAAAGCAAGTCAAACATAAGATGATTGTGGCTTACTCTTGCACTCTGCAACCTTTACAGAAATCCCCTGGATGAATGATCTCATGGGAAGCATGGTCACCCAGCAGGGTTTTTTCCAAAGCGCCTATATGATTAGAATTAGCTAGCTTTCTGTAACTTTCAGGAAAACTTAATTGCCTTGGACCTTGCTGCACAGTCACTGAAGCTTTAATTTAAGGTTCCATACACATGTATTTTGTTTTATGAAAAATCTATTTTTTTTAGATTAGAAATCGAATGACAGCATTAAACCCATGTGCATAACTGTATTTGGGGTTTGGACTATAGAAATGATCAGTATAGTGTTTTAAATGATAAATCAAATTCTGTTTAAGAGCAAAAACACTAGTCATTTTTCACTGAAATCTTTCTTTGGGTGCAATTTATATTAAGCTACCCAGCTGATCATTCAGACTGTATATGCATAGTAGCTGTAATTCAGCTGTGTGGTTTTTCAAGTTTACCCCTAACAAGAACAATAAAAAAAAAAGACTTTAGTGAGAAAAAAATGCTTGGCCTAGTCCTATTTGGAACTACTACTGGTATTTTTATTTTATACCACCAATTACATGCACTTCTGGATAAACAACTACTAAATCTCCATAACATTAGTCTTGCTAAATGTAAGTTCATTTTGTCCTGGGTGAGGATCTTTAAACCATGAAAGTCATGCAATAATTTGTAATTGTAAATATACTTTGTCTTTATGCATCTCTGCATGTGTTCCCAGGATGATCATTATTGATTATGGCAGGGTCTGACCCAAGTGTGACATTAAAGAAGACACTGGAACACTGTGGCCCCCTTTACACTTTGGCATTCTGTTAGAGTCAGTTGCTGCCTGCAACATGCAAGATAACCTATTCATTTTGTAGCATGCATATGTACTCAGTACTTGGTTTGGGCCTCTTTTGCAGCAATTACTGCCTCAATGTGGCGTGGCATGGAAGCTATCAGCCTGTGGCACTGCTGAGGTGTTATGGAAGACCAAGATGCTTCGATAGCGGCCTTCAGCTCTTCTGCATTGTTCGGTCTCATGTCTCTCATCTTTCTCTTGGCAATGCCCCATAGATTCTCTATGGGGTTCAGGTCAGGCGAGTTTGCTGGTCAGGCGAGTTTGTTCATTGAACCAGGTTTTGGTGCTTTTGGCAGTGTGGGCAGGTGCCAAGTCCTGCTGGAAAATGAAGTCCGCATTCCCATAGAGCTTGTCTGCGGAAGGAAGCATGAAGTGCTCCAAAATCTCCTGGTAGACGGCTGCGTTGACCCTGGACTTAATGAAGCACAGTGGACCAACACCAAATCAACACAGACTGTGGAAACTTCACACTGGACTTCAAGCATCTTGCAGTGTGTGCCTCTCCATTCTTCCTCCATACTCTGGGTCCTTGGTTTCCAAATGAGATGCAAAATTTGCTCTCATCAGAAAAGAGGACTTTGGACCACTGAGCAACAGACCAGGTCTGTTTTTCTTTAGCCCAGGTAAGACGCTTCTGACGTTGTTTGTTGTTCAGGAGTGGCTTGACAAGAGGAATACGACATTTGAAGCCCATGTCCAGGATCCGTCTGTGTGTGGTGGCTCTTGATGCACTGACTCCAGCCTCAGTCCACTCCTTGTGAAAGTCCCCAACACTTTTGAATGGCCTTTTCCTGACAATCCTCTCCAGGCTGCGGTCATCCCTGCTGCTTGTGCACCTTTTTCTTCCACACTTTTCCCTTCCACATAACTTTCTATTAATGTGCTTTGATACAGCACTTTGGGAACATCCAACTTCTTTTGCATTTACCTTTTGAGGCTTTCCCTCCTTATGGATGGTGTCAATTATGGTTTTCTGCACAACTGTCAGGTCAGCAGTCTTTTCCATGATTGTGATTCCTACTGAACCAGACTGAGAGACCATTTAAAGGCTCAGGAACCCTTTGCAGGTGTTATGACTTAATTAGCTGATTAGAGTGGGAAACTTTGAGCCTAGAATATTGCACCTTTTCACAATATTCTAATTTTCTGAGATTGTGGATTTGTGGTTTTCATGAGCTGTAAGCCATAATCATCACAATTATGACAAATAACGGCTTGAACTATCTTGCTTTGCATGTAATGAGTCTATCTCATATATTAGTTTCACCTTTGAAGTTGCATTAGTGAAATAAATGAACTTTTGCACGATATTCTAATTATTCGAGTTTTACCTGTAGATGAGAATGGCTAGCATCCAACTACAGTATATGGAGATTTGTTTAACGTGCTTTAATATACAGGGTTATTTACTTTTCCCTTTGTAGAGTATGTATTGTGGCAGTGCGTGGCAATGCCACTGTGTAATTTGGCAAAATGGCCACTCAGCACTCTCAGCCAGAGGGGCTGAGCGGTTCCAGAAAGCACAAACTTTTACCAGTAAAGAGCTGCCCTTGGATTTGGCTTGGGATCCTGGAACCAGGAGATTTTAAAGAGACTTGGGAAGGATGAAATCTCCATTCTTAGGTCCGGGGTTTAATAGTGACCAGCACCCAATGATGGTGTACCTGTCCACAGCCCTGATGAAAATGATGTTGATTAATGTTCAGGGCTCCAGCTGAGAAACAGGAGGACTCCACCCAGGAGTCAGAGTGGAGTCCAGTGCAGCAGGGAGCTGCGGGTTATGAAACCGATTGTGCATGTTAACATTATGTCAAGGCTGTCTGGAGGAACATACAGTGGCCTAAGATCTGAGGCTGCAGGCGCGGTGCTGCAAGTGCAAAGTCAAGAGGCTGGATGTGCATATCTTTGTGTTGCCAAGAAATGCTGAGTACCACTGCGAGGGTAACTGCATAGTTTTGTGAACTTTCTGTTTAAAAAAGTGGGGAAGGAAGCACTTAAATGAAGATTTCAGTGAGTGGATGCATCCTTTAAATCTCTACTACTTGAAGCTAATTCTAACAGTATGTATAGTTACATAGTATTTGAAGTTGAATAAAGACATAAGTCCATCGAGTCCAACCTATTGCGAGCATGTATATGGTTCTGCTGAACCTTTGTTACAAGATTATATTTTTCAGTTCTCCAATGAACATAGTGTTTTTAATCACTTACATTGTTTCAAAATGTGGTATAGCACAGGGGTAGTCAACCTTCTGAGAGCAGTTTGCCAAAAATTTTTTATAAGAAATCTCGAGATCTGCAAAACAAAATGTTTACTTCATTCTTAATCAAGATAAGGAATATTTAGTAAGTAAAACTGTGGTGCTATAAACTAGATTCTGAAAATTAATCCTTAAACGTTGATGTCAGTGACTGCAATAATAACCCTCAACACTGGTGTCAGTGACTGCAATAATAACCCCTAGCATTGGTGTCAGTAACTACAATAATAACCTTTAGCTTTGTTGTCAGTGACCACAATAATAACCCCTAGCATTGGTGTCAGTGACTGCAATAATAAACCCTAGCATTGTTGTCAGTGACTTCAATAATAATCCCAAGCATTGGTGTCAGTGGCCGCAATAATATCCCTTAGCATTGGTGTCCATTACCACAATAATATTACAGGATAAGGAATAAAGTGATGCTTGTTAAGATAAGATTACATTGCTGGTCAATGGAAAGAAAATAAATGTCTTGGTGTGGGTGGCCAGTGGGAGAAAAAAAAATGCCTTGCTGTTGGTGGTCAATGGGAGAAAAAAATTCCCAGTGTCTTTGGTCAGTCAAAAAAAAATGAAAAAAAAACTTGCTTTGCTTCTTACTCCTGACGCTAATACAAATTGTCCACCATACCACAAACAGTAAAATTCTGTGATTTTTTTTTAATGATCTGACACTGACATCCTCCTGCAACATCTCTATGCCAAATAAATTGAAACTAACTTCCATAGCCAATACTACCACTCCTTCACAGCAGCATCAGAGAGAATGGTGGGTGCACACCAGCCAAGCCTGTCTTGCTCCAAAATCAGCAGTTACTCAGAGAAAAAAGTGCGGTCGCACACCACGAGCTTCGCTGAAAAGTTTATTGTAGTACACAGGAACACATCGTCCCACCATGGATCCTCTTCACTCTGACATGTTTTACCCAATAATGGGCTTAGTCATTAACTACAATAAAGCTTACGGAGTGTGACCTGACTTTTTCCTGTGTGTAAGTCCAAATCATTTGAAAGCACACTTTCATTTTTTGCACATTCTGCACAGTGCTTGTGTGTGCTGAAAAAGGGGAAACAATGCAAATGGCAGCCTGCAGATTGTGGTGCAGACGCAACAGCACTGTGTAGTGGAGTTGGAACGGATGTGTGCTCAAGTAGTCAGGAGATAGTGTGGAGGTGGAGGAGGGTAGTGCAAAACCTGCAGCAGTGTGCAGTTGAGGTGCAATATACAGTATAAATGATAAAGCTGCATACCTACACCCGCTAATCAAACACCTTTAACACTCCTCTAGGTCCAGGGGCTATGGAAAGGAGAACCTGCTCAGGACTCAACTCCAGCCGTTGGGCTTCATCAAGCAGAGCCTTAAACATCCTTAGCCATGGGGCTTTTGTGACATTAGGGAGGTAAGTGGACCAGGCTTTGTTACGTGCCAGTAGAAAAGATGTGGGGGCATTGGGTTGCAGATCCCTTGTAAAGCATTTCACAGTGATACAGTATGTTCAAGGCATTGTATGGTAATGAAACAAAAATGTAAGGGTGATAAAATTTAATTAAGAGCAAGTTTTGGTACACTTTAAATGTCGTGTTAATCTTTATTTAAAATTATGAATTATTATGGTTTCTTTGTCAGCTTTAGTTGGATGTACCCTTGTTTTTACCTCTCAGCTTTTTCCATATGCAGCAAAGAATTTCAGCATCACCTGCTCTTCAGCCAAACCCTGCCTGACCAGTAGGACAAGATCCTCAAGTGCTTCTAGTTATTGGGTTCTGCACATTTATCAAAAGGGAATAGTACACTACAGCCTAGTACTACCTTTTGACCACTTTTATTGTTGTAGATTACATGGGAGTGGCACAGTGTATTTGTTAAGATTTACAACCCACGCGCTTGTTTTGGTGACTTGACATCGGAACTGTAAGTTTATTAAAGTTTTTAAAGTCAAAGCACCATCAGAATTGTGTGTGTGTGTGTGTGTGTGTGTGTGTGTGTATGAGAGGAAAACATGCCAGGATTACTTTTTAAAGTGACACAGAACCCTCAGCTTTTTTTCTCCTTATACACCTCTACATGAAATGAACATTCTCCAAAGCCACATTTATTTATTTTTTACTATTTTAAGCCCCCTCAGCTAGAAAGAGCCGTGCACGTTGATTCTGGTCATGTGCACATCTTTTTTGGCCTACAACTCCCATGAGTTGTGAGACGAATCATCTCTCATTGCACACAGCCAGCTTCTCCCGCCTCCCTCTCTTCAGTAAGGGCTTGTGCACACCACTTACAGTGCGTTCAAGTGCGGTTAGCTGCTGGAACACACTGTATTGCATAATAAACTCCCCCCTGCCTTCTGGGGTGGGAGGGACGTGGCAGTGCAGTGAAGTCAATGGCCACCATGCAACCCGCCCTCCCCCCCAGCCAACAGTGTTTGCCCAGACCAGAATGTGTGGCACAACAATGCCTGCGTTCCAGTCCAGAGTGATTGCAAAAAATACTACACAATTTGTTTTATTGCACTGGACCGGAACACAGACATTGTAGTTCCACGCGTTTGGTGCGGGAGATCGCAGTGCGGGCAGGGGGAGTTTAGAATGCGATACAGTGTGCCTGTTATCAGCTGCCTGCACTGTACTCTCTACTACACTGCTTCTCTGTATTTACTAGTTCACATTTACAGCAATTTATAGAGAACATTTTTTTTATTTTCAGTGAACACACACATACATACAGTATGTGTGTGTATGTATGTATGTATGTATGTACAGTAACTCACAGGAGTGAGTACACCCCTCACATTTTTGTAAATATTTTATTATATATTGACATTAATGGCTGTGTGTTGAGTTATTTTGAGGGGACAGCAAATGTACACTGATTTGCAAGCTGTACACTCACTACTTTACATTGTAGCAAAGTGTAATTTCTTCTGTGTCGTCACATGAAATGATATAATAAAATATTTACAAAAATGTGAGGGGGTGTACTCACTTCTGAGATACTGTATATACACTGAGTGGCAAGATTATTATGACCACCCCATCAGTACTTCGTTGGGCCACGAGATGACTTTGTTGGGCCGCCTCGTGACCATACCGCTACATTCATGCGGAGCAGCTGGCATTTCTGATTCCATGTCTTGAAATGCGGAGGTAAGTCACGTCAATTACATGCATAGAATGATATATAGCAAATACTTATGTATTGTTTATTACTCTTTACAGCACCGAGAGTAGCTGGGAAACTATTGACAGGACTGAAGAGGACCAGGTGGAATCGGCCACATCACCTACTGAGCCTTCCTTCTCCCCAGGACCACTGAGCCCACCCCCACCAAGCAGCCCACCACCACTAGTACCGGCGACACCAACCACCTCTGCCCCAACATCCCGGATCATTGTACGCAGGCGTAGTGTGCTCAGGCCCCGACGCCAGAGAATGGAAAGGGAGGAGGACAAACTGATTGATGTCCTGGACTCCATGGCTCATCCTGTCCCCAGGCTGTCAGGCGAGGCTCATTACCTGCTCAGCTTGGAGGCCAAACTGAAAATGGTGCCTTTACTGGAGTGATGTAGTGAACTTACCGCAAAGTAATAATTAATCTTTCCGGTGGTGGAATGCTGTCTCGCATGAAGGTGTCCTGACGCTCCAACTGGACAGCCAACAATCCGAGCAGCTCATCAAAACTGTAATATATATTAAGGTTTGTGGTCAATACTAGCAATTAGCAATATAAATACATGAACAACATATACATATATTCCATTAAAATCAATGATGCCACTTACATAGGACAGAACAACAATAAGCACTAACAATTGTTTATGTACTAACCTATTTATGGACATGCGGGTGTAGGTGAAGAACTTCTCCTCATGTCCACGGAGTGTCTCATACATGGCCCAAAACTGGCCTCTTTCTTCATGGTTCGTTATGACTGGATGGACCCAGAACTGCCTGCTATCTCTCCTTCTCCTCAATCGGATCAACTGCACTGCTGCAACGACTGCTGCAGTCCGTCTCCGTTTGCCTAGCTCCATAATCACAAAAAAATCAATCACAAATCGCAACTCTCCTCTGTACAAAAGACACTGCATTACGCGCATATACAAAACGTTCAGGTGTGAACCAGGCCTTAAGTCTGTATGGTTATTGAGCTTTGAAAATAAGATGAGGCTGTGTTCACTTTAAATATTCAGTAATGTACAAGGGAATTAGAAAAATTGATTTTTGTTATGCATGATTAGATAATTGAAGTGAAAACCGCTTTGTCTTATTCGCTATGCTAAGTTAACATTCACTTTGTAAAGTGAACAGTCTATAGAATTTTAGTAAATCAACCCCAATGTCTTCTGTGGCCATGCACCTATCTGAAGAATGGGAGTGTAAACAAGCAGATATATACAAACATACAAGTGATTTGCATGTGGAAGAGAAATATGTGTGAGTTTCACAGGGCCTGGTTTATGAATATATTCCTGCTAAATATTTTTTACAGCAACCAAACAGATTCAAACTTTTAAGGCAAGTGTGATTGGTAGCTGAGGACAAGTAAATCCGATCTCTAGCAATAAATTTTGCTGTATAAACATATTTTACTAAAAAAGTATTGTAATTTGTTTCTCATTGGCTGTACTTTTAATTTGCTGATACAGTGGTACTGGAAGGAACAAAAATATACGGTTATCAAGAATTCTGTGCAATTAAACAGTCGGTAGGTGAGAAGTAAGACCACAACCAGGGCCGGATTCCCGGCAAGGCCACCGAGGCTCGGCATCGGGGCGGCACTGAGCAGAGGGGCGGCACAGATTTGAAGTCACGCGATGCCCGGAACATGGAGTTCCGGGCGCCCGGCGGTAATTTATTCTCTACATTTAGCTCTGCTTTGTACAAAAAGGGCTAACTGTAAAATAGGAGAAATCACTTGTTTCTAGACTAGATGAATAAATAAATAGATTGGGCGTTGGGGCAGCAGGGAGGGTAAATCCGGTCCTGACCACCACTAAGGCCTCATTCACACGGTGCGGTCTGGGATTCCTGCTGGAAGAACCTATGATTTCCAGCAGCAGGAATCCCAGATGATGCAGTGATCTGCATCCAGCAACAACTATTTATCCAAAACCACATGTAAACATTCCATGTATGATTACATGTGTACTGCCACATACAGATACGGCCGCTGTCATCAACTTCAATTAGTATATTGGCTGCATCTGAATGAAGACACCTGGCATTCCTGCTCCAGAATACATAGGCTCTTGCTGCAGGAATTCCAAGTCGCCACGTGTGAATGGAGTCTCTTGAATTCATCCTTTTGCATTACCACTTGCCTCACTCACATCAGTGGTAACTTACAGAGAATCAGTGACCACCTCAATGAGACAAAGCTGTACCTTGAACTAGATTTAAACTGATCTTGTTTTTTGTTGGATCAAATAGTGGTATCTGCTGATACCAGGTGAGGAGTGTTTTGCCTCTGGCATATAGAAATGAATAGGCTTACTTACCTGCCATATCCTAATTGACCACTTCTGTTTACATTAGACTGCTTTTCCTTTAAAAAAAAAAAATCCCAGCAACATCCAACCCAAGGAGAAGGAAACAGATGCATCAGACTCCATTTTGAGGACTGAAGGAAGAGAATACACTGCCATCCTCAGTGCATGCAGAATAGAACCCATATCCCTCTAAGGCAGCATTGCTGGTAGGGACAGACTTGTTTCTCTGCATATTTGTGAGTTGACACTGCATTGACATGTTTTGTATGCTGATTGTGTGTTTCATGTTCTTTTTCACCAGTTTCACCCCACCCTGTTTTGTTAATAAAGCTTCACGTTTTCACTAAGACTGGCCTATTGTAGAATAGGAGGGTTTAGCTGCATGTTGAGCTATGCAGACTACAGGGTAACATGTCGCGGGGACAGAACAGTGAAGATAATAACCCTAACATCACCTTTGGATTGAGAGAAAGCGTTGCTAAAAAAAATACTAACAGCATATATACATTACAGATAATATATATTAGCAATTTTGCACATCTATCTATCTGGCTATTTAAAATTATTCTCCATGCAATGGAGCATTATAGTATAAACCGTAAAAGTATATTATGTTTTATTTAATATACAATCGATTGGAATAAGGTGTGCAGGTATGACCCATGGTATTTGTTCACTCAAATAACCCTGACAATTTAATAACAGTGTTACCAGTAAGTATTACATCATTGATGGGTCACTGCACACTTCATTGAAAAGAGGCTATCATCCTAGTGGGACAATCTGCTCCACACGTATTGTGAAATGTCTCTTTGCTTTTGCTTCTGAACAGCCAGACAAATCCATCAAATTGCCTGAAATGATAGGGAATGATGATGGAATAATGACAGTGAGAAATCCTTTGTTGTATATCTCTTCTCATGTTCCTTGAATGTTGGTATACTGTATGTCCACAATAAAGAAGTTTAAAATCGGCATGTTTTCAGAGCATTAGGATTTATTTGAGCATTCAGCCTGAAACGTGATGCTTATCTATTGAAAAAGATTGTTTTAGAATTATACAACAAAGACATTACTGTTCTTTACAAGATGAGGCTATTGATGCATTAACCGTTTGATTCTTTTCGTCGTTTTTTTTTTCTTTTCTTTCACAAGTGTTTTTTTCTTTTTGGACTTTTGAAGTTTCGCTAGTTTTTACTCAAAACTTTCTGCATTAGTATTTTTTTTTGCTATGCATTGTACAAAATATGAAGTTTTCTACCAGTTCATTGATGGTCTTCAGCTGGCAGAAGCTATCTTTAGAGTGGCCATTTCAGCTATATTTAGGGTGGCCATTTCAGCTCCAGTAGTAGTCCTTAGAGGCCTCCCTTTTAGATAGGTAGTCCAATCAGGTCCATCTGCCAGTTTTTTAGGAGGATCTCATCAGAAGCCCAATGTTAGTCTATGTGCAGCTGGATCTAAATGGATATGCAGCCATTTACATCCAACTACCCCTGACTCTGTCCAGGTCAGGAAAACAAAACAGAACAGAGTTCCATTTTAGCGGACCTGATTGTGATGGATCGGGGGTAATTTGATGTAAATTAACATGTGTCCGCTTATATCCGACACCCCATAGACCTAACATGGGTTCAGTGAGTTCATTTCTTTCCTCCATCATCATCATCAAGAAAACTGGATGGACATGGATGCCACATCGGTTTCATATGATCCATACTGCTCCGATCAGCTGGGGTCCATGCACGAATCCCCTGCTGATCGGAACTTACAGCTCCTGCATGAAATGGGCCTTAGGTGGCTACTCTCACTCCTCTACTGTATCTTCGGAGGAGCAATGTACCCCTTTTTGGTTGGAAAGCTTGGCCTGTTATAGGAGGTTAAAAAATAGCGGACTTACTGGCTGGATCACCAGGTGAAAATCAAGGAAAGTAGACTAAAACGAAAACTAACACAGCGTCCACCATTCTGCTGTTTTAAAATGTATAGCAGTAGTGAAGTGGTTAATCTTTGTAATTGTGCAGCCATATACAAGTTTCTGGGGGTAGGGCTTGATGGGTCACTTACTGTGTGGCTATACTTAACTTCTGAATTCTAAATTAAATTATACTGTCACATTTAGGCCTAGCTGTGCTTTGCCAGGGACCCTGAAAAGAAGTTCAGATTTTACTGTTTGACACTGACAAGCTGGGGCTTTCAGGTCATACTCCACTTGTGTTTGTCAGCAAACAAGCTGACAAACACCTAGGCCGGGCAATAACCAGAGGAGGCAGCATTCAAGCAGAACAGTCGTCCTCTTAGAAAAAATACCGTATATACTCGAGTATAAGCCGTCCCGAATATAAGCCGAGGGTGGGAAATGAGGCAGCTACTGGTAGATAGATACCAATAAAATTACATTAATATTTATTTAAAAGAAAAATAACCTAGCTCTGTAAGTGGAAAAGGGGGTACAGGGCTACATATCATGTACTACGGATCATTTAACCCATTCATGTTAGCAGAGGATCATTGTAAATGTATTGTCTGCACTGTATTAGCAGTATATACTCTATATAGAGTATATACTGCTAATACAGTGCAGACAATACATTTACAATGATCCTCTGCTAACATGAATGGGTTAAATGATCCATAGTACAGGGCTACATATCATGTACTACGGATCATTTAACCCATTCATGTTAGCAGAGGATCATTGTAAATGTATTGTCTGCACTGTATTAGCAGTATATACTCTATATAGAGTATATACTGCTAATACAGTGCAGACAATACATTTACAATTATACTAACATGAATGTATTAAATGATCTGTATGTAGCCCTGTACCCCCTTTTCCACTTACAGAGCTAGGTTATTTTTCTTTTAAATAAATATTAATGTAATTTTATTGGTATCTATCTACCAGTAGCTGCCTCATTTCCCACCCTCGGCTTATATTCGGGACGGCTTATACTCGAGTCAGCGCCAGCGCATCTTCTTACTTACCTCGCCGAGCGTCGCGTCACTGCTGCTCCGGTGTGCGGCGCTCCGAGCGGGGTCATCTGGCAGTCTCCGGGTCCTAATTTAGGTGGCCGGAGACTGCCAGATGACCCCGCTCGGAGCGCCGCACACCGGAGCAGCAGTGACGCGACGCTCGGCGAGGTAAGTAAGAAGATGCGCTGGCGCTGACTCGAGTATAAGCCGAGGGAGGCACTTTTCACCCAAAAAAATGGGCTGAAAATCTCGGCTTATACTCCTATATACGGTATTCATGGTAAAACAATAGCCTAGTCTAGCTTTAGTTTACAAGTTGTTCCTTAAAGCACTACATATAACCCACTGTATTAGTCTGACAGCCTAGCCCAGCGTTTTTAATTAAGCTTATATACTTAGCAACCAGCCTGTGTGGGAATGGAGTTCATAGAAGAATTCCCACGTGTAATACAGACAGCCTGGTAAGTAAAAAACTCTATTACCAAGTTACCTGTGACTATAAAGAAAGGTCACCAGTGCATGACAGGAGTGCATGCAGCATGTCAATAACCAGTGTAAGAAACACCCACAGGTCGCTTTTGATGTCGAGAATTGTCCATGACTTTTCCCTTTTGATCCTAGCATGCGTAATAAACTTGCCCTCTGCCAGGATCAGTTAATGACCAATGGGCACACAACATGGCAGTCAGCTTTCTATTCTTAATAAATGTTAACTACTGCAATTAAAGATACAAAATATCTTCTGTCTATTTACTTACAAAGGAGGTCCACTAAGCTATTATTTACCGTTTGATGATTATCGTTCTGCCTTAACCAAACGCCTGGAGCATTTTCTTACTATTTGCACACACATGATAAAGTCAGAATTTTTTATGCTAGAAAACAGCTTCAAACCCCCAAACAATGTTTTTTTTTTTTAAAGCAGAGGCCATGTAGAATAAAGAAAATGATAGTTGCAATTTTTTATGTTATCAAACCACTATTTTTAGGATAAAATACACTAAAATTAAATTTAGTGCACAGAAACAGAATATAATACCCAATTTTGTGGTAAAATATAAAAGATGGGGTCACGCCAGGTAACTGAATATCAAACATGCCAAGCCTTAAAATTGCGTTTGCCCATGAACCCGCAAAAAACTTTAATACCTAAAATTTCCCCTATGGGACACTTTAAAAGCTTTTACCACTCATCAGTTTAGTGCTAACAGTGATAAATGGCTCTAGAATTATTGCTCTCACTTCGATGTTCGCGCCGATATGTAACATGTGCAGCACAATTTTCGTTTTTGCACATAGGAACACTGACACGTGTTTCTTCCGTGGGAGGCTGGGGATTTTTAAAAAAAATTGTTTGCATTTTTTACATTATTGTTATGTTACTTTAATTTTCTTTTTTTTAACCTTTTTATGTCACTAAATGTATTGCTGTCACATAGGGGGATAACAAGCCCCCTATGTAATAGCAGATAGGGTGTGACAGGTCTACCTTTATGGAGACATCAGAGGTCTTTCAGACCCCTAATGTCACCTAGTGACCACAAAGAAGCTAAGGAAGCAGAGATCTGCCTGTATAGATGCTGGATCTCTAGTATCTTAACAACCATTGCCAGCTGTTTAAAATTACACCAAGAACATGGTTGCAGCAGCAGCAGCTGTGTTCTTGGTATAACCACTTCTGTGGCCCGCCGTAAGCAAGTGGTTAAATCACTTCTACTGAAGCTTTGTGGCTCTGCAAATCCTAGCATACCCTGCTGACGATTTCTTAAGGGACCGTAATATACAGGGGTACGGGTACTCCTAGAATGAGATCCTAATAGGTTGGACTTGATGGACTAATGTCTTTATTCAACCTCAAATACTATGTAACTATATAATCTGGCAGTGCTTGTTGGGACATGTAGTTCTTGCTGTAGGAATCCAAAAGAACCCCATGTGAATGGGCCTTAGACTTTGTGCCTTAGGTTCTGGGCCACAGGTACCACATTTTCAACACAACAAGCCCAGGCTTAATTGTAGAGACACAAGGCAGGGCTAAATGTTGAAACAGACAGACAAGCACAGAGACGTCTTGTCTAAATAAATTAGAGCTTCAGCTCTTTTTGGATTTGAGGGGGTCAGTTGATTTTTTGGCAAAGGGAAAGAGGGGAAGGAGGAGGAGAGTTGCCAGGAAGCGGAAATGCTGGCAGCAGCAAGAATGAGGACAGGAAAAAAAGTGTTCGTTTTTTTGTAAACCAAAACTTATATAAAAGGAATGTACTGATTTTAGTAACATTGGGTGTTTGGCAGTCCTTTATACAGTAACTCAAGTGTGATTTGTTTATTTAAAGTCAGTTTTATTTTTAGTCACAATTTCACCCACTCAACTAAAGACCTTCTCTGACATGACACATGCAGCAGGGCAGGCTAGAACCTTGAGCACAAATAGGGCCATCCCCAGCCAGTGGTACATCCTTGAAACCCAGCAGTCCATAATCTGTTCGATTGTAAGTGCTTTAGGGTAGGTAGGAATGTCCTTCTAAGAAAAAAAAATTCAAAACATAAAAAGAAAAGTGAAAAGCATAAAAAAGTAAAACTCTAAATAATGTTTAAAAAAAAGCATTCACAATAGTGATGGTGGTAAGAAAATGTTAATGTGGGACTATCAAGGCCATGAACTAGAGAAAGAGTCTGTGTCTCGTCAGCTGGTATGGAAGCAATTGAAGTGCCAAGCTGTCAGAGACCTGCTGCTTCTGCGCATGCGCCAAGCAGGGGTTCCCGTAATTGGCCTGTGCGCATGCGCGCGCCAAGGACTGTCCGCGGAAGAACGCTCTCCAAAAGGCTCACAGGAAGTGACACTCTTCAAAAGACTCACAGGAAGTGATGCTATCCAAAAGGCTCACAGGAAGTGATACTCTCCAAAAGACTCACAGGAAGCGATGCTATCCAAAAGGCTCACAGGAAGTGACACTCTCCAAAAGGCTCACAGGAAGTGATGCTATCCAAATCATTTCCTTCACTATTTAAACCCAGACTCCACACCTACTCATTGCTGGATTGTCTCTTCAACCGCCCTGACGCCTCCTGATCCTTGTTTCCAGTACCATTGATTATCGACCCGGATTGACTTTGACCTTGTTTGCCTGCATAATGCCTTTGACCTCGGAACGTTTGACCATTCTTGTTTGCCTATACCCTTGACCTCGGATTGCTTCACTGGACTGCCTACGCCTTCTCCTTTTGTACTTGCTTTGCCTGCTCGGTGTGACCTCGGCCTGTTGACCTCGGATATCAAGATTTACAAGACCCTGCCGCAAAACCAAGGAGTGGCCTGCACGGTGGAATCGCCTCTGGCCCTCCTGCCACTCACTGTCTATAAGGACTCTGTCCCCAATATCAGAGTCCCTAGGACACGAGCTGTAAGGGAAGCCTCCTCCTACATCCAGTCTCTGCACAGGTACGTGATACAAGCTGGCATACAGGCATGTGAGGGGTTTGCGAACCATTCTTTTTTAAATAGTTGTTGAAGAGATATATTATGTTTGTATGATCTTTTTCAACAGTGTACATTTTATATTTCAGTCTTATAACAATTCTTCTAAAGTTACACTTTTACAGTGATAATAATTCAACACTGCATTCTAGAAGCTTTCATATCATGCCATTCAAAGAAGGATTACCTTATTTCTCTTTATCCAAGCAGACAGTATAACTTGAGATAAGGATATGAATCCTTCTCTGTCTGAATATGATTTTAAAAAAAATAACAGTACCAAATTTACTGTACTTAAATAAATATATTATCTATATGGATGATAAATATATATCTAGATCATCCACACAGCTACTTATAGTATGTTGATGCAGAAAACTATTTCAAGCTGATTAACACATTACTAAATAAATTGCTAGGGCTGATTGGGAAGATTTTCAATGGAATTCCACAAAGATTTCAGAAGCCTAACATGCTACGTACAAAAGCAATCTTTACTTAACCTAAGGAATTGGAGATGTTGTTCAAAATGATTTGGGAATGTGTTGGGAGAAAAACCCTGTGTAAATGATTGTTTTACTATATATTAGGGATGTCCAGATACCAGTCAGGACATCCCTAATAGGATACCAGTGCCAATACTGGGCATTTTCACGAGAACTACCAGGGTTGCAGCGGTTGCAGCTGGGACCTGGCTCTGGCGCTCCAACACTGTCCTGAAATCATTAGTCTATATTGTTCTAGAAAAACTGTCACATGACAATAAACAAAAATGTATCAGTACTTGTATCTGTGAGTACTTGGCCAAGTATCAGTACTTGTACTTGGAAAAATTGTATTGGTGCACCCCTAATATATATTTAAAAAAAATAATGCATTAAAATGGTGATGTACAAATCCCAGGAGCTCCATATGCTCCTTAAAAATGACAGCTGCCTCCTAACTTCTGGATTTTCCTCTAGTCTAGTCCTGGAGCTGGAAAAGTATCTGTACATGTACTTGTACCAAGTATGATACTTGGGGGGTGATTTACTAACCTAAACACACGCACGCACCAGGTGCGTGTGATTTTCACACAGCAAAACGTATTTATCAACCAAAACCAATAAAAGCATATTTCCACTAATGTCATATATGAAAAATCATGCACATGATGCATATATAATGCTGCTTCACAGTTTAGACAAAAATGGTTAGCTCATGCATTTACATTCCTGCATTCATCAACACAAGCAACACAACATAGAGCTAATTTACACAACATCACCTTGCAATTCATGCAGGGCTTTGCACAACACACCTGCTGGGTGTGTACACACTACAAAGGTGTTTAGATTCCACCCATAGATCATGCTGGGAGGGAACACACTACAGAGGTGTATACATGTTCGTGGTGTGTTTATAAGGTTAGTAAATCAACCCCTTGGTATCTGAACATCCCTACTATAAATATATTATAAATACCTGTGACTCTTGAGACTGGAGCAGGGGTGGGCAAACTCCAGCCCGCCAGCTGTTGTGGAACTACAAATCCCATAAAACTTTGCAACATTCTCACAACCACAGGCATTATTCCCAGAGACAGATGCATCATGGGCTTTGTAGTTTCACCACAGCTGGAGGAACAGAATTTCCCCACCCCAGTACTACAGTAAAGGGCAATTTCAAGATATCACTTATTGAACCAAAAACGATTGGAAACAACCAAAGATCATGAGCTATAATAGTAACTTATTTTGCAAACATTTACTGTATCATTCATCATCTTATGATCATTCTAAAATGGTAAGATGTTAATTAACAATGAATCTTGCAAAAAGTGAACTTGTGTATGGTCAGTGTAAACTGTACAGATGCACATTGATGGCCTGCTTGTATTGTATTTTATCTTTTAAAAATATATATAAAAAGGGATCAGCTGTAATGCAGATAATCTTATTAAAAGGCTCAGTTTACTAAGATTTATTATTTTAAGTAAACTACTTGTTTGATTTCATGGTAATTTTCTTCTAAAAGATGTTCAGTTCACAAAGATAAATATTGCATAAATGTGTGATCATTCCATTGGGCATTTACGGGCTCATTTCCACAGATCATATACAGGTGTATGGGCATACAGATATATCTATGGCGCTTTTGTGTTCATACTGATGTATGGACACAATAGGCTGTACATGTAAACATGCAAGTACCGGTATTTACGTCAGGCTGAAGCTAATATCTTAAGAGTGATGACCTGTGCGGTAATCTTTGTTAGTTGCACTGATGTCATGATAACTATCATTAAAATAGCACTGACTGTGTTATAATAGAGGGTTAAAATACCTCTGTATACAGAGTAGGCTAAATATGTGAATTGCATCCCTAACAAGTCTGATGAAGGGACCCTGTGCGGCCCTGAAATCGCTTGTTTTCATTTGACAATTGTTCAATAAAATGAACGTTTGATGATCCTGAAAGGATTCTTCGGTGTGCTGATGTCTTTCTTCACAACAATTTTTGCATCTTTAAAGCTGTTGGGTGCTTTGCAGAGTGGCAGCGGGGTGCCAAAACACACTGAGCATTCCAGCACTGAAGCAAAACCGTTACTGTCAAGTGGAGGGGTATATAATACTGCCACTGACCACCAATAGGGAATCACTGCGGTGATTACTACTGTAGTGCAATTATTGGGGGTTTTATTGCAGTCAATGAAACCAGCGCTGACTTTAATTATTATTGCCACTGACACCAATGCTGGGTGTTAATTTTGCACCCACTGACACAAATGAAGTCTTATAGAATAAGAATTCTTATTGTAGCCAGTGACACCAATGCTGGAGGTAATTATTGCAGTCTTTGACACCATTGCTGAGGTTTATTACTCAATCAACTGACACCAAAAACTGGGGATTATTATTGCCACCACAGACACCAATGCTGGGAGTTACTAGTACTGCTACTGACACCAGTGCCGAGAATTGTAGGCATCATGGCTGGGGGTTAGCAATATTTCCACTGACACTGATGATGGGGCTCATTTTACTTCTTATTTTTTTCTTTGTGTGCATTGTGGAATGCTTCAAAATATGCATCACAATTTGCATTCAGGTGTGTTACAGCCCATTCCATTTTTATTGCTACTGATACCAGTGCCGAGCATTGTTGGCATCAATGCTGGGGGGTTAGTAATATTTCCACTGACACTGATGATGGGGCTCATTTTACTTCCACTTTTTCTCCTGTGTGCATTGTGGAATGCTGCAAAACATGCATCTAAATTGCATTCAGGTGTGTTACAGCCCATTCCATTTTTAATGGGCTGCCTACCTTGATGCAATGCACCTCAACATACAAAAACGTGCTGAGATTGACCACCACTTCTTTAAAGCTATGAGCTACTGTATGTGAGGAGCATGTACAAAAATTATTTCAGAGCAAAAGAAAACAGCTTTGACATCTTAATTCTTTCAAATTACCATATGTGATTGTATGGGGCTTGCTATATTTGTTTATTACCAATACAGGCTCTGTTTCTTGCTTTGCAGTGATACACATTGGTTGAGTTTTACCATACCTTCTCACAATGCAAGTCTGTAAGTTGGTCTTGATATTTATTTTTATGTACTTGATCTTCATTTGTTTTCTTTGTATCTGTTGGTTACTGTATGTATATATATATATCATATTGTGTAAATCTTTACTGAATGCTGTGGTTTGTGTATTAGCTTCAAAATGTGTTTCCACAGAAATATTTATAACTTTTCATTGGACTTCCAGTGAAAACATTAAATATATTTTAGATAATGTTTGCAAGGGAGGATACAGAAAACAAATTCCTTTATTTGCCTTCCGGCACAATCACACTTTAATTATAGGGCATATGTTTTATGTGGCACATTGCAAATTACATTTTAATACACATTTTTGTCACTGGGATGCTTTTCAGCAGAGCAATTATTCTAAAAGTTTGGAGATGCAGACGAAAAGGAAATACCAAATTTAAAGATGCAGCAGATGTAAACCTACATCTTTGAACCTTGAACTTGTGTAGATATTGTACATAGACAGTATTTCTGGAAAATGGTGACTCTTGAAAAACTGTATCACCTAAAAAAAACACACTCAACTGTACCAGACATATTTTGTATGTTTTTTGTTTTTTTTTATGCTTGGATCTTTTTTTTGCTCTTTTACATTTTACTCATACAAAGACATTTTACATATCTGCATGATGAAACTCAAATGTTGTTTAAAACTTGATATCAATTATAAAATTGGGATATAAGCACTCGTAGTAAAGTGATATTAAAGTCAAAATGTTTTTAAGTTATTTCAAATGCTGATTATTTCACTTAAAATTGATGCTGATCCTTGAGGTTTAAATGTTTTAGTTTCCTGCAGTGTCATCTGACCCCTGAGCACTGGCCCTGATATCCTGTTTTAGGGTCGCGCCTTTCAATTGCAGGGTCCTATGGAGCCAACCGTGTGGGTGTTTGTAAGCTGTGTGTATCTTGGTGAGATATTTGAACAAAAGAGAGATGTCTGGAGTACAATGTTTGTTATTACAAGCCCAAGACTCATATGATCATAGTAAATGCAGACCCACCTAAGAATGATTAAGAAATATTTTATTGAGTACAGTAGCATAAGCTATTTAGGTATCTTCTACACATAACCATTTAGAGGAGAAGTGTTGGGAGAGTAATATATAGTTACTCTTATCAATACTTAGAGCCAGCATAGGACACTGTAGCTGTCACACACCAGCTCTATAAATCAAGAGCTGAGCAGTCATGTAACTGCTGATCGCACAGCTCACAGTCTTCACCCTGCAGAGAGCAGCTTCGTGCAGAGATACCCTCTTCCCTTTCTGTTCCTCCAGCACTCACTGGAGGGACAGACAGGGAAGGGAGGGCACTGCTTGCTCTCAACAGGAAGGGTGAATCCTGACAATATTGCCAGCTGCAGCATGGGTCTGCACTGTAGCATATAGCTGGTAGTAGCCCACTATATACTGATCTTGGGTCACAAGAGTACATTACTAAATGTATTTCTGTGACCAAAAAGAGAAGTAAAGCTAAAAATAAAGTTTGGCTTTACTTCTCTTTCAATGATGTATGCTTAAACTCTTGCAATGTATATAGCTGAACTGAAGAAAATAGTTGTCTCTCTACAAAACTGTTACACTTTGCACAAAGGTCAAAAAAAACTATTGCTGCTTATCTAGTTACTATGCAGAACACAGCTCGGGACCTCTGGCTTTTTTGTTAGGCAGGATGCAAATTTTATATATTAATTGCATAGTAAATGTTTTTTATTTATCCCTCATAAATTGTTCTTTTAGTAAAAAAAATAAGTAATTGTGTAGCTTAGGGCACTTGTAGTATGCAGGGGATGTTAGGAAATCTCCCATAGGAAGTGATACATGATACAAGCCTAATCGGCCAGAGGAATGAGGTGAATTTTCTCAACCTCTAGTGATGAAATAGTGATCCTGAAAACTGAGATACTGAGATTGTTGCATGACTGTGATGATTTTTTTTTGTGCAGCATTTTCCTGTTTTGTAAATATACCCTTTATATTGTTACTGAAGAGGTTGTTGTAGACCTGATAGAAAACACTTCTGACATGTGTTAAGAAGTATATGAGGGGTGAATAATAATCTAGATGGCCTTTGCTATGTGCCATATAAACTTTTCTCTCATTATAACACATACAGTTGGCATGAGGAACTACTAATAAGTCCCTCAGACGTAGAGGGGGCTCCCTCACTCTCTACCTCTCACCATTGTACAAACTGATCATCTATAAGCAAATTACACTGCAGGGCAACCTACAGTAAGTTTCTGTCAAGGATTTCTTCCCTGATGCATAATACCCATTGTAATTTTCTGATCTGTAGCACAATGGGTAATCAGTGTGCAGTACACATTGGTAAATTTGTCCTGTATTTAGGAGTTCTGTGTACTTTAAAACAACTTTATGCTTTTTATGCATACAGAAAACAAATTAAAGTTACAGATGCCTTAGTAGGTAAGCCAATATATAATACACTAGGATGAACCCATGACCAACTAGGTGTACACCTGAGGGAATTGCATGGCGATGCAAAATGCTGCGGTAGTAGTTTTGGTTCAGGATGCCACTCAATCTGTGCCACTCTCCGACTCTAGATCCAGCAAAAGGGCCCCAGACCATCACGCTTCCTCCTCTATGTTTGACAGTTGGTGTCATACACTGTGTCATACACAGTGGAACCTTCCCCTTGCCTACTCAATGGCATACAAAACCCTGTGTGGTGAATTGAAGATTTCAAATTTTGATTCATCAGGCCATAAGACCTTTTTCTAGTGTTCAGTAGTCTACTGGCGGTGCTTCATGGCCCAGGCAAACCTCTTTTTCTTATTTCGCCATCTTAGCAATGGCTTTCTTACTGCCCCTTGACCTGTGAAACCTGCAGCTCAAAGTCTTTTCTTCACAGTTGAAACTGAGACTTGCTTACTTCGATTAGAGTTAAGCTGTTGTCCTGTGAGCTGCCTGTCACGCAAGCTGTTGACTCTCAGAAATGTATCTTCTGAAGCAGTTGTGGCTTTGGGTCTGCCCTTTGATGGTGTAAGAAACTGTACTCACTGACACCTTGGCTTTCTTTGCACTTTCTCTAAAGGAAAGACCTACACTTTTAAGGGTTTTATTGGTCTGTCTGTCTCACCTTGTTAATTGCCTTTTTCCTCACCTTTTTGAGAGCAATATACTACTTCCCGCAGTACAATACTGTCCAAATATTGCTTAAAAGGGTTCAGTCTGTTCCAACACTTCTTTTATACAGACAGAGGGCTTGTGAGTAATCAACAAAAGTTGGGACACCTAGGAATTGATAGGAATTGTTAAACTGTCAAGGCTTAATTTACTTGCATTGCTGCAGAACAACTGTGAGTTGTCTTCCCTTAAAAAAGCCTTTTTGTATAACTCTGGAATGTACATTATTTGTCAGTTTTTGTTAACCTAAATGTTGTTTTTGTTTACATCTGGCAGTTTACAGCTTACCTTTGTACAATTACAGGTTATTCAATGGACTTAAACATTAAATTTTACTTACATTTCAATAAAAACTTGAAAAATGGGGGTGTTCTAAAACTTTTGACCTGCAGCGTGTGTGGGTGTGCGTCTATCTGTCTATCTAGATAGATAGATAGATATAGTGTGTGTGAAAAAATGCTGTAAAGTAACAATTCTTTCAAAAATATATATTTTTATTAGTTATTTTTATAAATTTACAAAATGCAAAGTAAGTGAACAGAAGAAAAACTTAAATCAAATCAATATTTGTTGTGATTACCCTTTGGCTTCCAACCAGCATCAATGATTACACTTGCACAAAGTCAGGGACTTTGTAGGGTTAGGGCTAGTTCACACCAAGCGCTGAGCAGATCCAGAGCAGAGCAGGTGCAGACCGGATCAAAACTGCGTCCAATGTATTCCAATGGTATTTTTTGCTCCAGTTCACACCGCAGCGTGCAGTTGCAGAGCAGATCCAGAGCAGGTGAAAAAACTGCAGCAGGCCCTATTTTACCTGCTCTGGAATGCATCAAAAACGCATGCCAATGCCTGGAACACACTGAAAGCCCATTTTAAACTGTAAATTTATTTTTATTTTTTTACCAAAAAGAGCCCGGAAAGCGTCAAAACGCGTCTAAAAGACTTGCGTGCGTGTGCAGAAACCTGACCGGATCTGCTCTGCATTTGGTGTGAACAAGGCCTTAGAGTCAGGTGTATGATTAACCAATTATACCAGGTGCTAATGATCATCAATTTCATATGTAGGTTGAAACGTCGTCATTAACTGAAACAGAACAGCAGTGTAGGAGGCTTAAAACTGGGCAAGCTCTGCTACTAAGGTGAGGTTGTGGAAGACCGTTTCATGTCACAGGTCAAACACCATGGCAAGACTGAGAACAGCAATAAGACACAAGGTTATACTGCATCAGCAAGGTTGGATTGCAAATTTTATTTTTAGTGGGTAGTGTGCAAACACTTACAATACTATTGTACTTAAACTACACCAATAACCGGAGTGCCTCCTGCATCCAGACAATGACATTCATTCATACGATCTCCTGCAGTCCCTTGATTGTGTATTGCATGGGCTTTTTTATAGCCAGAAGTAAATAGGCACATACAGTGTAACTTTTTCTTGCAACAGGTATGCCTGCTGTGGTACCGCAACACTTTCTTAACTCCCCTTTTTCTACACAAATACTCTGTGCAAGGACTTATGTCTACTGTATAGTAGGGGAGTGGGGCTATAAGTAGGTCACTTCATCGTGGGGCAGTTTAACAGTAGAGGAAAATAGCAACCAGCATAATGGACAAAGCTGAAAATATCCAGGAAGAGAAAATTGTCCAGCACATGAGGATGAGTGTGATCAGTGTATTTTGCATTTAGGGTCATGATGCACAATACAATGGTCTTCTCTCCTACATTTCGAAATAGGCCGCAACATTTATTTAACAGGTAAGTCTAGAAAGCAGCAACCTGAAAACATTGACATCTTGACAGCTCTATGCAGCTCTACCTTCCTCTTTTGTGGAATAAACATCATCATCGTTTGCTAATGTAAAAAAAAACATCTCTGTCAGTATACAAAGTTCTCCTTTTGTTATACAAATGTTGGCTATCTTGCACTGTTTGAGATATGGTAGAGGAAATGAAAACAGGAAGGCACACTGCTATGAACTGCCTAGAAGTTGGTTGTATATCCAGCTCTCCTTCCCTCCTCTCCACACTCAATAGCTTACTCAGCAAGCCTACTATGCCTTCACTTTCTCCAATGACTTTTTTTCCTGGAGCACTAATATCAGTTACTGCACTGCCTGTACTGACCACTATCTATCATAAATTTGAGTGTACTGCATGCAGTCAGTGTACTGACACTGTAGGTTGAGAGAGGTCATTAGTTGTGCCCCATAAACAATTTCTTCAGGGGGCCCCATCTTTTATAGATATTCCCTTGTTCTCAGTAAGAAAAGGTTTGCTCTTTTAAGTTCATGCAGTGGTGGTTAAAGTACTGAATTTTAAAATTTTATAGAACATAAATCATCTTTTATTTATCAATACACTTTAATGTCATAGAAATGCCACCAGAAGAAGCTTTTAGGACCCATGACTCGGCAACAATAAGTCTTAGGAAAACTGTAACGTTGACCTGTGAAGACCTAGACTGAGGGCATTCAAACATCCTCAGGTGACTTACGTTTTACCACACTGGATCAACATAGGTCAGAACAAAGACACATAGAAAACAATTGTTTTTAACAGTTGAGAGCTAGTGTGAATGGGCCCTATGCCAAAAACGAAAAATGGATTCTTTACTTTGTGTCAGCATTAGTTCCATTATAAATGTGAAGTGTGAATATACTGCCAATTCTGCAAATGTTATCAAATTAAAAAAAAATGAGGGGAGACGGTGGACCTTATTAAATCCCAAGTAAACGTAAGCAGAGAAGGTAAGAGATCAGCTCTGCCATTGATTCACTTCAAGTATTTGCATTTGTTTGTGGAGTGAAAATCCCCCACAATGTATGAATTTCTGTTTCTCTGAGAAATCTAATTGACTCTTTGGAATGGCTGTAGTATGGAATAGTAAATAATATGTGTCTGATCAGTTGCCTTAGTTAGACTCCAACAAGAATGTACACCATGGTTTGCTGGTGTGTAATGTAGTCCTTGATTACTTTTTGCTTTTAGTGTCAATAAAGTGTTACATGCATAATGGGACTGTTAAGGTGCTAAAAATTCCACCCTTACAGGCAATCAATACAGTAAAATCTATATTTTATTAGTCACTAATTAGCTCTTAACAATACATTTCAAGACCAACAAAAAAAACACGTTTTTGAGGAGCGTGACTACCTATGATAGGAGTGATGGCCCAATGTGCTGAACTTGGAAGAATGCATAACAGTGTGCAATACAGACACCCAAAACTGATTAGTCATATAAAAGGGAACAAATTGGTGACTTACAGTTGGGATGTGAGCCTATATGCCCTGGTGTCTCTCACAGAATGTTCTCCACGGTCTGTTTAATGCGATGTCCACAGCTAGCAGGTGGGAAGAGAATGGGTGTCTGCCCGGAATGGAGTGGGAAAACGAGGTGTCAGTCGATGTCACAAACTCAGCTGGCCAGGCTGAGCCGCGGCGGCTGGGACGGGAAAGCAGTGAGCCGCAATCGGCTCCGTAGTCCCGGACTCTATGCGTGTGGTTACAGTGCTAGATGTGGCTGTCAGCGGAGTGCACAAAGATGGACCAGTGCGTGGGACAGTGAGGGATCTGTACGGGGGGATGGATCTTGCTGCCTGCAGGATACGGCTACGCGTTTCGAGGAGATTTCCTCTTTGTCAAGCCACAGAAAATTACGAACCTTCCCCCTCGAGGAGATTTCCTCTTTGTCAAGCCACAGAAAATTACGAACCTTCGGCTCACTAATCAGTTTTGGGTGTCTGTATTGCACACTGTTATGCATTCTTCCAAGTTCAGCACATTGGGCCATCACTCCTATCATAGGTAGTCGTGCTCCTCAAAAACGTGTTTTTTTTGTTGGTCTTGAATTGTGTTACACAGGGTTCCTCCCCCTGTATTGAGGAGTTTTTTGCACACCTTCTCCCAGCAGATCCATTTCCCACCTGTGTTTGTCCTACAGGAGTGCGCTCTAACCACTGTATGTTTCTATTGTTAACAATACATGTAACATAATTCATGACATATTAAAGGTCCTAAATACAGCCCTATAACAACAATTGTAATATATTAGTGGGTATTGGGTGGACTGGAAAGAGCCTTCTTGACACATTTTGCAAACTTTGCTTTTTCCGAAGATCACGGAAAGATTGACTGCACATATCTTTCCGTGATCTTAGAAAATGGAAGCTAACTACACCTATCAGCAGACATGTTGGGCCAAAACAAAATTTTAACAAGTTTTTTTAATTAGCTTTTTGACATTAGATCACATGCACGAAAATCCATGGGTGGAGACTTTGATGGGTCTTTCTTAAGCAGTAAAACACGGTGGATTTATTAATCTAAGGCTATGCATTCACCTGGCCTTAATGAAATCTTTAGCTAAAGGCTGTTCCTTTGAAGAAGATATTTTTTATAGCATTATTACTGGGCCAAGATCTGGATTATTATTGTAAATTGACAAATAATTTCATTGTCATTCAGGGGTCCGGCAGTGCCCATGCCCTTGTGCATCCCTTTTATTTTTAGTGGGGAAATACAGAGACATGGAGGCCCAAATGTATAAGAAATCCTTTAGAGGTTGTAAAATATACTCATTACACTGTATATATGTTTTAAGGTATGGATATACAGTATGTATCTATTTAACGGACATGGATATGAATATGATTTAATTGGAATACATATTAAACACTATGGGGGTGATTTACTAACCTAAATACACGCACGCACCAGGTGCGTGTGATTTTCACACAGCAAAACGTATTTATCAACCAAAACCAATAAAAGCATATTTCCACTAATGCCATATATGAAAAATCATGCACATGATGCATATATAATGCTGCTTCACAGTTTAGACAAAAATGGTTAGCTCATGCATTTACATTCCTGCATTCATCAACGCAAGCAACACAACATAGAGCTAATTTACACAACATCACCTTGCAATTCATGCAGGGCTTTGCACAACACACCTGCTGGGTGTGTACACACTACAAAGGTGTTTAGATTCCACCCATAGATCATGCTGGGAGGGAACACACTACAGAGGTGTATACATGTTCGTGGTGTGTTTATAAGGTTAGTAAATCAACCCCTATCTATTGTTTGAGGTATGATATGAATTTAAAATCATATTTATTTTTTTGACATTTATCTAATGTATAATAACTTGTTTGCTTATTGTGCCTGCACCCCTTCTTCTTTTCTTATAGCAGCCAGTAAGGGACATTGACCAACATCCAATGTCTCTATCTTGGTGTTAATAAATCCATCTGCTGGCTATTAGATGCCAGAGCTGCCGTTTCCATGGTGGCCTCGGTGTGCATTCGCAGTGGTTCTGCCGACACACCAGACTGACATCACACACCACCACTACGGGTGGTGGATATGGACTTGGTGGGGTGTCTATAAGGGGAGCAAATGCAGCCCCTGTTTTTCCAGAATAAATGTGTATTCAACGATCGCTGGCTCTTTGTGGAATGAGATATGTGTAGTGCTGGGTCGGTCTCGTATCGTTACATGATTGCTTAAAGAGGTGTTGTTACAATGTAAGAAAATTGTTTTGTAAGAAAATAGTTTTCTATTTATTCATAAGTGTGAAATTACCTGTATATATGTCTTGTATGTTTTTTTTAAATATGATGTGATAAATAAAACTTCCCTCGGTCTCCTGAGGATGCAAGTTTGCGAAACACATCAATTTTTTTGCCTTCTACCACTGGAACTCAAAAAAATGAACTAGTTAAATTATTGAATACCTACTGAGATATTACTATGATGGGATATGGGTTTGGGTAACATGTGGATGTATGTGTGTTATTCAAAGTTTATTATCTTGTTAAACATTAGAAGATATGTTTAAAGATTTTCATTAAAACATTTGAGAACTACAAACTGCAACTACTGAAAAAATATGAACATGTATCATTAGAAATATTAAAACCAGAAAGGCTGATGAAATACTCCAAAAAGCCAAGCTGTTATCAGCAAGCTGTAATGAAAAGCAGAAGTTAAAGTTAGAGAATTAGACATTTACAGTAATCCAGATATGTGTATTAGGGATTTTGTAAACTACCAGAGAACAAATACTTTCAATATAAATCAAGAAGCAAAACATCTGATGTAAAAGCTTGGAGTTAATTACTAGCTGATCCTCTTAAATTAAATTCTAACCATAATAACAAAGAGCAAGTAAGATGGGGGTATGCATAACAAGAAGAATTTGATATTACTGATAAACCAATAGGGCTGGCTTCCTTCATAAGCTGAACTGTTTTATAAAATATTATTTTGAGGAGTAGGCGAAATAACCTTTGGGGCATCATGTAAATGCCCCCAAAAAAAGTTAACAAGTTAATTAATGTAAAAAAAATAAAATAATTTATACCCTAACCCTACACATATTCAAAAACTGTAGTGGGGTCCAGTTTCAGAAGGATTATAGATCTACAATAATTCATAACCAGATAGACTAATTAGTCTAAAGAAAACCCACACTGCCATGTTCATTTAAAACCACATTAATGTTCAACAACACATTAACTAAAAAAAAGTCTATAAATATCACCTTATCCTTTCTAAATCAGAATGTGGTTAAAAAGAAAGATACAGTTTGTTACACTGTATCATCAAATAACATCACACATATAATAGTGCATGAATATACTGTACAGTAAATTATATATACTCCAATCTGTGGTAGGTAGGTAATGGCTTGCATAAACTGCTAGATTAGTAATGGTAAGTGCTTCGATATGCAATATATCCACGTCATATAATTTGCTTGATTGGCCATACTTTTGTATCCATCCAATGATTATCACCAATTGCTGTTTAGAGCATGCTCCTAAGTTTCTTTCCCTTACTCCTCAATAGAATGTTTTGATATACAGTATGTGGACCAGATTGCATGTTGTATCTAATTGATAGATATTTTACTTACAGTGTGACCTGTAGGCTCAAAGTTAAAGCCCACTATAAAATATTGGTTTATAAAATAGGCCAGAGATAGCTACAACTTAAATCCATCTGATCAAAAAGTTGTAGGAACTGGTTTGTGGATGAGGATTAGATAGATCTGTGGTCAACCAGTCACAACCAAAGATATATTAAAGGATTTGTTGTGTGTATTGAATGGTATGTGACTAGATGTTCCTATGTGTAGAAAGATTAAACAAATGCAGAATGCCTCTCCTTATGAACGGTCATGAAGGATAGCAGCACTAATGGTACTGATAGGTTGTTGCAGCTCTGGATTTGAAGTTTAGTGCACAGAGTCACGTCTATGGAAGACCCAGAACACTATAGAAAAAAATATATATAACTCCTAATACTTGTGATTTAAATAGCTTCTTGTTAAAATCATATCATCTCTGAAGGAAAGCTAGGAAGCAGAGAGTAAAAATGCATGTATTTACGTTTTTGTTTTTTTTCAGTGAGCAAATATTGTTAGTTATTACAGCTGTAAGGAATTTTGTAACATATGACGATAGACAAATGGTATCAATGATATATACACCTTATGTAAATATATTTTCAGGGTAAATTGATACAGGGAATGTGTGAGTGTGTGATTAAGATAGTAGTATTGGGCCAGCTGCCTCTTAAAGTGTATGTAAACACAACATTTTTAAAGTTTTTTGTGAGTAGGCTATTAGGTTAGTTTTAGCTACCAGTGACCCTTTGAAGAGATTTCCCTTCACTTTTTGCCCTGTAAAATCACCAGGAAATGAGAAGATATCACCAAAAAGTGAGGGAAAAACGTTTCTAGGACAATTGTCACCTGAACATGTATTGTAATTAGATTACTTACCCTCACCCCTTTCTATGCTGACAGATCTAAAATGTTTGGATTACCCCCCATTTTCTGTCTTAGTTATCGTAGTCTTTAGGACAAATCAAAGGAGAGTTCTGCCCAACGGGGACACAGGCAGCAATAAAATTGTGACATAGGATCTTATCCTTTCTCACTCTCATCTCTATGTAAAAGTTGGTAATTTATATGAATTATTGCATGTAAATATACAGAAATGTTTTTTTTTTTTCCAGGAACCACAATGTTTAAAAAGAGCATTTATTTTTTGGTGGAAACTCTTCATTCAAATGTCCTATAAAAGGTTCAGAATGGACAAGAATTGATACAAGGAGATCATGGACAAATCACATTACTTTGTTTTAGAGTAATGTTGACTATGTGCTTAGAAGGACATGATGATTTTAGGGGGTTCTTTAAACTCTACAAATTAAGCTGAAATTGTGGCTCGGGGTTGTATCGACAAGGGGCATATTTAAAAATAACAGTGAATTTGACATTCGCTATACATTCACTGCAGGTATATGTTCCTGGTGCATAGGTTTTAAATCAGTGGTTCTCAACCTTTCTAGGGCCGGGACCCCTTGGTAACATTTGCCAAGTTGTGGTGACCCCCAACGGTAAAATTTAGGGATGACGTGGCTGCTGCAGCAACATCTGGCGGCGTGGCAGGAGAACTGACACTGCTGCGCTAGGAGAGGGCTGAGGAGGACTCTCACCTAGCACAGCAGAAATCACACAGTGACCCACAGGTTGAGAACCACTGTGGGTTCTTTAAACTCTACAAATTAAGCTGAAATTGTGGCTCGGGGTTGTATCGACAAGGGGCATATTTAAAAATAACAGTGAATTTGACATTCGCTATACATTCACTGCAGGTATATGTTCCTGGTGCATAGGTTTTAAATCAGTGGTTCTCAACCTTTCTAGGGCCGGGACCCCTTGGTAACATTTGCCAAGTTGTGGTGACCCCCAACGGTAAAATTTAGGGATGACGTGGCTGCTGCAGCAACATCTGGCGGCGTGGCAGGAGAACTGACACTGCTGCGCTAGGAGAGGGCTGAGGAGGACTCTCACCTAGCACAGCAGAAATCACACAGTGACCCACAGGTTGAGAACCACTGCTTAAAGGAGACAACAAATCGCAGCAATAGTCCATTATACTCTAATGTTCCATTGCTGGGATTTGTAGTCCTCTATATCGGCTGGTATTCTGCAGTGTGCTGTATAATGATTATACGGTGCAACGCAGAATAACACCAGCTATAGAGGAATACAGCAAATCGCAGCAATAGTACATTATACTATAATGTACTATTGCTGGGATTTGTAGTCCTCTGTAGCTGGTGTTATTCTGCGTTGTGCCGTATAATCATTATACAGCACACTGCAGAATACCAGCCGCTATAGAGGACTACAACTCCCAACAATATTACATTATACAGCACAACGCAGAATAACACCAGCTATAGAGGAATACAGCAAATCGCAGCAATAGTACATTATACATACAGTGTTTAATGTATTGATGGGATTTGTAGTCCTCTATAGCTGATGGTACATATACAGCACAATGTACCATCAGCTATAGAGGACTACTAATACCACTACCCCAGCAATACATTAATGCAGCACCATGTGGGGCTTACCTGAGCGGATTGTGAGAGATAGAGAGCAGATTGTCACAGCACAATCCTTTTGGTAGCTGCACGGCTGCTTGGCACCATTATGTATGCCGTCAGAATAAAAAAAAAAAAAACATACCACCATAGGAATGCATAGCCAGATTCCTATTGTCTATTTCAATTTACAATATCCAATAGCAAGCTGGCTATTGCACCCACCCTCTGCTGCTGTCAATCACTAGAAGGGGACCTGATGGAGAACTGCAGGTCCCCCTCTGCTGATTGGCAGCAGCAGAGGGCGGGTGCAATAGCTAGTTTGCTATTGGCTATTGCAAAGTGAAATAGCCAATAGAAATCTAGCTATGCATTCCTATGGTGTTTTTTTTTTTCTGACTTACAGCAGCCGGCCCAGATGTCAGAAAAAAAAACCAACCCAATGCAGAGAAAGGTTTACACTGCTCGATCGAGCAGAGTAAACCTTTCTGGGAGAAAGTGTTTCTCTGATGGGCGACCCCTGGCAAATAGTCATTCGACCCTCGACGGGGTCACGACCCACAGGTTGAGAACCGCTGTTTTAAATGATAGTGATTGATTTACGTGTGGCAAATGTTTGCTTAATGTTCCTTGACCTTTTTAGAACTTACAGAAAAGCTTACTATTGATTAATATGCATAATAATGTGTGTGTGTTGTCAAGTAATGATTTTCTTACATTGCAGGGTTTATTCTGAAGTAATATTACTGTGTCTTTCAGATTTTAAAATGCTTGCTTTAATATTTTCATCAGGGAGTTCACAATGTGGTCACTATATCTCTCTCAACAACTGTTGAGGTATTGGGGTTGATTTTCGATTAAAGTCAGATATGCTGTTCACTTTCCAAGGGGATTTGCAATTTGCAAGGCAGTTTCCCTGTAGGTTGGTGAAAAAACTGAGTTTTTTGGGGGTTTTTTTAAACATCCTTACTCGTAATTGGGTATTGTTAAATTTTCGCCACATTCACTAAGCTAAGGGAAAGTTCTGTTGCAAAGTGAACAATCTATTTACCTTTTGTAAAGCAACCCCCTAATCTCCACAGTTGCTAAGCATATTTCATGGTTGAGTCAGACAGAGCCCCTTTTGGTAAATAAACTACACATCTCTATAATTAATACAATAACAAAATATACATTATATAAAAGAGTAAGCATTTAAATTATGAAAATGATATTAGTTTAAGGTAAGCACTGCAATATTTACTCAAAATAAATTGTCTCTCGAAATCTTTTCTTTTTATGAGAGGAGTAAAGCTTCTTATTCTTGCTAAATTTTGAATCGGGTTATTTATATTATGCAGAATGCTTTGACTTATATGGACTTATAAGGAATATCTACTACACCGAAAAATAATAATGAAGAAATATTCATCATAGTCAGGAAAATGCACACTTCTGTTTTGTTGTGAATCAGTTCAGATTCAAACTGGTTCTAGTGGTGGAATGGAGTAAAATGTATCGTATAGCTGTATGTATGTATGTATTTACCTATACGTATAAATACATAAATATTTATATGCCGTACATAGAATACAATTATACCAGACTTTAAAAGTACATGATGCCTAGCTACATTATCTTCATCCAGAAGCTGTATATTTTGAATGAGCAATTGTGCTACTTTTTAAATAGACACAGGTTTTTTTCTCTAATTCTTCTAACTTGAAGTACTTACTGCTAGTGGAGGAGCAAACGCAAACGGTGATTGCGATCTGGGATCGTTATGCCTCTTTGAATATGGAAGTCTGGTGAGTGCGGTGGGTTTCACAGTCACCAGGAGTTTGAGTACTACAGCTATAAGAAGGACTTATCACTGATGGTTACTTACATCGTGGCACTTTGTCACTTTTTTTGCATCAATTAATGGTGGACTTTAAAATGATCAATTTGCACATAATCTGCACTGGAGATATTACAATGAGAGACACGTTTTATTATTTATGAGAATGTATTAACTATATTGGTTATATGTGATTTATTTGATATCTAGCACTTTATTATTCACATTTTATGATTATTGATTAGCACGGTGCATCTGTTTGATCTAATTTATTTATATTATTAGCACAGCAGCTTTTCACCTTTTATATTTTATATTTATTACTTTGAGACAGCTTCCATAGCGCAGAATTTCTTTATATTCATCTTTTTTTCCGAATAACTAATAAAACAGCAAAAAAGAAAGGAAAAAAAATAAACACTTCAAATTTGCTATCTAAAACCATAAGTCTCAGAAGCCCTTCCCTCAATTACCCCCATTTTCGCAGCTGGACTGAAGTATTGCAAGTATACCCATATATCCAAATTATACAGGATATAGCAATATAATACAGTGCTAATAAACTGTACAATGTTTGTAGAATGTTTCAATATGTTCAATCCAAGGGCACCTAATCTTTTCAGCAGCAGTCAACAACAGTGTACTGTTCAGCTTTTAAAACGTTTGCAAATTCAGAAGCGTATGGTGTGGTTATAGACTGATTACTTTCATTGCAATTACTATAAAAGAAAAGCAAAAGCTGTTGTAAGAAGACTTTCTGTTGCATGCTGAGATTATGTCATTGACCATCAATCTCTGCAAACCCATAAACCTAGCTGGAGGGCAAAATGTGTTAGAGGAGAGCAGTGGTGTAACCAGGTTATAGGTGCCCAGGGCAGAATTTTTTTCTTCGCCCCCCCATTATATAAACATCCACTGGAACTGTACCCCGCACCCCCCACCCCCACACATGTTTTATTTTAATTTTTTCAAACTTTTTAAATATTTTTTTAATAAACCTTTTAAAAATTTAAATTCATTTTTATTAATCCATTTTTTATTAAATATTTCTATTTTTTACTTTACTTTTAGGGGCTTCAGGGAAATATTAGGGGTCTAAACGGACCCCTGATATTTCCCTTTTAAAATAAGAAAAAGAGATTGAGAACACAGAGTCCTCAATCTCTTTTTCTGTATCCCCTGTTATCTATGATCAGGAATCCTTTATGAGTGTTCCTGTTCATTGATAACATGAGGACATAATATGTTTACTATAACTACAATTATGAATGAACAGAAGGGGATTTAGATCACTCCCATTCATTCATAATTGAGGATACAGTAACCATACCGTATCCTCAATTATCTACTCTCTCTGCACTGCTCGCTCTCCTCTCTGACACGCGGTCACAGGAGGATGAGCGAGCAGTGCACGGAGGAGAGCCCAGCCTCCTGTGACAGCGTGGTCTGTCTCCGCCCCCACACCGCTTGATAGGTGGACCTTGATAGGTGGCTGAGTGGTGTGGGAGGAGAGACACCGGCCGCTTACGACGGTCTCCTCCCGCAGCGCTCGGCCGGCTGTCAGTGTCACTTTCTCTCCTCCCTGCTGGGACAAAGAGCAGCGCCCAGTGGGGAGAAAAGAAATCACGGATGCGCCGACAAAACGGCAGGAAAATTGCACTTTCGGCATTTAGCCAAAAGTGCCATTTTCGGCCGGTGGCCGACGCCCCCCTTTGCCCCCCCGGTTGTTACACCACTGGAGGAGAGGAACCTGGCAGACTCGTCTTTGCCCCTTGCTTCACAGAGTTTATTACTGAGACCATTACACCCTCCCATCATGTTGCTCATGTCATGAATAGTATTTGTAACTTTCATTATCATGACTGCTGAAATTCACAATCGGATTATACAGTATATCATTAAGATGAGTTGCCTTTTAAAATTTGCTTTGCTGGCCATTTACCGGATCTGTGTTACAATTTAATCTGGTTTGTATCTGCTGATCCAACAACATTTTGTAGCACAAGCTGTTTTCCTCTTTTCCTCTTGTGTTTGCATTTTTAAAACAATTGACATACTATCACTCCCCCCTGCTCCAACTGATACCTGTCAAACCAGACATACCAGTTGGAATAAGGCTAGCGTTGAACCTGCAGGATAATTGCACTTATAGCTATATATGTTTACTGGTGGTATTTGTCCTGACCACAGCTCTCCTTTAGCCATTTCGATCAGTGTTCACTCTGCTTGCCCAGATATTAGACCTGTTCCAGTTTATCAACTGCAGTCTGTGGAAAGAAAGCAAATAGCAAGTGTGCTAATAAATCAATTCCTGTCAAAACCAAGCTCTGATATAAAGTCTTCTTATCTGTTGAGGGGAATCACATATATTGTGTCTTCCTGCTTTAGTCGGATGAACTTTGCTAAGACTATACTTTTTAATCAGTGGGGAATGTGCACTGAAACACGCCATGCTGATATGTCATTATAAAGTGTAACACTAATTTTGTTTAAAAGAAATTCATAGAGGCAAGTAATTTAAAATGATAGAAAAAGTAATTGGTTCCAGAGGGGCTATTTTCTCTTGGCTGAGTGTAAAGAGGTATCAAGCCGAATCACCTTGTCATTTTCTTTTTTCTCTGTCAGCTATTAGCAATGCACATCAGGTAAGGCAGGGACGATTACTTGAATCCCAAATAGTTGGAGTCTTTGAGTGCCAGGAAAATTGGAGCCATAAATCTCTTGCCATACAAAATGGAAAGTTACATATTGTGCTCATGAAATCATAGACTCATTTTGGAAAGATAACTTGCATGTGGTGTCACGTTACTGTGCTCCAGTCAAAATGTTACATTCGATTTTTTACACAAATTAAATCTTACCCAACGTTGTGATTTCTCTTTTACTCAGATGTCTTGGGATCTGGCCCAGAAAAAAATAGCTAAACATATTCAAGCATCCTTCACCTTTTCAAAGATCTTCAAGATAACACAGATTTACTTCTGTTAGTGGAGCATAGATTTAGAGGGATATAGATAAAATATTGCTAGCTCCGATTCAGTAAGTTCAGTAAAAAAAAAAACTTTAAACAAGGAACCTCTATGGGACTGTGTACCCCAAATACAGTGATTTGGACAGTAAAAGTTGAACAAATATGCATAAATATAAACATACATATTAATAGAGAGACATTTGTGGGCTGTCAATACTGACCTATCCATCTGAGAACGTTGATTGTCTTGTTGTTATGCCGATACATTGGCTTTAATATTCTTAGTCACTGATCTAGAAAACAAAAGAAATCCTGACAAAAGCTGGCTTTTTACACCATTTTCCAAGTCTGCTGTCTTTTTCTGCCCCCCTCCTGCCACTGTTAACTGGAAATCCTAAAGCTAGCTATACATCAGCCAGAAATCACTCAATTTCCCCATCCACGCAAAGCGTTGCTAGAAGAATCTCCCTTGCTAGCTATTGTATTAAGACAGTCGTCACCCACGCTATAAACTATATTTCAGCATCTCCAAAACGTTATATTGTTTGTGGACTATGGTTATAAATTTAATATGCTCTACTCTCTATGTTGAATTGGTTTGTCAGGTTGACTAGCCGAATGGAAAATCTTACATCTTACTTGACTAGTTCTGTTGTACAACAAATCTTTTATTTGTACCGTAGAGTAGGAAATCATCCTAAATATTTTCCAGTTTAGAAGATTTATTAAATAAATGTGTCTGATTTTTACATTTGAGGGCTAACATTGTATTTGGGGGGTTTGCATGTGTAGCAGGGGGTTTGCGTCCATCTACATGTTTTCTCTCTGGTGTATGCAAGTCTGTCGGGTTGATTTACTAAAGGCAATTAGGCTTTTCAATTTGCAAAGGAAATTTTACCCTAGCTTAGTAAATGTAGTGAAATTTAACTTTGCAAAGAATACTCAATCACGTGCAAGGAAAATATTTAAAAAAAACAGTATTTTTGCTGGCACATGATTAGATGATGGAAGTCAACAGAGCTTTACCTGTGGGAGTCAAGGCAGCAAAATAACTTTAAGATAAGCGCTGAATTTCACAAACATACACTGTACTTTCTGTACAGCTTTACAGAATGACTTCTTTATGAAAATTAGAGCAGACATAGAGCAAGCACTCATAGCAAACAGGTTTTAAAAGAAAGAAACAATTAGGCAATATCTTCACTTTTGCTAAAGGTTTCATAAACAAGCTCCTGAAAATGTTCTACAACTGCACATAGAAAAGTCTACCGTTACATCACCTTTAAATAATAATGCTACTGCGCTTCTAGCTTATTGAATTAATCTATCATAGTTAAATGTATCTCTAATTTATTTTAACTTTCCTACATTGTACTTTCTGTTATCATTTTCCCCAAATCCTCCTCATTTTCATTCTGTTAAAGAAGTTTGATCCTACACAAACGTTTGAGATGTGCTGATTATTTCCCTTTTCATAAATATCACTAAAGGTTGTCGCCTTTATGCTTAATCACAGCTCAAGGAAAATATCCTTTAATTATTCTTGTTATCTAAATAACAGTGGTTAATGCAGTTGCAGGGTCTGAATGTGTTTAATTGTTCATCTATTGCATGTATTGAGTGAAATATGGGACTGCCATTGCTGCCCTCCTTTTAAAAAATAACAGTTGCCTGACTGTTCTGAGAAGAAGCGATTAAGGGGGATATGATTACCATGTCGAAATACATAAATGGTCCATATAGTGAGCTTGGTGCAAAAAAATTCACTTTGAGGTCACTGCAAAGGACAAGATGGCTCTCTGCATCTGGAGAAAAGTGGTTTGACTTTTGCATATGGAAAGGCTTCTTCATAGTAAGAGCTGTGAAATAGGCTTCTATGGGAACTGGTTCTAGCTAGCTAAAAATTATGGATGCATTTCTAAATGCACAGAATATAACTAGATAGTAACATTGTATAATTAAAAAAACACTAGAGAATGTTGATCCAGGGAATATCCAATTGCCTTTATAGAATCAGGAAGGAATGCTTTTCCACTGTTGAAGCAAATTGAACCATGCTTTATAGGGTATTCTTTGCCTTCCGCTGGTTCAGCTGTGGGTAACTGTGGGCATAGCATTCTGTTTTTGGAGGTTTTTGTATTATTTTCTTCCTCTAAAGATGGATCTCGTTGGGTGTGTGTCTCTTTTTTTAGTTTGGATCAGAGTAGGGACAAGTTAAAATTTGATTGGAATTGTTCTGCTATCTGGGGCTTCAAAAAAAGATTTATTTTAAATGTCATAGTGACAGCAGTTACACCTGACAGGAAGTAAGGCAAAGTATGCAACAGGGACATGGACAGAAATAAAGATTTTACAGAGATTCTAGCCTTTCCCTACTCTACTAAAGAAAAGCATTTTTAATTTTGTCAGTGTTGCTGTTTGAGAGTTACTATCATTTGCTGTCTGCTAAAACATTGTCTGCAGGACAGACGAGTGTCTAATATGTCTAGTGGAACCACAGATAGCAGTGAAAGCCCAACAAAGGTTCTAATCCTTCTCTCTATCCAACACTAAAAACACAAAAGCCGGATTTGAAAGATCTTATGGAAACCAATAAAAACTTTGAAAACAACACTAAAAACACTTTGGTTGGGCATACACTTTAAAAGTTTAGGGTCAGCATAATAGCCAGGAAACGTTAGCATATTTAGAAGCAGAGGTAATCAAGAGCAACCTCCATAATCTTTTAGTACAGTACAGAATGCTCAAAATAAGAAAGCTATTGTACTACAGGCATCCTGTAGTTACCTGTCCCCCCTCCACTGAGATCTTTGCTGAGTGTCCTGCTTGGTACTGCACAACCAACCAAGCTCTGCTTCTGCACATGCTCAGCACAGTCTACATTAATTCCTGTGGAACAGCTGTACACAACCAGAACAGGTAAGTATAAGACTTGGAGAGAGGTCTAGAAGAGGGTACCTGACCCTAAACAAGATAATGGTACTAAAAGTACATTTGTTTTTTTAATATACTGTACATTTGTCACATAAGACACTGACATGTTTACATGTTTTTACTCTTTACCTCTACAACTTGCAGAGTGTATACCACAGGTTTCTTTCAAATGCCCTTTGACCTGAAGGGTGCTCCTTCAGTGTTTCAGCATATGATGTATGAGAACCTTATGCCTCAATGCAGTGGTCTTAAGCACTGTCTGGGAGAGTCATCTCCACAGGCCATCCTGTATCCAAATGGAAAACAGGTTTTAGAGAAACCCAAAGATATGTGCTATAGGTCTGGAATAGGCACGGAACCTTGGTTGCACCATTGGGCAAGACCTGGTAAAAGCCCAAATAAAGAAGGTAGAAGCAATTAAAGGTTTGGCCCACTCCCTTGACAAGAAGCAAATTAGAATCTTGTTGGGCATCGAATGATTCTTTAGGTGGCTCATTACAAATGTTGCCACCTTAGCAACACCTTTGACCGATCTCACCATTGGGAAAATACTATGTTGTATAACTGGGGTCCTGATGCAGAAAAGGTCTTTCAATCTCTGGAACAGGAGCTTTTGTCCATAACAGACAATCAGAAAGAGTTCCTGGTCCAGACTGATGCTTCCAGTGTAGGTCTGGGGGCTGTTTTGTTATAGTTGGTGAGTGGAGAAGAGCATCTGGTAGTGTATTTTTAGTCATAAGCTGACATCAGCCAAAAGAAACTATAGCATGGATGGTACAGTGAGAGTGCCTGACTATTAAATGGACACTCAAGGCATTGCAATACTGGAATGTTGCTTCAGACTAGACATGTGTACTGCCAAAAAATTTGTTTAGTTTTGTTTTAAATTCGGATTTGTGTTATTTTGTTTTTCAGGATTCGGGTGTGAAAGTCAATTCGGATTCGGAATTCGGATTTGGACGAAATTCGGTAGCTGGAGTTCGTTCGAACGTTCGTTTCGTTTCTTATTCGTTTCGTTCATTCGTTTGTTCGTTTGCAGCAAAGTGACATTTGAGGGGGAAAAAATGTTTTTCTCCTTCTCTAATGTCACTTTGCTCCAACGAACGAAACAAATAAGAAACGAAAACGAAACGAATGTTCGAACGAACTACCGCTACCGAATTTCGGAAACGGAAATTCGGATTCGTTTGCATTCGTTATATCTGTAATTCGGAATTCGGATACATCCGAATGTCCAAATTTCCGAAAATTCGTCCGAATTTCGATACGAAACGAATCGCACATGTCTACTTCACACTAACCAAGGACCATGCTCTACAATGGATGGCTAAGGCCAAAGTAAGAAACATGAGAGTTACATGCTGGTTCCTTCCTCTCCAAGATTTCTCTTTCTAGGTTCAACATTGGGCAGGTTTTAGCAGAAAAATGCAGATGTCCTGTCTAGAGCATACTGTTGGTAGATGCTGTTAAAACTCACAGCTTCACACATAGGGGTACGTTATCTGATAGCCCTTTTCCATCCAGGGCAAAGTTGTGAATGGCGTTTACCTGCTGCCTAGACTCAGGCTGCCTAGAAGCTGGTAACAGTGGTAGATGTGTGTAGCAGTAGGCAGGGGATTAAGCATTGGTGAAACTCTTTTCCCCCACCTGGAGTAAAATCTAAATCTTCTTTGAAATGTGCTGTGTGTGTTAGAGAGAGAGAGACTGCATGCAGCATGTACTGGAACAGATTTCTGCTCTAAGCAGGCACAAACATGTTTTATAACTATCCAGGAGGCTAAATGTTCTGTTGTATATTGGACTGTGATGACACAGACCCCAGCAAGGGAACCTCTTTTCCTTTGTGTTTGATGCAACTATGATGAATAAACAATGACAGGAAACCCTTAAATGCACCTTGGCACTGGATTACCTGTCTGCAAGCTCTACATCCAAAACTGACCTCTATACCATCTCTCCTATCTGTTTTTCTTTTTTGGTCTTGACAGTTAAAATATAACAGTGAATGTAAGTTAGACAGCACACTTCTTTCAATAGCACATTCTAGTGTTCATTTTACATTAACTATTATGACACAACGGGCCAAGCTTGTACAAAAACTCATCATATTCTAGCTGTGCCTGGGGCATCATAATGTCTAAATATGGCCCTGCAGCCACTCATCAGAAATTTTTAGCAACTGAGTATTGACAGACTAGTTAGAAGTGATTTAACTAGCTGATATACTTAACAGCACACAATTATGTTAGGATTTGGACTGTAGTGTTGCCTGATTTGTTCACTTTACATAAACCTATAAAGAAAGGAGGTTCTACCATCCCTCATTGCTGGAGACATGTGTTGTTACCTGGCTGTCTAAACATAATTTGTACAATGATATATACTGACCAAATTTCCATTAATTTTGTTCTCTCAAATTGCAATTAATTTATCCTGAAGTTATAGCGTAACTAAACCCTAGAATAAAAAAAATAAGATTTTGCAGCTTACCAGTTCTTAGATGTGGTGGCTGCATTAGTATACATTTTCTTTTAAATATTTTTAGCAAGTATAGAAAATATCTGTTGACCTTGCCAGAAATGTAATTTTCCTTTCCATAACAGTGTTATCTTTCTTGTGTAAACTACTAATCTCCCCTTCACCTATGTTATGACACGATCAAAAGAGGACATGTTTGTACTCCAGCCTGGGTGGCAACTATGGCTCCTTCCAATGATACAGTGGATGAGTTAATTTAGCCATGCAGGTGCAGAAAGTTAATTTGTAGGACTACCATGGGAAAATAAAGGGAAAAAAGCTTTAAAAAAAAAAAACTAAGCACTGGTAAACTATAACATATAACGTTTTTAGATTTAGATACATTTTGATTTTTTTTACATTCAAAGCATTGCTTTAGCAGATATAGGAATAAAAAGCACTCACCCTCTGATTTCTGCATATTCTTGCCAATGTAATTTTGACTTGCCCGAGACCTCTAAAACCTCAAAAAGTTTATGGCTGGTTTGCCCTCTCCCACCTCCTTTCTTTCCCTGGCTATTGCTTATTGTAGATAGTGCTTAACAGTAAACAGCTGTGTACAGGAGGCAAGAAGGTGTGGGTGTGGGAGAGGTATGGAAACTTAAAAACACATTCGCAGTTACCTGCTGACACTTAAAAATGCCTCATTTTCACTATTATGGCTGTTTATTAACAAATGTTTTAAGCAATTACATTTTGGTCTCAATTTCTGTAGCTAGGGGGGTTTCTACTATGCAAAGCAGATGTCCAAGAACTGGGGCTCACCTATTCATATACAATGAATGGAAAGATATCTATTCAGTACATCAGGGCCAAATTTAGACATCATACTGCCATATGCACATCTGTAAGATGATGGACATTTGTACAAGCTTTGACTCTTGTATCATGTAACAATGTAACAGTAAAAATAAAAGCTATAGTTCACTATTGCAGGCAGGAGGTGGTTTATTTCATTATTTGTAGCACTACTTTCAACTGCAAATGCCACCAAGAAAAATAGGAAAGATGGTTTTGGGTTTCCTGATCTTTCAAGGCTCATATGAGTCCTCTCATCATCCTAATCACCCCCTCAATTCTTTTGCTGAATTTTGAGGCTTTGGACTGTATCTCCTATCTCTGCTTCTCTTTGCATTGGTCCGTAAGTGCCATTATTGTAAATACAGCCCTTCCCAGTATCTTCGCTTTACTACAAACACAAAAGTTCAAAAATATTTGTTCTAAAAAACAAAAGCATACTCGTGTGATGCTGATGGTGGCAAACACTCAAAGGACCTGTAGTATCTGTTATTATGGGCTCTAACAAATATTTTAGAAAGGACTATGTCTTGCTCGGGCACTGACAGTGAAGGTGTGGGGTAAACGTAGTACTGATTTATAGTGCAGGTGGAATTCAGGCAAAGATTGTGATGGTAAAGCATAGTGGCCAAGTGCTTGGTCCTTGACTCCTCTTATCTGTATGGCTGTATATTTCCCTGTAATTTTGTTTGCGTTTCTCCCAGGTGCTCTGATTTTCTTTCCCAGTTTGAAATCATACTGTTAGGCTCATTGGCTTTAACCCATATGGACCCTAGAGTTTGTATAATTGTAACAGTGGTAATAAATTTAGACTGTGCTTCAGAAACCGGGACTGATGGTTGAATAGTCTCTGTAAAGAAGAAATACTTGTTAATGTTCTATAGATTAGCACTAAAAATAACATAAATAATGGTGGTAAACAAAGTTTATAAAACAGTTAGCTAGCTGAGTAGTAACAGTTATTTCCACTTGAAGCAAACTGTAAAACGAACTGGAACCATAAAAACCCTTCTATCAACAGAGATAAGGGACATGTTAATAAATATTTTCAGCAAATAAATGTATCCAGCTATTTTAAGAAAGTTTATTACTGTCTAAGTGATATTAGAGCTATTCTGCCACCATGATTCATTATGCTTGAACAATAATGTGAACATCTTAAAATGTAATTAAATGTGTGAAATGAAACAGCTTATTGCTTCCAAATCCAAGCTTTGTTTTTGGACTGTGCCTGTCAAAGAAAACAGAATCAAGCAAACAGCAGGTAATTATATTTGAAGATCTGGATCGCAGACAATGCCAATGTATCATTTACCTGAGAAAAAGAATTAAACAATGACAAGAGTTTATCTATGAACTGTATTCTGTGCTCTTTCTCTGAGCACAAGAGCTGAGCAAAATCGGCACTAAAAGTGGCTTTGTCTCTTGTATAGGCTTATACTCTCTAAACAATACAAGCCATGATAGGCAAGGAGAGCTTCACAGCTGTCAAGACAAACTTTTAAACCTGGATACTGAAACCAGTGATCATACATCCTGCTAAGCTAGCAATTGATTTTAGAGGTCAACATTTTGAGTTAGCAATCCATGGGATGCAGAAGTATCCATTAAAGGAAGCTGACAAAAAAGAACAGAAATGTTTCACAGCATGGGCTTCCAACTTCTTGCTGCCTCAGACACTGTGCTGTGGCTTGGGGATTAACCCTTATTATTGTTATCCATTGTCAGTTGTTTCAGACAGGAAGGATTACAGATTAACCTCTTCAATAGTGAAGTTTGAACATAAAAGACCTTTGGAACAATGTGTCATATTTGCCTTTGGCATCTATTTCTGAAGGACATTATGCGTGGTAATTTGTATTGCTAAACAGCTTCATTGCAAAACATTTCTTTAGCAACACATGTTAGTTTTAAGCAAATACAACAAATCCAAGGGTTGCGAAACTGCACATGCAGTAAATAATGCTTTTAAATATGTTAAAATGTAGTTCAGATAAAATTAAAGTTGAACGTCAGGTAGATATAAACAAACTCAATTTAACTACTTATTTCAAATTTATTTAAGTGTATGTGCCCCTAAAAATTAACTCTTATTTGCTATCCTTTTGTCTGTTAAATATATCATTGAAAGCTTTTTGTCATATCTGTTTGATAAGTGCAAAAAAATACCTGTGTTGCCCCAAGAAGTCTAATTAACCCTCCTAGTTCTTATATTGGATTACAGAATAAAAAATGTCTATGCAGTAGAGATGAAGAGAATGGGATGATTTGAGTAGTTTAGGAAATGACAACTGGGCAGGGCTGACACCACTCTATCTTCAAAAATGCTGTGTGTTGTCAGAAGACAACAGGACTCAGGAGCTAAGTGCATTTTTCAAGTCAACAGGAGAAATGTGCATGTATTCCAGATATGTACTTAATATGTGTAATTTAGCCCTGACATACACCTCAAATGTACTTTACATACATTTACCATAGGTACAGGGGCGTAACTAGAAGTCACAGGGCCCCATAGCAAAATTTTGTATGGGGCCCCCCAAACTCCCCCTCCTCCACAACCTACCCCCAACCAACCATTTCCTTCTCTTTAGCTCTGATCCTGCAACAGGGTTGAAGAGGAGATCACTCCACCGCTGTTTTGCTATACTGCGGCTGCCTGGCAGGCAGTGCCAAATTAAAAGCATCAAAGGCCTGGTGCTGAAGATTTTGGTGGGCCTTTTTATAAAAATGTTTGCGTTCACCAACAGTCAGTGGTGGAGCACCAGGGCCCGGTTGCAGCTGTGCCCCTGGTAGTTCTGCCACCAACTCCAAACTGTAGAGAGACTACAAATCTCAGCAATACATTATACAGCAATGCAGATTACTGCCAACTATAGAGGACTACAAATCCCAGCAACATATTATACAGTAATGCAGAATAATATGAAGATACATACTCTGTGTTTCTCCTGGAGCGCGGTCTGATGTCTCCAGGGTCTAAGGAGGGCTGTGCAGGTTCTCAGGTTGTTGGTGCAGAGCTCCCAGATGGTCATTGCGATGCTCTCAGGTGGTCGGTGCGACGCTCTCATGTTGTCGCTGTGGCGCTCTCAGGTGGTCGGTGCGATGCTCTCAGGTGGTCGGTGCGATGCTCTCAGGTGGTCGGTGCGGAGCTCCCAGATGGTCATTGCGATGCTCTCAGGTGGTCGGTGCGATGCTCTCAGGTGGTCGGTGCGGAGCTCTCAGGTGGTCGGTGCGGAGCTCTCAGGTGGTCGGTGCGGAGCTCTCAGGTGGTCGGTGCGGCGCTCTCAGGTGGTCCGTGCTGAGCTCTCAGGTGGTCCGTGCTGAGCTCTCAGGTGGTCGGTGCGGCGCTCTCAGGTTGTGGGTGCGGCGCTCCCAGATGGTCATTGTGGTGCTCTCAGGTGGTTGGCGCGGTGTACAGGTGGCGCTCTCAGGTGGTTGGTGCGGGGCTCTTAGGATGCTCCTGACCGGGCCCCCCTCTGCCCTGGGCCCCATAGGGACAGCGTGGGTCGCCACTGGTACATAGTACATAAAGATCTGCCCAATCCAGGTGCACCATGGTATATGGTAGAATTCCTGACATGATGCATGCAAAAGGCACACCAATAGAACTTTGTGCATAACAATATTCGTACATCATACATGAACACCTGCCTATGCAAGCACAAGCATACACTCACTGAGAGGAATACCACCCTATACCATCGTGCAGCCTGAAAAATCACTGATGCACAAAGCACACTGACAACTGAGAAGTTTACTGGCCGGGTTCGGTGTTCCGGAAGGGTGGTCTGGGTGGATATGGTAGTGCCGCCACTGACTTTTCTTGGCTGAGCTCAGTGTGCGGGGGACGGGAAGGTGGAGTGGGTACTGCCGCCGCTGGGCTATGTGTGCAGGCAAAGAGGAGGAAGGTGGAGTCGATACTACCGCAGCTGCTGACCTCTCCTGGCCAGATTCAGCTTGCGGGGACGGAGGGTGGATTCAGAACTGCTGCCGCTGCCAGCTCCTCTCCTGGCCGGGTAGTGTGTGCAGGGGGAGTAAAGTGCCGCCGCTGTGCTCTGTGGGGGAGGAACGTGGAGTCGGTACTGCCACTGCTGACCTCTCCTGGCTGGGCTCATTGTGCTGCGAGGGGGGGAGAATTCTTCTGCCCTGCTCCTGACCGGGCCCCAACCCGTCCCGGGCCCCATAGCGACCGCGTGGGTCACTATGGTGGTAGTTCCGCCACTGCATAGGTATCTGAACCAGCCTTGTTATTGTCACCTTACACTGGGAAAGGGAGGATCAGCACTGTATGCCATTCAGGGCGCAACTACTTTGCACAATGCTGTCAGTCTAACACTGTAAATATGTTTACAGAGGGGGAGAGCATGGGGATGACCTCATCAGTGCTAAATAGTGATGAGCCGAACACCTTACTGTTCGGTTCGAATTCAAACTTTCGAACATGGAAAAAGTTCGAACTCAAACTCAATGCAAGTCTATTGCGACGAACACCCGCCGTAGACTGCCATTTTGACAGATGCCGGCAACATATAAACAATTGGGTGGTGCTAGCATTGACTGCTCCGCCCAACTGTTTACAGTTGTAACAGGTGACCCATGATTGGGCAAAATCATGACTTTGCCCAATCATGGCTCTTACAGAGTACTGGGCTCTGATTGGGCAAAGTCTTACACCTGACCTGTGGTCAGGTGCAAGGCTTTAGCCAATCAGGGCTCACAAGGCGCAGTGAAAAAACAAAAATCGATGGATTAGAGGCGTTTTCATATGATAAAAAATTGCAACATGAACACTGTACATGCGCAAACGAAGTTGGGACAGGGCCATATTTACCACGGTGTAGCCTCCCCTCTTCTTTAACAACACTCTGCAAAAGTCTGGGAACTGAGGGGACCAGTTTCTGGAATTTTGGGAGAGGAATGTTGTCCCATTCTTGCCTGATATAGGATTCTAACTGCTCATGAAGTCCTGGATCTTCATTGTAGTATTTTTCATTTCAAAATGCGCCAAATATTTTCAATTGATAAAATGTCTGGATTGCTGGCAGGCCAGTTAAGCACCCAGATTCTTCTACTACAAAGCCATGCTATTGTCATAGATGCACTATGCGGTTTAGCATTGTCCTACCGAAATATGCAAGGCCCTCCCTTAAAAATACATCATCTGGATGGGAACATATGCTGCTCTAAAACCTGGATAAATCTTTCAGCATTGATGGTGCCTTTCTGCATTTGCAAGCTGTCCATTCCATAAGTACTATTTGGCCCCCATACCATCAGAGATGCAGACTTTTAAACTGAGATTTTTGGAAGTATTTCTGAGCCCATGCAGTGATGTCCATTACAGAATATTGCCTGTTTTTAATGCAGTGCCATCTGTAAGGTCAGGAGATCGCGGGCATTCAATATTGCGTTTCAGCCTTGTACCTTGGGCACAGAGATTTCTCCAGATTCTCAGAATCTTTTGATGATATTATGTACTGTAGATGATGATATATTGAAAGTCTCTGCAATTTTACATTGAGGAACATTATTCTGAAATTGTCTGACAATTTTTAGATGCAGCTTTTCACAGATTGGTGAACCTCTGTCCATCTTTACTTCTGAGACGCCCTGACTCTATAAGACGCTCTTTTTATACCCAATCATGTTACTGACCTGTTGGCAATTAACCTAATACATTCTTCCAGCTCTTCCTTGTTAGTGCCACTTACTTTGCCAGCTTTTTGTTGCCCTGTCCCAACTTTTTTGAGACATGTTGCTGTCATCAATATTAAAATTACCCTATTTTTTTTCTTAAAATGGTACATTTTCTCAGTTTAAACATTGGGTATGTTTTCTATTTTCTATTGTAAATAAAATATGGGTTTATGAAATTTACAAATCATTGCATTCTGTTTTTTTGTAGATTTTACTCAGTGTTCCAACTTTTTTGGAATTGGAGTTGTAATATTATCTGTCCCGTTACCAGAAAACAGCATTTTGTTTGAGAATTTATGTATTGTTTTCACAACCTTTGGTTCAAGTTTTAAACTTTGTGACCTGTAACCAGTCATGAGACTCTGTTGTCTCAATGAACTCCCTTCCTGTGGGTGAAAAGATAATGAAACTATCTTGGCAGAGCACACTATTTTTTGGCTGAGCCCCACTGCTATAGTTTCCTAAAATAAAGGAACTTCCAATACAAGAATATTATCATAAATGCATTATGTATTCAGGATTAGTGTATAATGACAAGAATAGTCAGCTATTTTAGACTGCAGATAGATGCAGATAATCAAAATATGCTCTAAATGAACCATATTTTACAAAACGGATTAGCATCATGTTAAGGACATGGCGAGATCATGAATGGAATTTTATGCAAGATATATGTAGCTGCAAAAATTATATGGCACTGAGTGAAGAAGTCTGGAATTAGTCTGCACATAAATATATGGCTGACTTGTTCAGCTCTTGAGGTGCATATTTTAATAGTACTGTGGTTAATGGAATAATGCTAGAAAATAATTTTACATTACCGTATATACTCGAGTTTAAGCCGTCCCGAATATAAGCCGAGGTACCTAATTTTACCACAAAAAACTGGGGAAAAATATTGACTCGAGTATAAGCCTAGGGTGGGAAATGAGGCAGCTACTGGTAAATGTACAAAATGAAGATAGATACCAATAAAATTACATGAATATTTATTTAAAAGAAAAACAATAACCTAGCTCTGTAAGTGGAAAAGGGGGTACAGGGCTACATATCATGTACTACGGATCATTTAACCCATTCATATTAGCAGAGGATAATTGTAAATCTATTGTTCAGTGCATTCTATATGTAGTATTTTCTTCTTACTTACCTCGCCGAGCGTTGCGTCGTGTCACTGCTGCTCCGGTGGGCGGTGCTCCGAGCAGGGTCATCTGGCAGTCTCCGGCCACCTAAATTAGGACCCGGAGACTGCCAGATGACCCCGCTCGGAGCGCCGCCCACCGCAGCAGCAGTGACGCGACGCTCGGCGAGGTAAGTAAGAAGAAACCTGACCAGCTTGAGACGCTGACTTGAGTATAAGCAGAGGGGGGCATTTTTCAGCACAAAAAATGGGCTGAAAAACTCGGCTTATACTCGAGTATATACGGTATTCAATTTTCCTAAGCCTACTAGAGTTTAAAACTGTAGAAATAGAAACAGAAATGAAGAGAACAAATAATTGTGTGCAGGATGTATGTGAGTTCACAACTGTTAACTACAATGAAAGGATAGTTATCGTTGGGCTACATATAAGCCCAGGAACAGTTTCACCTTCTGCTTCCCTTGCATTAATGCCCTGCTCTTAGATACCACTGCTGAGATTCAGCTCCGTTTTTGTTTACTTACAAGGAAAAATTGTATTGTTATACATTTGCAGACAGAAAATCAACCTCTGATATTGGCGTAGCACCCCCATAAGCCTGATTAGAGGAGCAGGACCCCAGGTGGCTCTATGGGCTAGCATTTCAAACCTCATGATGGAATCCCCAACTCATTGTGGGGTAAATGGAACTGGATGGAAGTCACTTTAGATTATTCAAAGAGTTTTTTAGGATTTAGGGCACATAATACCCAAAAGCAACAAAAAAGCAGCCTTTTAATACAGAACCAGCAATCTGTACTCTTCAGACTGTTGAAGAGGTCCAGACGGCACAAATACCTTTAGAATGAGCAGCGAAATCACTCACCGACGTACTCCACACAGGTAACCATCTTCCTGCTCCCCTCTTCTTTATATACCGTTCAGCAAGGCAGCAAAATCCTTTAAGCTGGATATTCAAGATTAGAATTTTGTTCTAATCTAATCTAATCAAGTGGTTAAAATTTTGTAAATTACAAGATCTTAATCTTTCGGTGTTATGACTGTTTTCTTGAATTATTTAAGTGAATGTGCAGGAAGGATTTGAGTCAGGTTTTTATTGCTGTCTTTGTCCCCACTGGGGAGATTACCACTCTTTTTGTTCTGATGACTAATTCCACCAAAACCATAAGTGAGAGGAAATACAACATTTTAGTGTTATTCCCAGAATAAGGGGTAAATAGAAATCTTCCAAAAGGGACAACTGTTCTGGGGACAACTGTCTCATAAGGGGATTCCTCTCAATTTTGGAGATTTCCTCTCTTTTTGTGTTGTGTCTCTGAGACAGAAAGTGAAGAGAAATTTCCCCAGTGGGCAGAATAGAAACTGGCCGGGGGTTTACCACTTCCTACTCTATCCAGAACAAAAGTTTGGCTATGCATACACTCAGGGCCGTAGATAATTTTTTTTTCCTGGGTGAGTTTCAGTTTCCTCCAATTATAAGACTTTATCTAGCAGACACACCAATGTTTGAAAAAATATACCAGCCATATCCTTCCTAAACCAATCCTTAAGCTTCAGCAATACCGATTTTGTTGATTGACACCATATAGATAAAAACCATGTTTTAAAAATACTTATAATTGGTACCTACCCAATGCACATTTTCACTGAGTATTTTCAAAACATACATATTAAAAATATGCAGCAGGCAGCTCTCAGCCTGAGACCACAATGTGATCGGTGGAGTTCAGTGTGACCTCCGCTGATCACACTGCAAGCAAACGGCCACGGAGGATCTGTGAATACATCCATTCACAGATCCTCCCATTGGCTACACATCACTGCACTGTCATTGGACAGCGCAGTGATGTGTAATGAATGGGAGGATCTGTGAATGGATTCATTCACAGATCCTCCCCATAGTAAACACAGGCATGCTGCAGGCTGCGGTATCCCGTGTTTACATTATGTAATTAAAAAAACAAAAACTAACTAACTGATCACACTGCCCCTAACTAATGGTCACATAGCACCTAACTGATCACAGCCAGGGCTGTTTACAGTAATCAGTTAGGTGCAGTATGTTCAGTTGGTTAGCTAATTGACGCTAGTGTTTTTAGCATTGCTAAATGCATTCAGCACCAGTGTATTCAACATCAGTAAAATCAGTTTGCACCAGCGGTTTCCACATTCCTAACCACATCCGACACATGCGGTTTCCGGATCCTATCCAATGCATGTGTCGCAGCTGTTGCCGGTGTTTCCTATGCCTCTTAGCAAATACCTTGGGGTGTCTACTTTCCAAAATGGGGTCATTTTGGGGGGGTGGTACTGTCTTGATATTTTAGCTCCTCAAGAAATGTGATAGTCAGACTATCAGAGTGGATTGAATTCACACACACATATATATATATATATATATATATATACACATCCACACACTATACACTTATTGTTTGGCCTAACTTTATGAAGACATTTGATTTTATTTGATATTTTGTATAACAGAATGTAGAAAATATCATTTTTTATCAGAGTTTTTTTATTTTATATAAAAAAAACAACCAGACGGCAATCAAATACCACTAAAAGAAAGCTCTATTTGTGTAAAAAAAATGATATAAATTTCATTTGGATACAGTGTTGTATGAGCGAGTAATTGTCAGTTGAAGTAGGACTCTGCTGAATAGCAAAACATTGACTGGTCAGGAAGTGGGGAGAGGTAAACGTGTGGGGCTGAAGTGGTTAATGTCTGTTGATCCAAAACAATAACAGTTACTGGAGGCAAGCCTGGCTGATAAAGCGCATATAAAATACAATCAATCTCAGCTTGTGTACAAAGGTAAGTTTACTGGATCTTTATTGTGTATACAACGGTCATGTAGGCAAGCCTGTAAGATGTAGTGTATATGTGCCACTTCCAATTACGCAGCCTATAAAAATAATTATAAAATCACTCGACATGTGTCAACAATAATGCTGGACATTTTTGCTTGCTAACCACATATAGGGGTTAAGGGTATTGTTGCCAATCACTTCCTTTTGCATTTAAATGCAGCACTGCTCAAATGCATGTGTTCTAATGCAAAACTCCATGAAAGGCTGGGTTTGATCTGCTTAGCTTGCCATGCAAACACATCTCAATAGAACCTGCTGGGTCCAAAGAAAGCAACACAAAACAGGTCATATACACCCTCAGGACTGTCATCTACACTGCACCATTAAAGTAAACGGGCATCTGGGGACCTGCATTTTATGTGTGCTTCATGACATGACAAAATAATCAATTCATCTATATACATAAGCCCTTCATGTATTAACCAGCAATTCTGTATACAAATCTGACAGGTGTATTTAAGAACAATGGTCCTAAGTAAAGTGAAGCAATGGTGACAGATTGTGCATAGTTATGAAGCACAACAGGGTACAAATACTTTACAGCAAATATCTGCCTCCCCAGTGTCCTAGTTTTAGGTGGACCCATATCTGACCGTTTCATTTGCCCTCTTGTCACAGTGTATGAAGCAGTGAGCACTCCATTTAACAAGTCCACCTTGTTGTAAGATATAGATCGCTGTAGCTGCACAGTGCACACACACACCGTCAGTCAGCCATCTCCTCGCTGTTGCTATCATTATTATTTGGGACTTACTAGTACTGAAGCTGATGGAGGCAGCACCTGCCATTTCCCGCCATTTCCCTGTGATCACATTAGACTTCGCAGCTCCTGCCACCCGCCGCACAGACAGCAGGCACTTCAACACTGTCTGGACTCCTCCCTCTCACTCCTCCACCCACTCCTCTCTAGGGGGAAAATTCATGACTGGACACAGATTGTGATTGTGAGAGTCCATGCAATCATTACATATCATTATTATACACTCTGCTGGCCTGGGTAACTTAGCAGTGCTTTATGCAATTATGTGACCAGGACACTCTGGGGGGGTCTGAACCCCTGTATCCCCCCCTTATCTACGCCCCTGCATACACTATAAAGTTTCAAGTGAACTTGTCACAAATGAGCCGAACCTCCGGCAGGCTACTCGCTGCTGTTCGGGCTATTCTTAAAGATGCCGAACAGCAGTGAGTGAATAGCCGAATGCCGCCGAGCGGCATTCGGCTCGGCTGTTCTGGCCGGTCACTCAAAGGTACCGAGCAGAACAGAAAAAGAGTGAAAAAAGTTAAAAAAGTAAATAGAAAACGATTGTGTGGAGCTAGCAGTGACAGCTAGCTCCGCCCAATAGTTTCCTATTGTCCGGCGGCTCTGCTGCTGTCCAAAAAAAAAACTCTCCTGGGCGCTCTGGAAGCCCTCTTCGGCTTTCAGCATGGCTCAGCCGAGCCGATGTATATGCGTTCGGCTCGACTGAGCCGCTCGGCCATGGTCGGGAGCTGTACGGGCTATTGTAAATAGCCCGTACAGCACCCCTTCGGTTCTACTGAACCAAAGGGGTCCTGGGGCCGCAGCTAGCCGAAGGATCGGCCGAAGCTATGGCCAGATCCTTCGGCAGCTTCGTGAATAGACCCCATAGTGTATAAAGTACATTTAAGTGAACTTCTTGTTTCTAGTTTACTGTGGATGCAGTATTTACTGGATAGCACTAGCAGTTTACCGATCACTGTTGTTTTATTCCCTTGGGATGCTTTTTACTTTGTGATAATACTATCCTGATTTTGCTTCTGACAGTCAATAAATGTAACAGTTATATCTTCAACACAATAAATTATTTTACCACAAAAATGTAATTTAAATTCATTTTAATTTCTCTTTAACATTTCTAGTTACAGATGTCTTTGAGTATATGATCAAAAGTTAACTTAAGTACATCAGTGCTATTATGATCAGACTCTACTATAGCCATAATATGATTCTCAGGAATATAAAATAGTTCACTCCCAGATTACAGCAATATTTCAAGAAAATAGAAACGGTAGATCACTTTCATGTCTTCCATAACTGTTATTTCATTTTCCCAGACTTTCACCACTGTACTTCTGTTAAAATCTGAATTTTATATTAAATTTGATGTGACTGCATCGTGTGCGGTATAAAAATATAACTGTGTGGCAGTTTGCTATACCAGGAAATTAGTCTGAACCATTCAATCATCAGTGAAAATTTTTTTTTTTAATTTGGGTTGTATTTAGATTTAAAACCTAGTGAGCAAATAAAAAATATATCATTAAGCTAACTATGCACAGCTTGAATTTCGGCCAATAAAGCAGTTTGAACCTTGGGTGCCTTGTCAGCATTACCTGGCTCGAAAGTAAGTCGATTTAAAAGACAGCTGAGAAGGGTGGAAAATTCTTGCCTGGACAGTGACTTCATCCTATCAGCTACAGTCACTGTTTGGATATTAAGGCAGCTCTGGTTTCTGCAACTGACTGAATGCAGTAGCCAGCAGTGGAGATTTCTCCACCCAAGCTTTTTCAAAAGCCCCAAAGACGTGACAAAACAATACACAAATAGATATTTGCCAGTTTGCAAAATTGACAGATGTATTCAGCATCATTTAATATGGCAACATTGAACAACATAAATAAACAATGGCAATGAGTTCTAAAGTGCTCAGAGTAAGGCAGGAAGGCTTAAATAACGGAACTTTTCATGGTAGAATGAGAAAGCCAGGGCAGGAAAAATAAAAATTGAAAACAAAAGGGGATAATAGGGGATACATGTTAAGTGGGAATTCACAGGGAGTGGGGAAGAAAAATTAGCAAAGTATATAGGAGGGGAAGAAGAAAAAGAAGAAAAATTTGGAGCAGAAGTAGGGTGGATGGTATAAACAGGTACTCCCCTAGTGGCATGGCCAACAGGAGTTCTAAGCACACGGCTGTGCCCAGAGATATGGATGTGGATCACAGCAAAGAGTTAGGTTGGCTCATACACCTGCACATATGATTATATTCATGTGCACATGAGCGAGAATGAGCATGCACATGCATACTGCCTTGGTGCCAGTGGCCTATTTAAACATGAGCACCACTGAGGAGAGTTTCTAAATGGTCTTCAGCTCCTGATCTGTGTGTTGCCTTTCTGTGCTTTAACCCAGCTTGCCTGGGTCCCCCCTGGAAAAGCACCTTGTCCCTGTGCCGATGGGGACAAGAGCCTCTTCCCCACAAGCCCTGACCTGTTGGTTGTGGGGGTCTGCAGGCAGGAGGGGGCTATTTGCATCGGGGTACCCACTTTAATAAAGAGGGCACCCAGATGCTACCCCCCCTTGTGAATGAGTAAGGGGTACTTGTACCCCTACTCATTCACTAAAGGGTTAAGAGTAAATAAACAGACCAGAAATAATCCTTGTGGGACATTTACTTATCATTTGGTTTGATTGAAGATTTCACTTGTTATTTTTAAGTACAGTATGTCACTTATGATTTGAACATATTGCGAACACTTACTCTTTAAGAATTGGCAAGTGTTATATATACATTTTGTTTACATTTAGGGGGTTTACATTTTTCCCCTTTGATTTATTTATATAGTGCAGGTATAGATCTGTCTATATTTTATTTACTTTTTCACATGTAGTATTAATGGTTGCGCAGCACATTTTTTATTGATTGCTGCTTAGTATTACTTTGGTAACACTTGGAGTGTTTGCAGCCCACCCCATATATTTTCATTTATTTAACTATTGTTGAAATTATTTTCTTTTGTTCAGCCCATGAGCTGATGAGAGAAAATCTATACATATTTGATAGCTTGAGTATAGTACAAAGTTATTTTCTACTCCCGACCTATTATCAGAGGGGTCGAACGGCAGTGAGTGCCAAGTACCTCCGGTTCCGAGCAGAATAGAAAATCTGTGAAAAAAGTAGGAAAAAAAAGTAGAAAAAAACGTCTACAAATTTGAATAAATGATAAATTAACCACTTGCTGACAGGGGTGTTTACACCCCCTACCTGTCCAGGCCATTTTTCAGTATTCAGCGCTGCAGTATTTTGACTACCATTTATTCTGTCATGCAACGCTATACTGAAATTAATTTTATACCATTTTTTGGGGACAGATAGAGCTTTCTTTTGGTGGTATTTAATCACCACTGCGGTTTTTATTTTTTATTATATAATGAAAAAAGTACCGAAAATTTCGGGGAAAAAAACAGTTTTCCCTATGTTATGTAATAAAACATTTATTATTGCCCAAATGTTTGGTAAGATTTAAAATACGGGGTCATGTTGGGTAAATAGACACCAAACATTTCAAGCTTTAAAATTGCGTGCGCCTGCGAACTCGCAAAAACTACCATGCCCAAAATTGGGCATAGGCGTTGCTTTAAAAGCTTTTACCGCTCATCAGTTTAGTGATACTAGTGATTGATGGGCCTAGAATTATTGCTCTCACTGCGACGTTCGCGGCAATAGGTAACATGTGCGGCTTAATGGATGCAATCGTCGTTTACGCACGTAGGTGCACTCAACGCATGTTTGCATGTGTATGTGTGGGGCGGGGGGACTTTACATTTATATGTGACTTTTAAATTTTTTATATTTTTTTGGGAACTAATTCTTTTAAACCTTTTTTTTTACTTCACTTTATTGCTATCGCATAGGGGCTAACAAGCCCCCAGGTCCTCTTTATGGAGACATCAGGGGTCTTTAAGACCCCTAATGTAACCTAGGGTGACAGAGGAATGCGTAAGTGATGTAATACACATCACTTCCTGCATTCTGAAGAGAAGGAGATCAAATGGGGATCGTGTACTGATCCCTGTTTGATCTCTGGCCGCAGAGCTGCTGTGCTGGTCCCGGGCTCACACCGGGCATACATCGCTGGCTTTTTACATTCCAGTCTGATTATAAAACGCCCACCCGCAGGTAAGCTGGGGACGCTGATCTGTCATTGCAATGGGGGCGGAGTGAAAAGCCGAAGCTAGCCGAAGGATCAGCTGGAGCTACGGCTGATCCTTCGGCTAGCTTTGTAAATAACCCTCTAAATGTTCACTTAGCTTAGTGAGTGTGTGCAAGTAAGTTTTTTTTTTTTTTACTTGCAAATGATTGGCTTGGAACTTTCACTTTGCAAACTGAGCATTCACAGGTGAACACGCTACTATATTTCCCAACACTTTGCAATTCATCAGAAAAAATAAAGGCCTAATAATAATAATAATATTTACATGTGTTAAAACAATACGCTGCAAGTTACACAACAAGATCTTAAATTGCCTCTAAAATTAAATAATATATTATGTTTTTCCCGTATATATCTTTATTATATTGCTGGCAGTTGATTATTACTGTTTATTTATTTGTACTTGATTGGTTCAGTTATTATTAACAGACCAGATCATAAACCATTTACAATGAGATGATTATTTACAATGCAGTGCATTCTAAGCTATTTAATTTGTCTTAATGAGACATATTAAAAATGACCGATAATATGTTTCTAGAAGACTAATTGTACTATGAAAAATCATTTGTGAATGTGTAATTGCAAAATTACTTATCTCTAATTTACGTAAACACAATAAAGAAGGCATTTTCTTTTCATGGTAATATGTTGAAAGAGCAGTGTAAGCAGTGGAAGAGACATCTAATTGTATTAGGGAAAAAATTGAACTGAGGACCATAGCATTGGATGCTTTCTTTGATATTAAAATTAATATATTGTCAGTCTATGGATATGTAAGTATTCAAATATTCTTTATAAATTAGTTTTAAAACAATCCCTTACTGATTTCGATAGCTGCAGGTACTGTGGAGCAGTTTTTCTTTAACAGCAGAAGCATTGAAGTAGGAACACCTGCTGTGTTTACATTAAAAATTAGAAGGTTGCCAAGTGACTGCTAAGAGGGGTTGCTGCCTTCAAGATATGCTGCTTTCAATGTATGCAATATTATCCATACAGTATGTTTTTGGTTGAAAGTTCAGATATCTTAAAGTTAGGGGTCACACTTTGCAGAGGTCCTTTGTTGCAGTGGTGTGGCTTCACAGATAGTTGCAAATGTTTTCACAAAAACTTCAGTTTTTAATTTAAAATGTTGAACTGTTTAATTAGTTGTTTTTTTTTTGCTGACTAGCTGGTAAGTGTGCTGTGGAATTTTTGTAGAGTAAAGGTGCCCATACACCTTACGACCATCGCAAGACTTTTGTCTTGCGATGGTCGTATGCTCATTAAAAGCCCGTACGATCTGCCCACCTTGGACGGGCAGATCGTACTTGCGATCATCGGAAGCCCGCCCCGCTGAGGGGCGGGGCTTCCGATGACGGCAATGCAGAACGGGCAGTGTGCGGGTGCGCACACCGGCCCGGTCCGCAGCTATCGGGCTAGCAGGCTAGAAACCCGCCGAGAATCGTACGATTCTCGGCTGGTTTTCAAGCATGTTGGCTCGACAAAAGACGTGCGACCGTACAGTAGAAACGGTCGCACGTCTTAGTTCACACTGCTCGATTCTCGTACGATCGCGGGATTTCCTGTGGTGATGTGGACACTGAAATACAAAAACATTACCTCGTACATGTTAGTGGAGGGCATACATGGCATTCTGTGAAAAAAATGGCAGCTGGGTACCTGCCACTGTGGTGCACCACATGCCATAAGGGGGGTCAACTCCACCAGCTGAAATGGGAGCAGCTGTAAAGCCAGATGTTTCATCAAGCTGACATTTAGATGCTGGGCACATCGGTGATTAGGGGACATTTCTCTTCCTCCCCAGTAGCTTCAGAAGAGCCTATTTGGTCAAGGATGCTGCTGGAGACAGCTGGATAAAGTTAAGAGACTTAAGGTGAGGTTTAAGCCTTTGCTTGGCCCTGCTTCCCATTTGATGTGCCATAAGCTTAATCTCAAACCCCTTGTCAGACTTTCCTCCCCATCAGTTAAGGTTACAGATGTTGCAGTGGATGCAGATGGAAGGATCTTGTCCCAACACTGAGTGCAGGGCTGTTACTGCTGGCTGATACCATTTGAGGTGCTGCTCCAGCCAAGCATAGTCATGTGTTTCCTCATGAATGTGGTATCCTAATGATTGGCACTTTTACCAGGTCTGATACAATGCAGATAGAGGCTGGAGAGCACAACCGTGCTGTTGGTAGCAGATATGGTAAAAAAGGCTGGTGATGCAGAGAGCATTCAATGTTTATTGAAGTGCTCACGTACTGTCCCCTAGCCACATACCTGAAGTCTATATTTTTAATATTTTAGGAAGGAGCGACTGGGGGTGTGTGGATGGGAGAGGGTTCGTGGAATGTGGTGTTTTGGTTTTGAATTGTTTTTGTGGACTCTGTTTTGAAATTTCATTTAACTTTTAACACAATACAGTGTGGTACTGCAAAAAAAGATCACAAGCTATATTATGAAAATGCTTTGCCACTGGCTAATAGGTATGAATTTGAGGGCTTTAGCTTGATTTTTTTTAACCACTTGTTGATATTTGCACACACATGATAAAATCTGATTTTTTGTGCAGGAAACAGCTTCAGACCCCAAACAATTTTATATTTTCTGAAAGTAGAAGCCCCGTAGAATGAAAAAATGCTAGTTGCAATTTTCTATGTTGCACGGTATTTGCACAAATGTTTATTAAACCAGTATTTTTAGTATAAAATACACCAAAATGAAATGTAGTGCACAGAAACAGAATATAATACCCATTTTTTGTGTAAAATATAAAAGATGGGGTCATGTTGGGTAAATAGATACCAAACTTATCAAGCCTTAAAATTGCATGCACCTGTGAAACCGCAAAAAACTAAAAAATTACCCAAAATTTCCTATAGGCGACGCTTTAAAAGCTTTTACTGCTTCACCAGCTTCTTCTCCTGGCTCTAAGAGCTGGAGAATGTGCACAGTGACACCGGAAGTGATGTAATACACATCACTTTCTGGACTAGAGATCGGAGGAGATAGCAGCGGCTACAAGCTTGCTGATCTCCCTCTGATCTGTCACGGTAGACACGCTGTGCTGGTCTAAGGCTCAAACGGGGGACAGCGGAGCACCATAGAAGTGATACAGCCGCTGGATCGCTTGTATCTAAACAGCAATCGCCCGGTGTTTAAAATATAACCAAGAACACGGCTGCAGCATCAGCCGTGATCCTATAGTGGTTAAAGAGTACATTATTTTTATAGTTTTCAGATCTGTTATGGCTGATAATTCCACTGCTCATTTCAGGTCTGTTACTGCTAGATAAAAATATCAGGTAATGCAGCCAAAATGACCTAAAGCTGAAAATAATTAGATTGTGGTGCTGCTGCTGTATTTAAGCCAAGCCAAGCAATAACATAAAAGTAAAAATAAATAAACAATTACACATGCATAGTATGTGATAGCAGAATACAGTGTTACATCAACCAAGCATGCATTAGAAATGAATGATGTTTTTCCCATGTTGCCCTCGAAGTTGCATAAAACGGAGCACCATCAGACAGGTAAACAATATTTAAAAAAAAAAAATTTCACCTTGGTATGTGCCTCCCATGTCCGTGGCCAACTCCTCATGCCCTTGGTTTAACAATCCTTTGATTATTAGATTCAAAATTGGGCAGAATTAATTTTCAAGATTCACCCCTTATTAACTTTAATGGGATTGCAATTTCTGAATTTTTTTGTTGAGATCAACAAACAGCCCACAAATGACACCCAGTCCGATTCTGTCATCCCTATATATTGTTTTGTTTACCTTATTTTGCTCTAATTGGTACACCCACTCTTTAAATATGTGCACAATATGTGTTATTAATAAACATATACATATTTGTAGAGAGAGAGAGAGAATTAAATACTAAACAGCTTAACATAATATCCAAGTTATACATTTTTCAGTGGATAATTTTCTTCATTTTACACAGAAAAAAAAATCACAATTGCAGCAACTACAAACCAGTATTTCAGCTGTGAACCCGTGCAAGACTTCACTGTCATTTTTATAAAAGTCATTAAATAGGAGTATTGTTGATTCTATTAGAAAACTGTATTCATGCAAAAGACTGACAGGTAGTCAAAAGTACAATGCACTGCTGACAGCCACTTCAGAATTCTTGCTACAGTGACTCTTCTATTGACATGCGGCTCCCTATAAGTTGGCAGATATCTTAGTCCAATACTACATGGAGACAGAGGTCAATAAGCTTGACTGATGAGGCAGAAGCCTGATCAACTTCTAGTTTACGGAAATAAGGAAATCTTTGTACTGCATATGTTACGCAGCCACTGTTGGCAGCCAAGATACATTTAAATGTCAGTCTTACTAAGACAGGGACATTATGGCTAGATTAAATCATTGTGAATTACTGTGTTCCTCTGCAAGCTCCGCAGTGCTCTCTTTTTTTTTTTTTT
>NW_017306290.1:1251512-1277191 GCF_000935625.1 Nanorana parkeri | reverse complement strand
CAAGCTCCGCAGTGCTCTCTTTTTTTTTTTTTTTACCCTGATTGTATGCAGGGTAACATGCATGGCACACTGATTTATTCATCCTTAAAATATTAAAGAGAATAGGGAGTGTATTTATAATTATAAATATTATAAATAAAATGACAAATATGATTTTTCATCGAGTTCATGTTCACGCAGTAATAAAGCCGATTACTAAAAAGCCATAGAAATTGTTAGACAGTATGAAGGGGCCATGGATGTTTCACAAAGAACAGTAATTAGACTACACTATTTTCCCATCAGCAGAAGAGTTCTGATTGTATGCTCTAGATCAGTGTTTATTAACCTTTTTTTAGTCATGGCACTCTTTCAAAGTATGCAAAATCTCAATGCACCCAGTCTAAAAGGGCATAGATTTGAAGGGGGACCCCAAACCAACACCCAAAAAAAGTTTTTTCCCTTTCACATCAAAGTGCCCCCTTCAAATCAAGACCCCCCCCTTGACATCAGAGTCATCCTTTGCATCAGTAGGCTCCTTTCACATCAGAAGCCCCACTCTCATATCAGAGACCCTCATTTCACATCAGAGTTCCCCTTTTACATCAGGAGCCCGCTAAACATCAGTCTTCATTCCCCCTTTACATCATAGTCACACTACCTCAAAATTTCGAGGCACACCTTAGGAGGCCAGAAGACACACCAGTGTGCCACGGCACCCTTGTTGCTGCTCTAAATTACTGGACATATTGCTCATTGTCCTTATGCAAGCACACAAAAAAAGACTTATTTAGCTGCCCCGTTAAGAGAGCACTCATGTTGTAGAGAATGCAGTAACTGATAGCGATCAATAACATTATAGTTTACTCTAGTCATCTATAAGATGATTTCTTTCATGATTGGCTTTAATTGGTTACTGCATTTTTTTAAATCAATGTCCCTTGCACTTGTCCTATTTAACATGCCTTATATTCTAAATGCTGCTGACGCATTAACTACATTCTAAGGGTAGATACTGGCCTTGATTCACTTAAGATAAATGAATAAAGCAATTTGAATTTTACAAAAAATATATAAAGATTTACATGACTTTATATTTACATACCATTTGTTTCACATATTAATGTATAAACAACTTTTATCACATGCACACTTAATATTCATTTTAAGTTAATATCATCTTTGGCTCAATGAGGTCCCAGCCAAAGGACAGTTTTAACAGTTTAGGGAACTCTGGTGAGGTTACTATGCTGGCTCCCAGCTCACATAACTCGTAGCATATAAAATGTGATAACTCTTATGATAAATGATGTAGTACTTGTAGCAAGTTACTGTCAAATTGTCAAGTCACGTTGTCTGTTTCCCATGGTCTGTTTCCCATCTGGGAAGATTTTGCCTCACGTTCTGTTACTAGTGATCACACAAAAATTGGGGATAAATCTCCCTAACTAAGGCAGTAAAGATGCTACACTCTATAAAAAGAGTGCTGTGTTAATCTGCAAGATTTTTTCTCGTCCTTCCTGTCCTGGTGACTACACAGAAAATTAAGAAAAATAGTATCTGCAGGAGACATAGGCACAAATGCAACCCTGGCCGAAGTTATGCATCTTTCTGTTGCTTAAACGAAAATCACCAAAATACTAAATTTTACATTTAAGTTCTCGATACACACACGCCTCCAGGATTCGGGGTTCAAGCTTCTCACCAGGTGGTATAGAACACCTCAGGTCCTACACGCAATGTTTCCATTGGTCCCCAACTGCTGTTGGGAGTGTGGGACCTCACCAGGTGACCTACTACATATATTCTGGCCCTGCCCTAAGGTGATTTCTTTTTGGTCTTTCTGTAAAATCTATATTAAGCAACTTCACGGATAGAGAGATCCCATGGGATCCAGTCTTCTTTCTCCTCCACCATAACACATTTGCCAGAAGGTTATACAAAAAATCTATTGTCCCACACCTTCTAAATGCTGCAGGATGCTGTATACCAGAGTTGTGGAAATCTGAACGGTCCCCCACAGTGTGAATGTGGCTACACCGGGTGAGCGAGGTGGAACGTATGGAGGACCTGGTCTCATCTAGTAAAGGCTCCCATGACAGACACAGTAAGACATGGCTCTCATGGACCATTTATGTCCAGACCCCTGAAGTCTCTGGGCTGTCACCTGATACCCAGGCTTGAGGCACTAGCTCATCATATGTCCCTGGAGTCCAGGGATGGATTCGCCATCTGTGGACGAGATCTCCGTCTGTGTTTATGCTTTCTTCTTTACTGTTAGTCCTCTCCCTTCTCGTTCCTAAGTTCTTATTATTATTATTACATAGTACTTATATAGCGCCAACAGTTTGCGCAGCGCTTTACAATATAAGTAAGACATTACAGTTACAATACAATTCGAGACAAGATGGTAAGGAGGGCCCTGCCCCTGAGGGCTTACAATCTAGAAGAGGAGGGGGAAATGATACATGAGGTGGCTGTGGTAGCTGTGGGAATGAATTATGTGAGAATGTGAAGGTTCAGTGGTTAGGTTGCGGTGGGATAGGCTTCCCTGAAGAGATGAGTCTTTAGGGAACGCCTAAGGCAGTCAAGGTGGGAGATAGACGGACAGGTTGGGGTAATGGTGGTGGAGGACATAGTAGAGACTTGAAGGTAGAAAAGAGTTGACGAGGTCTGGATGAGAGTGTGTTAATGAGAGTGACAAAATAAGTTTGTTTGGCAGCACGGAGGGAGGAGTTATATTTTATCAGGGCAGCTTTGTACAGGGTAAAGTCTTGCAGAGACCTAGTTCTCCGCCACAGTCGCTCAAGAGCGCGGCTTTGTCTTTTTTGATGTTTGGTAACTTCAGTTTGCCACGGTTGTAGCGGGCGTGGTCTAAGTCTGCGTGTTGTGAGGGGAGCCAAGGTGTCTAGGGAGGATGAGAGTGAGTTGTTAAAAACAGAAGTAGCCAGGTCAGGGCAGGACAGGGGTGAGATTTTGTCAAAGAGGGAGTCAGTAGCAGAGTGGAGAAGAGAAAGGTCGAGGTGGTGGAGGTTTCTCTGGGTGACAGTGTGCCTTGTAGGGGGAGTCAGTGTTGGGGACAGGGTGATTGTGAAACTGACCAGGTTGTGGTCTGAGAGTGGGAAAGGGGTGTTGGGGAGGTTGCAAGGAGTGCATAGGTGGGAGAAAACAAGATCAAGTGTGTTACCATCAGAGTGAGTAGGAGTCTGTGTCCATTGAATTAGGTCAAAAGAAGAGGTTAGGTTAAGAAATTGAGTGGAAGCCGGGGAGTTAATGTTAGTAGCAATGTTAAAGTCACCAAGAATGATTGTGGGTATTTCTGAGGAGAGAAAGTAGGGTAGCCAGGCAGATAATTATTTATCTCCCTTCTTACTATTTCCCTATAGTGCTACACACAGCTAGATGGCCAAGGTACAACGGGTGTGACCTGGAGTGGGGAGCGACTCCTCTACCCTCAAGTACCCTCAGGTTCTCTCGCTTTTATATAATTCTACAAGCGATGTGATGTGCCAATAGATATGCTTCTTGTCTACAATACCTTTCTTTCTGCGTTTATACGATATATGTATTGTTTTGAAAAAACCTTGAAATAAAGAATTTATAAAAAAAAAAAAAATTAAACAAACAAAAGAAAACTTTGGCTGGAGTTACATTTTAAGCTACATAACAACCTATCCCATCCTTTAATATATTTTTAATTTTTGGGCAAGCTGTGTAAATCAGGTGATATCATTAATAGGTAAAACTTCCACTTTAGGAAGGCATGAAACATTTCCCTTTTTGTTGAGTCAAGAAATAATATCACTTTTTACTTTGCTTGATATGCAACTTTCAGCACAATATCTGATATTGTAGCATAATGAATAGGACTCACCATGCTTCAATATACTCTTATACACATATGTATCATTTAATCAAATCATCATTATTACAGAGTGTAGAATTATCTGCTAAAAGTGAGATAATAGAATGCACGCTGAATCCCTTTCAAATGAATCAAATGTATGAAATATGAAAGATTATGCTATGATTTGAAACTACCATTGGTCATACAGTTGTAATCACCCCCTACAGCTATGAGCACTTGAACCATGTAAAAGTCCAAGTTTTGAAATGCTGGACATCCCTTTTAAATAAAAATGAAAAAGTTTAAGGATACACATAGACAGTGGTATACAAACGTTTGAAGATCTTCTTTGCCTTCAATCTGCTCAATGAAGCTCAAAACACAAATGTATCCCTTATGGGCTTTTATCAGGTTTTAAATATTTTTGGTGGAAAGGCAGGAAAAAACACTTTCTATTTATTTTCCAAACGTGTCACTTGTTTTCTGACCTGAATGTTCTTCTAGAATGGTATCCACATCAAAATATTCTAGAGATGAAAGTTTTTTTAATTTTTACTTTTTTTGCCAATTTCCCTTTTTTTGTGTTGTGATAAACTGAGCATATGTGGAGGTGGCCAGTGCTAATTTGTTTCTTTGGAGCAGCAGAATTAGGATGTATTTGTGTGTGTGTGAGACAGAATAACAGGTTTTCTATATAGCAGACACCATGCGCTGCTTGTACTTACCGTTCTACGTACCCTTTTGACTGCCAGAACACTCCAGGAATCACTGCGTACATTGCAAGTTGAGTTTGAGTAATAGCTTTCACAGGGCAAAGAAGTGATAGCATCCACAGGGCAAAGGTCTTTCCCTTGAACCCATGTGACAATGTTTGGCATGGGCAATTTGTTACTCAGTGAGAAATTAATTATAAGAGCCACATGCTCCCTCATACCCAGAAGAGCTGGATTTGGGGGGATTTGGAGCTTTGGGGAGTCAGCCTGATGGCTAGGTAGTGAGTAGAAGATAAGTACATGCACCAGAGAATTCTTGCTATCCAGTTAACCTGTTATTTTACTCTGACCTGGCAGCTTTTACTGCTGTAGTCAGCTTAAATCCAGATATTGTCCCTGCGGTACTTTTCTCTGCCACTAGTGGTCCTCAGTCTAAAGGCGAGCATCATTCATCCCACTTTCTCTAAACTGCGGTCACCCTGGATCCACCCCAGCCTGTTACAGGATTTTAGAAGTAGACATAGCACAGTAATTAACACAATTCTCTTCTCGCATTGTTTTCTATTCTTATTAGCATGCTGCTTGTCAGAACATGCACTGATTGGCTCCTTGTACTGCTTCTTCCTCTCACACTACAGCTCAATATATACATGGACTGCAAGGCTGATTCCAGGTCAAATTCAGGTACTTACACTACTTGTATTAAAAAAATTTTACTGATGTATTAATGATTACAAAGTTGCATTCATTTGTGTGCTTTATATGTGCCTAGAGTTTAACTTTATGCAACTTTAGTTTATACAGGTCCCTGGGCTCACCTGTCTTTAATGTTAGCCTAAGATTACTGCAGAGGGTTCAGTGGAGAACGGTGAGAGATCAGTAAACTCCTATTTAGCGATCACCTAAAATGTGAATGAACCCAGAAGTGTTCAGCTCTTACCACTTTTAGGTCAGAGCTGTCAGAATCTTAACAGCAGAGGACAGGAAAAAACAGCAGAATGGGGACTCTGTGCTTCAATCTGCATGGGATAGATGCAGAAGAGACATTGTGGTCTAATAGACTCCTAATGCCTCAATATAGAATCTACCTTTCTTATATAACATAGGGGATATTGCAGCCCCCTTGTGAAAGCAAAAAAACACAAAATTAAAAAAAAATTAAAAAATATCATTACACATAGACATACAGTATACATATATAAGTAGACACCTTTTGAGGATGCATATAAAGTATCCCCACGCATACCAGAGGCAGAAGAATAATGTTAGGGCCATCATTTAGCTTTATCTTCAAAGTTAATTTTTTAATGCATTGCCTGTTTGAAATGTTGGCTATTGTAGTTTTTAATTGTTTCATAAGTGTACATCATGAATCGTTTAATTGTCTACATTTGGTACTTATTAACTTGACAGTCTCGTCTTTAATATTTAATACATAATTTAGAGGTTATATTGTATTTTTGTGCACTAAAGAATGTATTTTTAGTGAAAATACAGATTGCTTAAACATTTGCTCCTGGTTTCTATTTCTCAGCCTTCCAGCTACTCCTTTATACCACTCAGCTGAAAAAAAAAATCTATAGAGACACACTGTATATACTAGACATGTGCGACTCGTTTCGTTCCGAATCGAAATTCGGATGAAATTTCGGAAATTCGTGGATTCGGGGCATCCAAATTTCCGAAATGTACCATGTCCGAATTTATCCGAATCCGAAATTCCGGATTCGGAATTTCGGATTCCGTACAAATTTCGTCCTAACAGAAACTAAATTAGAAATTTATGATAATTACTTCAAAAAGAGGATTTCATAGCATGTGAAGATAAAAACAAAACATTACTTCATGTTCCTGTGCATGCACCGTCAAAGTTAGAAAAGGATAAAAAATTAAGAAAAGGATTTTAATGTTCCTTTAATAGTGAAGACTAGAGCACAGCAACCAGAAATGTCAACTGTGCCAATTCTGCTACGTACGTACGAACATTCGTCCGTTCGCGCAAAACACCAAATTTGGGAAATTCGTCCGAATCCGAATTACGAATCCGATCCGAATTACGATCCGATCTGAATCCGAAACCCAAAACGAAACACAAACAGGACCCGGTTTCGGAAATACGAAATCCGAAACTAAACTAAACACATTTTTTGCGGCTGCTCATGTCTAGTATATACAGTGGATGCGTCAGTGGTTTTAAAGAGGTATCAGCAGGAAATAAGTATTTTATATGTAACATTTGGTGTTTAGGTATATGTGGAACCCTGAACTCTTGCAGTGATAGCTGTAATCTTGCAGTCAGAGCTCAGTTGCTGTGAACCACTGAACATGAGCACTAAAATACTATATTCCAGTGTATAAGGCATGCCTGCAACAAGCCATTGTAAGCACTTTTCTTGGAAATGCACGTATAACAGGAAACTATTAAATTGAGAGTCTTAAATGTCAGAAACCTTAGGATAGAAGAAAATACCAACAAAACATTTAACTGTAGTATGTAACACCTGGGGCCAAGAGTCATCTTGTCATACACATCTAAGTAATGTTTCTCAGCATATTTCTTGAAGTCATATATTGTTCAACCTGTGGTGAATTCTGTTTTGATGTTAATATACCTATAATATACTGTATATTATATTGATACATGCATTATACATATACTGTTTAATATATACTGTATGTGTTTCATTTTGTTGTAGATATCTTTATCATGCTAGCTGTATATAATTGCTAATTAATTGTAAATATAGCATAACCAAGAGTTATTATGTAGTTTTGCTGTGTTATACATGGAAAAAATGTAAATAATGTTATGGTTCATATGACCCGAGTGTTTGCTTTTGCTCTGCGGAAAACCAAAAGGTGGGTGGGGGGCTTTCAGGTAGTGTACAAAGGTGGAAGTGGTATGCTTGGAGGTATAGGCATGGCTAAAGCAAGGTTACTGGCTGAGGGTTGGCTAGGCTGGTTTGGGTAATAATGGTGCCATGCAAACTGTGCTGGCTTAATCTCTTCTCTTCAGCTTTGCTAGTGGGTGTGTGACAGTGTTACACGTAAACTGCTGTAGGGCAAACTGTCTGCTCTCAGGAGGTGGAGTTTTAGTCACTGGCGTGGTTGGCACACTTAAAAAGCAGTAGCCTGCTGCCTGGTGGGCACATTGTTGAGGAACGTACCTCAGTGTAGCCTGAATGTCACTTATATTTCTTGACTCTTAAGTTCTCTTCAGGATGGTTAGTCATTGGGGTTGATTTACTAACCTTTTAAACACACCACGAAGGTGTATACACCTCTGTAGTGTGTTCCCTCCCAGCATGATCTATGGGAGGAATCGAAACACCTTTGTAGTGTGTACACACCCAGCAGGTGTGTTGTGCAAAGCCCTGCAATGAATTGCAAGGTAATGTGGTGTAAATTAGCTCTATGTTATGTTGCTTGCGTTGATGAATGCAGGAATGTAAATGCATGAGCTAACCATTTTTGTCTAAACTGTGAAGCAGCATTATATATGCATCATGTGCATGATTTTTCCATATATGGCATTAGTGGAAATATGCTTTTAGAGACTTTTTGGTTGATAAATACGTTTTGCTGTGTGAAAATCACACACACCTGGTGTGTGTGTGTGTTTAGGTTAGTAAATCACCCCCATTGTCTCTTAGTTACTACAGTCTACATACTGCTGTAGATGTAGTCTAGCTGCCTAGCAAAGTGCTGGGTGTGCATCTGGGCTCTCCTCTCCCCTCACTGCCTAAAACTGTGTGATGCATAAGGCCATTTTAAGGGCAGGCCACAGGACGTGGGTGGGGAGGTTGGGATTGAGGTGGGCATGCTGGTAGGCTGATTGTTGAGCTTATAAAAACAACAGATTTAAAGATATAAATAAGATTGATTTTAAAAACTGGACTGTCCAATTCAAATGTGAACAGGTTGGAGCCCTACTACTGACTAACTATTGTGTTTCCACTACCTTCATGGTTGCTGTGCTCTTCATGCCTTCCTCAGCCGGCATTATTGTAATTTTCCTTCCAGAGTGTATATAGGATGGGGGTTAGACTGGGAGAATATTTTGGCCACATGGACACAGCAAAAAGCATATCCCGCAAGGAAATGTGAGAGCCCTCATGTTGGTTTTGCTGATAGACAATTAAACTTTCTATAGTGAGCAAAGGTTTTCCGCTCTAGAGAGAATTATATTGTGATGCATTTGGATGTAACTATTTTGCAACTCAGTACTACAAAACTGAAAGAAGTCAAGAATGGCTCACCTTGTGACGAACAGCTATTATTTATGTTCAACATTTATTTGTATTTTTACTGCATATCTTATTTGCTGTACCTTTTGAGTCATTATTTTTTTCTAACTTTTATTTTCAACTAACCTAAGTCATTTTAATTAGGGGAATTTCTTATTCATAGTGGTATCTTAGGGTGATATGTTTGCTAAATTCTGCTGTCTTTAAATATGGAAAATCAACAATTATGTCTGGATCCACCCAGCTGCGTTAGTGACAGCTGGCACCTGCCTATCTAGAGGCAGAGCCAGCTGTACCCGCCCCCGCCCCCTCCCCCGTCTGTTCCACCAGTCAGCGCTGGCGGATCGGATCTGGGAGGGGGGAATCCAGTCCCTCCCCTCTCACGGCTCTCTGCCGGCACAGGGTCGAGAAGTGAGCGAGCGCCGGTATGTGTTCGCTCACTTCCCGATCTACTGAGCCGACCTGTGACCGTTTCATTGTCACAAGTCGGCTCAGATTATGAGGCTGAGTGAAAATCACTCACCTCATAATTCTCCTTTAAGTGGGCTGAAAGTTAAGGGAAAGATGTCCAGTGGAGACACAGACAGTAGTACAAAGTTGACACAAGTTCTAACACTACTAAAAAGGAGCTTCTACTGCTGCTACGCCATATTAGACACATTCCTGATCTGGTGACAGTGTTGCCACTGAGGTAGGGAATGAAGGGAAAAAATGTTTTAGCAGGGACACAAAGAGCATCAAAACATAGATTCTTACCCTTCCCCCCTCAATCCAAAACTCCACACAGACACACTAACTCTTGCTCAACCCAAAGCTAAAAGAATTGTCTCAACAAGAATTTCTTATATTTTCATTATGATGGCAATAGTGATGAGGATTATACAGCACCTTATTACGTTTAGCTATGCTGTACAAAAGTAAGACATGGTAGAAAACTATTTCATTGCAAATGCAATACAACATTGGCTGAATATCAGACATGTCAGTCATTTGTAACTAGAGGAGAAAATGGTGTGAATTATAAAAATACTATTTTTTGTAAGTGTAGCTTAATAGCAGGAATATACTGTATACCTTGTAAATAAATGGCTGATTACTAAATATTTGAAGAGGCTGGAAATGGTTTAAAAACATTTCAGTTTTGACTGATCAGGAAATGGTTTTCTTTGGTTATGCAAAATCGACGACTGTCATTCCATGAATGTGATTGGTCAGTTTTCCAAAAAGGACAACTGGTAATGACTAGTCAGTAGGTTGGTATAATTTCAGCAAGCCCTCTTGTTCGTTTTAGGTCCAGTAATATTTTCACATATGCAGCATAGGCTACTATTATTTTTTATAAAAAAAGTTTTACTTTTTTTGCTTGCTTTAGTAGATTTCTTTGAATTTCTTATTCAGGAGGAATTTCACTCTGTCAGTTAAACATAAATGATAGATTAAGGATTATGCCCCTGCAATGGAATTAAAAACCTAACAATTACTGTCTGCTTCCTTTTTCTGCAAACTAGGAAAAAATAAAATCATTAGGTTATAGATGTTTCCCTTGAGAAGGCCTTGAAATTGTACTGTAAAGTTATAAGTACACAATTTGTTTCAAGCCAATTGTCATACATTTACTACACACGTTTACAGCCAAAGATGCTTCATTTAATGTCAATGCAATTCTAAAAACATAACTTTTTGCTGTGCAGGGAAACCCCCTGTAGGCAAATTGTTTGTGAGAGATTAGCTGCAAGATGAAAAGTATAATAGGTACAATGTACAGTATACCGTATATACTCGAGTATAAGCCGTCCCGAATATAAGCCGAGGGGGGGCACTTTTCACCCAAAAAAATGGGCTGAAAATCTCGGCTTATACTCGAGTCAGCGCCAGCGCGTCATCTTACTTACCTCGCCGAGCGTCGCGTCACTGCTGCTCCGGTGTGCGGCGCTCCGAGCGGGGGCATCTGGCAGTCTCCGGGTCCTAATTTAGGTGGCCGGAGACTGCCAGATGCCCCCGCTCGGAGCGCCGCACACCGGAGCAGCAGTGACGCGACGCTCGGCGAGGTAAGTAAGATGACGCGCTGGCGCTGACTCGAGTATAAGCCGAGATTTTCAGCCCATTTTTTTGGGTGAAAAGTGCCCCCCCTCGGCTTCTACTCGAGTCAGCGCCAGCGCGTCATCTTACTTACCTCGCCGAGCGTCGCGTCACTGCTGCTCCGGTGTGCGGCGCTCCGAGCGGGGGCATCTGGCAGTCTCCGGGTCCTAATTTAGGTGGCCGGAGACTGCCAGATGCCCCCGCTCGGAGCGCCGCACACCGGAGCAGCAGTGACGCGACGCTCGGCGAGGTAAGTAAGATGACGCGCTGGCGCTGACTCGAGTATAAGCCGAGATTTTCAGCCCATTTTTTTGGGTGAAAAGTGCCCCCCCTCGGCTTCTACTCGAGTCAGCGCCAGCGCGTCATCTTACTTACCTCGCCGAGCGTCGCGTCACTGCTGCTCCGGTGTGCGGCGCTCCGAGCGGGGGCATCTGGCAGTCTCCGGGTCCTAATTTAGGTGGCCGGAGACTGCCAGATGCCCCCGCTCGGAGCGCCGCACACCGGAGCAGCAGTGACGCGACGCTCGGCGAGGTAAGTAAGATGACGCGCTGGCGCTGACTCGAGTAGAAGCCGAGGGGGGGCACTTTTCACCCAAAAAAATGGGCTGAAAATCTCGGCTTATACTCGAGTATATACGGTAATATATTGCTTATTATATTTTCCTAGTCCATTTTGGTTATAGTTGGGTACCGTGCTGTTAGTTGTTTGTTATAGACAATTCCCAAACTCTGCTGCTCAGTTCATTAACATCAAATTGCTTTAATGACAAGTGGCATGTATTTATTATACCCTATAAGCCATTTCTTTAGATATACTTTTTAGAGTTAAGATCACTTTCTTTGAAATTTAATTGCCAAGCATCATAAGGAAACTAGTGATGCATTTTACTGCTTTTTTGTCCCATTGAATCCACTGTATAGATGTTCTGTGAATTATGTCTACAGAATTATATATTTAAATTTGTATTCAGTCGCTCATGCACAGTACAAGTTTTAGCCTTACTTCTGATTCTGATAGGTAATTAATAATAAGGTCTTCCAAGCATAACTGTCTATTACTAACATATTAAAAAAAACTGTTGAAAAACATTGAGTATAATATAACAAAAATATGCTAATTTCAGAAAAATAATTATTGCTGCTTGGCTCCAAACCAGCTGCCAAGCTAGAACATAGTGATTCTGACTGTAGGGCAAAAGGAGAAATGTTGCATGCAACCCAAAGCCACAAAGAGAAGAAGTGGCAAGAAAAGGGCAGTGGTGTGTGTGTGTATGTGTGTGTGTATGTGTGTGTGGCAGGGTGAAAAGCAGGGAATGAGATGTTTTGTCCTGCCTGCATAAAACTAATCTCAAAGCATATACAGCATCTGCAGTTAAAGGGCTTTAGGTACAGTATATCTATAATGCATGGCACAGTTAGTGAAATGGAGAATAAGCAGGAAGGGCTAGTCACTGCATTGAATATGGCTGTTGATGGAATTATAGCACTGGGTGATTAAAACCAGGCTATGGAGGTGCCCCAGTAGCGTATCAACAACAGATTCATGAACAACAATTTAAAAATTCTAGGAATTCCTGAGTCTGTTACAGATCTGGACAAGTATTTTTTTAAAAAACTTTTTATGGAATATGATCCAGATTATAAACCAAACTAACTATGATCAGATAGGAAACTACCATTGCTTTTAACTACATGTAGGTTTAAATGTACCACATAGAGTTTCTATCATACATCTGCATGACTACAAATTAACCACTTGATGACCAGGGTATTAAACTCCCTTTCTGTCCAGGCCATTTTTCAATATTCAGCACTGCAATGCTTTTACATTTATTCAGTCATGCAACACTGTACTGAAATGAATTTTATAGCTCGGCTGTTCTGCTCAGTCCCTCCGAGGGACCGAGCAGAACAGAAAAATAGTTTAAAAAGTACCAAAAAATAAATAGAAAATGATTGTGCGGAGCTAGCAATAACAGCTAGCTCCGCCCAACAGTTTTCTATTGGCCGGCGGTTCTGCTGCCGTCAAAAAAAAACTCCCGGGCGCTCTGGGAGTCTCCCGCCCCCGGCCGCCCAGGAGAGAAACACTGCTTTTTCTTTTTTTTTCTTTATTCTGACACGGAGCCATGTCAGAATAGAAAAATAAATAAATAATTTTGCCCAATTTCAATTTGCAATAGCCAATAGTAAACTACCATTGTACCCGCCCCCTGCTGATGGACCTGATAGAGAACTGCAGCAGAGGGCGGGTGTAATGCTAGTTTACTATTGGCTATTGCAAATTGAAATAGCCAATAGGAATCTAGCAATGCATTCCTATGGTGAAAATTGTTTTTTTTTAAATTTTATTCTGACGACAGCCAACGGCTCCATGTCAGAATAAAAAAAAAAAAAAAGCAGTGTTTCTCTCCTGGGTGGCCGGGAGCGGGAGACTCCTGGAGCGCCCGGGAGAGTTGGGCTGTCTGATTACAGCTGGCTCCGGCCAGCTTCAGCTTTCACCTCGGCTCAGTCGAGCCGAAGCAATGCATTCCTGTGGGCAATTTTTTTTTTCTATTCTGACATTTCTATTCTGACACAGAGCCGTGTCAGAATAGAAAAAAAAATTGCCCATAGGAATGCATTGCTAGATTCCTATAATAAAGAAAAAAGAGAAAAAGCAGTGTTTCTCTCCTGGGCGGCTGGGAGCGAGAGACTCCCGGAGCGCCCGGGAGAGTTTGCTGTCTGGAGATCAGTGTCCCTGGTTAGCTGGTAACCAGGGACGCTGATCTCTCTGCAAGTGGCCAGAGCCAGCAATAAGATCACGGCTGGCTCCACCCAGCTGTCAGAAGCAGGCTGTCGGCCGGCCAACGGCCGGCCACTCGGCCACCTTTGGCTTTCAGCGTGGCTCAACCGAGCCGAGGCATATGCCTTCGGCTTGACTGAGCCGCTCGGCCGACTTCAGGAGCTGTAGGGCTATAGTGAATAGCCCGTACAGCAGCCCTTCGGTTCTACTGTACCGAAGGGGTTCTAGGGCCGAAGCTAACCGAAGGATCAGCCGAAGCTACGGCTAGATCCTTCGGCTGCTTCGTGAATAGGCCCCATAGTATTTGAGGTTGAAAAAAGACACGGGTCCATCAAGTCCAACCTATAGCGTGTATGCATGTGAATCTACATGTGTATGAGTGTGGATGAGTCCATGTGCCATCTTCTTCCACTGGGGTCACCCCTGGGGTTTTTACTATATAATAAAAAAAGTACTGAAAATTTTGAAAAAAATTCTGTTTTCCTTGTCATGTGTCAAGTGACAGCCGAAGCGGGGAGAACGGCCTGGCGAAGGCCGGCCATTCACGCCGCAAATGACAGCGGGCGGATCCAGCCGTGATCTCACGGCTCGCTCTGTCCAATTGTAATGACAGATCAGCATCCCCAAATGATTTGGGCACGCTGATCTGTCATTAAACAAAAACAACTGGACAGATTCGGCCATGACGTCACGGCTGGCTCCGCCAAGTTGTTACTTATTGGCCAGGACCTGCCAGAAAACTCTAGCAGGTGTCAGCCAATAGGAAACAGTTGGGTGGAGCTAGCTGTCACTGCTAGCTCCGCCCAATTGTTTTTCTTTTTTTATTATTTTCTTTTTTAAATATCGTTATTTTTGAATTTGACTATTTGTTTACATTTTTTAAATATTGTTTCAATATTTTTAGCTTTACTTACCATAAAAAAGCTATGGTTTATAGAACTATGTTTTGAGCTTTGAAAATTACATTTCTCCACAATACTTTTAGACACAGAGATGAATAACAGCTTGAATGTGCTCTTACTGCATGTTCAGGATATGCAAATACTTTAGTGAGCATGATCAAGGCACAGCTCCAACTTTAAATAAATATATATCTCAAACATTTGCAAATTTCCCTTTAACCCCTTCATGACTGAGGCCTTTTTTTCATTTTTTTGCACCCATCTTATATTCCACATTTTAGGCCTGAAAATGACTTGAAACCCCCAAACATTATATATTTTCTGAATGCCAATACCATATGGAATAAAATGGTGGTAGTTGCAAATTTTTATGTTGTGCAATATTAGTGCAACTCCTTATTAAACCCCAAGATTTAGTGACAAATGTAATTAATGAAATATAAAATATGAGGTTACAACGAGTAAAACGATACCCAACATGCCCAGGTTACAAATTGCGTGCGTCCATGAAACGGCGAAAAACTGCAGTACCCCAAAAAGTCCATAGAAGACGCTTTAAAAGCCCCCACAGGTCATCAATTTAGAGATACCACAAAATACTGGCCCTAGAATTATTGCTCTCACTCCGACGTGCGCGGCGATACCCAACATGTGTAACGCGTTCGTCGTTTTCATACGTAGGCACACCCGACGCGTGTTTACGTGGCGACGCGCGTGCTCACGGGGGCGGGGGACTTTTCAATTTTTTTTTATTATTATTAGATTTATTTTATTTTAAAAAACTTTTTTTTACTTTACTTTGACTGCTATCACATACTCTTTAAGGTGATGCTTGGGGTCCAAAAGACCCCCAGTGTCACCTTTACACTGGAAATAAGCTATTGAAGTGCAGATCGCACTTCAATAGCTTATAGCTGGGCTGCAGGAGCCCAGAACTGACAGCCCAGGGACCGGAAGTGATGCAATCTGCATCGCTCCCGGTCCCATAGAACGGGGAGGGGATCGATGAACGGAAGTTCGTCGATCTCCTCCCCAGCTCTCCGCGGACACCAAGGAAGCCGGTCCCGGGCCCGCAGGAGGGGCAACGAAAACACGGGAAGCACAGCGGCGGTGTCCGGCGGGAGGGGGGGGCAGCCCCTTCTACGGGACACAGAAGCGATCTGGCGACAGGTAAGTCACCAGAATCGCTTCTGTTGTAAAGCCGACAGTCCGCTTTACAAGTTTAAACAGAGTCCCGGCAGCAATAGCCGCCGGGAGTCTGTTTAAACAGCCCCGATGCTGGTGACATACACTGTACGTCGTCAGTCACGAAGGGGTTAAGTTACAACATAGAACAAGTCCCTCTACTTTGAAATGTCAAGTCTCTTCTGGTTGAAGATAGATAGATCAAGCAAATCCAAAGAGCTACAACACTGGATTCAACTTGAATGTATACCTGTTAGCAAGTCATGTATTTTTTTTCCCATCAGTTACTGCTTTACTGAAGGCAGAATTTGTTGTTTCCTTTGGAGGTTGTTTGATGACTACTCCATTGGACAGCCTCCTATAACCCTATTTTCCTCTTGTCTAGGGGATCACAGTTTTCCTCGCTGAATTTTGTTCTGTGGATGAAGGCTGAGGCAGCTCCATATTTGGATCAAATAAGGGCCTGAATTGTTTAGGTATAGGGTTATGTTGGTGTTGTGCTCCTCCTTACAGTGGCCATTAGTAACATTAAGGCCCCATTCACATTGAGCGATTCGCAAATCGCGCGTTTGTCGTGCAAATGCTTGCATTGAGCAAGCTAGAATTGCTTGATAATATAACTTAATTTATAATAAACTTACAGACTTTGTTAATTTATTGTAGCGTTTTAGTACAGCTATTAATCTAACACTGCGTATATCCTTCGTTTCAAAGTCTATTTCTCCACACATGTCTACAGACTCTTAGATTCTTTGCAGTTGGTTAAAAGACTTGGCCTGAATAGACTAAATAGAATCCCTTTCCATTTTACTCTTATGTTCACTCATTCTATTCAGACTTTTTCTATTGTGCAGGCTATGATCAAACTTCTTAGTGTGATCCTTATCTAACATATATGTTATTAGGGGCTGATTTATTGGTTTGTAGTCTGGATATGCGGAGGCTGAATGACTCACTAATCATATTTCATCATACTAGACAAGATATTACAAAAGAGATCAGCAATTTCTTGCAAAACAATGATAATGAAAATACTTAAATTTTCATAATGTGGTCTGCTTTCAATACCAGCATTACAGGCATTTACATCTCTAGAACAAAGTAAGAAAGAAAGGAGGTTAATAAAAATGTAATATTGCAAAATTGGTCCTATAGCTTGGTAAAACGTCATTAGATATCACAAAATGTATTTTAAAAACTTTTCTTGCCTTATTAAAAAAAGGTAAAACATTTTTAAATGCTCTTTAGTTTTGTGCACCTAACATTTTTTTCTTATTTTTAGTGCTAAAAATTATTATTTTGTAGGACATTTTAGTCAGATAAACATCAAATGAATATGTATACACTTCTCTATTCTTTTAGCTTTTCTGTTGAAAAAAAGGTTGTTTACAGAGCTCAATACCCGAAGTTCAAATGTACACAGAGTCAGTGAAGTGACTTATCTCCCCTCCCTTGTCCTTCTTGCTTGATCTGTTCATCTTTTTTTACTTTTTATTAGAGAGAGAGAAACATTGCAAGAAAACAGCCTCTTATATGATCTTTCGTTCAGAAACCCATATTATTTTATGTCAGGGGTGTACCCGCTATGAAATATTTATTTGTAAAATATAGGTTCCACATAAGTAGTAAAAACCCACAAAGATCAGTTTGAAAACATACAAGGTATAAGAAAATAGAATAAAATGGGTCCAGAGCCATTAGAGTAACCCTATATAGACTGGTAACACTTGAAACTGGAGCAATGAAGAAAGTATGCAGGCACCAAGCCTATCTAATCTTACTGTGGAATAGTGTCTCTCTCTCATATTCTGTACTCTAAGTAAGGCCCTTTTCAGATGGGTGGTCCGATCATGTCCATCTGTCAGTTTTTCAGGTGGACCCGATCGGATGCCCAGTATAAGTCTATGGGCAGCCAGACCTAAACGGATGGGTGTTTGTTTACATCTGGTTGCCCCAGCTCCAGCAAGGTCCGGAAAAACTAACATAACAGTGATCCGTTTCACTGAACCTGATCGTGCGTGCTTGGGGGTAATCTGATGTAAAGGCATACAAGTCCATTTCCATTCGATTCCACATAGACTGACATTGGGTCTGGTCTACAGCAGTGACATCTGATCCGTACAGCTCAGATCAGGAGGGGATCCACGTATGGATCCCCTCCTGATTGGACCATGTTAAAGGGGCCTAATGTTGGTATGGAGAAAAGACTTTGTGACTCCTCTCTAAATATGATATATGCAAACTGAGGTGTCTATGGATATTAAAGGAGAACTATCAGGTGAGTGATTTACTAGATCGGCAGAGCCCACTGTCAATCAGCCAGCTGGGTGGATCTCAACAGTATTGTCGGGATCCATCCTGGCTGCGGTGCTCTCCGCATATAGCGTCAATAGCCGACTATATACTGAGCTTTGGGTCACCGGATGATGTTAGTATATGTCCTCCCCTCATCCTAAAGACCACTATGGGAAAAAAGGTTACTCCACAGTTCTCTTTTAATGTTTCTTTTCGGTTAAAAGGCAGTCGTGTGCTTCCAAAAGGTCCCTCAATAAATCTTTTTCTATATCACCAAAAAGTTGGTAAATGCTAGAACTCAAAATAATATCCCAATTATTAGAATCCCATACTTACCTAAACGATTTCTTACTCCAAGATAGCTAGCTTGTTAAATTATCCTCATAAGACACTTTTAACAATGTTTTGCAAACCTATCATGAATATCATATATCCTGGTTTTGGAAATGTATTGTTATTTATTAAAGAATTAAAAAAAAGATACATACATTTATTCATGTTAAATACTGCTTTACTTGTCTTTTTCTTTATCTATACAATTCTATTAACAAGAAGTGGTAAACCAGAAAAAAAGCATTGTTCTTTGGGAAAAAAGAGAAGGCAAGGGTACAAACAACAATTTTAAGAAGGTCAAAATTAATGGAAGATCGAGCTTTACTTGATATCGGAAAATATTGCAAGGTCTACTAACAATTGCTAAATTCCATGCTTTCCATAAGATAGACTGTCTCTTTCCAGATTAGGTACTAAGTAAAGTACACTTTTTTAAATCTCTTTTGTAGCTCTTTCAGAATCAAATGTCAGAAATAATATCTAATTCCACATTCACCAGGCAGTCTCTTCAAGTATAGGATCAGAGTGATATCTACCTACTTTCAATATTTGAAAATAACAGTTTTCTGCCAGAACTGATACATAACAATTTAGTTTCTGGATTCTTAAAGAAGGAGAACTCCGGGCAAAAAAATCTTAACCCTTGCCGTGAGGCTACCCCCGCAAGTGCTAATTTTGTCTAGGGAGCTAAAATAACAGTTATACTCACCCAAACCATGATCCCAGCCAGCTGTTAGAATGTCCCTTCAGCCTCTCTCCCCCTTCGCTCCAGTGGTCTAAGGTTCAGTGTGTTATCACGTCTTATACAGTGCATAGGAGGTGAGGATGCCAAGGGACATACTATCGTTGGATCGTAGGAGGAAAGAGGTTGAAGGGACCAGAGCCAGCTGGGGTTGAGGCTCTGGTGAGTATACCTCTGTTACTTTAGCTCCCTAGACAAAATGAGCACTTGCAGGGGTAGCCCCACTGCAAGGGTTAAAATGTGTTTGCCAGGAGTTCTTTAAAGGTGTCAGCTACACTGAAAACATGTTTCATAACAATAAGACTATCGCTGTGACATAATTATGCATAGCAAAAACAAATCACAGTATATTTCTATATTTCATCCCATCACTAAAGACAACAGTAGTCACAGGCTTCATTCATGAGTACATTTTAACAATATATACAGGTGCAATCCCAAGGAATAAGTACATCAATCCATTATTTAAAGTGGATAAACACTCCGCTTCCAAGCCCCAGACGGATCGCAACAATCTTTCCCAGATCCGGTGGAAGCAACGGCCTACATTCATCGAATGTTGGATATCACCGCCTCTCACGAGACAGGGCCCTCCCCTCGGCAACATCGTCAGTCTACCCCGGCAAAGAAGACGCTGCCTCGACTCCCGATGACGCCCTCGGACTCGCCGTGAGCTCTTTGTTATGCGGGCGCAGGTGAGCTCCTTCTGCTCCCTCCTGTCATTCTTTCCGGGATGGGATTAGCGGCCTACTGCCCTGGACGCCCTAGGTGAGTTTCTTTACCGAATTCCCTACGGTATGGTGAATCCCCTTTTACCTTTAACTTCAACTTTAACTTTCACGTTATTTTGGCCGAGACACAGACCACTGTCGACAGTTTACTGCCACCAGTGGAATTTGTCCTCCTGGCTTAGCGGAGCCACTATCGACCCTGCTATGCTCTTCTGGAAAAAAGAGAAGTCACTGGTCAGGTCCTGGAGTTTTTTCTCTTACCTACTGCTGGTTTTCATTTTGTTTTTTGGACTACGTTTGGGTCCGGTTGACCCCCTGATGAATTTTTCTTTGTTTTATTTGATTACCATACATGGTCGCTATGTCGCTCACTGCGAGCTCCTGATGTCCTTAACGATTCCTATGTCCTACAGGTTATGCTGAGTGCCGCTGCAATTGCTGTATCAATACCTGGGACTGGCTATAAAGCTAAACTGGGATGCACTGATGTTCATAATTGTTTTCCTTTATGGCTATTGAACTGTATATATCTTGGTTTATATCCCGATCTCCTATATAATTGTGCATGAGAGTGATCTCCTGGAATATTAATGGCTTGCGGTCGCCAGCCAAGCGCATGAAGATTCTTAGGCACTTGAAGAAACTGCGACCTGACATAGTGCTTCTGCAGGAAACGCACCTAACCCAAGCAGATATAGTTCGGATGCGGAAGCTTTGGGTGGGAGAGATAGTTTGCTCCCCCGCCGTAGGCAGGAGAGCAGGGGTTGCCATCCTTTTCCATGAAAACCTACCCTACAAAATTGATCAAATGGACACAGATTCCGAAGGTCGGAAGCTATATATTCGCATTACTGTCCACAACAAAACCTATTCACTTTATAACTTCTACTTTCCAAATGCAAAGTCGGCCCAATACTCCCAGGAGATCACCTCATGGATATTGCGGGATGACAATCCGCACAAAATTATCGGAGGGGATTTCAATTCTGTCATGATAGTGGGGGAGGATAAATCCAGGACCTCTGGCGTCACTGGCGGTCCCGAACCGTCCACATCCAGGCCTACTCTCTTGGCAGAATTGACAGACACCTTGGACTTAGTGGATATATGGAGCATTAAAAATCCGCTCGAGCGGGAATATACCCACTTTTCGGGACGTACATAACACATTTGCCCGCATAGACTATATCCTGACATCCAGTCCTGTACATGCCATGGTGGAGGACACCCAATTACTTCCAATAACTATATCTGACCATGCCTCCCTCTTAATGGAATTGCGCTCCTCTATCCCGAGAGGAGAGGCGTTCATCTGGAGATTCCCCTCCCATCTTGTAGGGGGATGCTTCTTTAAAATACATGTTGACAGCGGCCTGGATGGATTATGATTCCCATAATAATGGCCATGCTACTACACCTAACTTATACTGGGAAGCAGGCAAAGCCTTCCTCCGAGGTAAAATCATGGCCTATGTGGCGGCTAAAAAGAAATATGCTAAATCCCATTTTGCCCGAGCCAGCCGAGCCTTACGTACATCCCAACTTACGTACTCGGCTGATCCCTCACCGACAAATAGGGAACTGTGGCGCGCCGCAAAGGCGGACTTCGATTGGAGGACCAACCAGCAACACCTTTATTTTCAATCCAGTTTTCAATTAGGTCTTCATAAATTTGGAAACAAATCAGGGAGGTTGCTTGCAAACTTAGCCAAACCACATGCCCCAAAAACTCATATTTCCTCCTTGAGGTCCGCCATGGGGGTCTTCTCCTCTGATCCTAAACAAATAAACACTATCCTAGAAGGGTTCTATAGAGCACTATATACATCAACCCCTGTAGACATGGCAGCAGGACAGAATTTTCTTGACTATGGGGGGACTTCTATGGGGGTGATTTACTAACCTAAACACACGCACGCACTAGGTGCGTGTGATTTTTACACAGCAAAACGTATTTATCAACCAAAAAGTCTCTAAAAGCATATTTCCACTAATGCCATATATGGAAAAATCATGCACATGATGCATATATAATGCTGCTTCACAGTTTAGACAAAAATGGTTAGCTCATGCATTTACATTCCTGCATTCATCAACGCAAGCAACACAATGTAGAGCTAATTTACACAACATCACCTTACAATTCATGCAGCGCTTTGCACAACACACCTGCTGGGTGTGTACACACTACAAAGGTGTCTAGTTTCCACCAATAGATCATGCTGGGAGGGAACACACTACAGAGGTGTATACTTGTTTGTGGCGTGTTTATAAGGTTAGTAAATCAACCCCTATATCTCTCCCAAGGCTATCGGAAGCTGACCTGGAATTTCTGAATGCAGACATATCTTTGACAGCATACAATTCCCTTGGTTGTTCTATGTCATGAGAAGGATGGGCCTCCTTGGCAAATTCCAGTCGTTTATCAATGCTATGTACTCGTCCCCCTGTGCCCGAGTATGCACTCCCGGTTTAATTTCTGCTAGTTTTCCACTACTCAGGGGCACCAGACAAGGCTGCCCACTGTCTCCACTTTTGTTTAATATCGCCCTAGAACTCTTATCTTTGTTTTTTCAACATGTCTCAGATATATCTGGAATTTCGTTGCACGGCACCCAACTTAAACTGATGCTCTTCGCTGATGACATAATCATGTTTTCATCCAACCCTATCCGGGATCTCCCTAAAATCCAAAACACCTTTGCACTATTCAGGACATTCTCCGGCCTACACATAAACATCTCCAAGACTGAAATTCTCCCGCTCACCTCCATGGCAGCTTCCAGTCTGAGCGCTGTTCCAACGTTTACTAAAAACGTGATAAAGGACTTTATCACGTATTTAGGTCTTAAGATTGGCAAAACCTCTTCTTCACTTTACAGCCTCAACTTTCCCCCGTTGTTTGAGAGGTTACGCAAAGATCTGATCTTATGGTGGAATATCCCTCTCTCCCTATTTGGTAGGATACACCTAATTAAAATGATCCCGTTTGCCAGATTGTTATACCCTCTGCAAACCTTGCCTATACTTCTGAAACATAAGGATGTACAAACGCTCAATAGAGATTTCACCACACTTATCTGGCAAGGCAAAAAGGCGAGGATCTCCTTGAAAAAGCTGTTCCTACCTAGGGACAGTAGGGAAATGGCTTTTCCTAATCTTAGACTTTACAATTTGAGCTGCCTACTTCGACATGCCCTAGATTGGCTACACTCCTCCTCACTCTATTCAAACTTCTCCTTAGAGGCGGCAATGGTAAAACCGTGGACGCTCCCTGCCCTTCTACACTGCCCTTTCGCCAATATCCCTCCCCCGATACGCTCCCATATACTTTGTGTACCGAGCTCCCTCTGATCCACTGCGACACAGGCGACATGCTGATCCCGGGACTCGCACCGGGCACAGCGGAGCCCGGGATCAGCGGGACAAAGGCGGAGGGGGGGACACACCGATCGGCACAATATACACGCTGTACAGTCGGCGGATCGCTTGTATGGTAACAGGCATCGCTGCCTGTTTTTAAATAACGGCCATTTCCCGTGCGATGCGCGCGAGGGGGCGTGTCTGAGCGGACGTCTAAAGACGCCCGCTCAGATCTAGAGAACTCCCGGCTGGCCGTTTTGTTACTACGGCCGTCCCAGAGGTAGTTAATGTCACTTTAAGTAGAACATTTTCGTGTTTACTATGTATACTATAGGTTAAAAAAAACCTGCTGTTTTTATTGGTTGTTTTTTAATTTGCTTGATATGTTCCTCCTCAGACTTTTTTTGATCTCTTTCCTGTACTGTATATAACACATAAGTAATCTTTGTCTTGGTCCTGACTGACTCATATAAGTAGTTCCTGTTTTTCTAGATCCATCTTATGTTTATAGCATGTTTTAACTGACTTCTTAGGCCCCTTTCGCACTGTCCCATCAGCAGGGGATCCATGCACGGATGTCACCGCTGTGACTCCTGTGTCTATCCAGTACGTCTAGAAAAAACTGAAATGACCGAATCCCATGTTGGTCAATAGGGAATCAGATGTAAACAGTCACGTGTCCCTTTAAGGTGTAAGTGGATGCCTGTCTGTTTACACATGACTGCCTATAGACTAACATTGGGAATCCAATCATGTCCGCCGGAAAAACTTGTTTGGACCTCCTGTCTGAAAGGGGCCTTAGGTTGCTTAAAATTATAACCTCTCTCCCAAGAACATTCAGGCTAGCTGGTTAATCATTTTACAGTCTCTCTAATGTTTCTGGATTACTAATATCCTCCACCTTTTTAGTGTGTTTTGTTTCTTCATCTGGAAATGGCCTGTATCTGGTGGAGGGACTCTTGAGTCTTTGAATTTTTCCCAATCTTTCTAACAAATGTAAGCTATATGCTTTTTACTATATTTACATTTTCTTTTTGTTCCGAAAGGTTCTAATTTCTTCATAATAGCACCAAATGTTCTGCACTGTTTCTAACAACTGTGCTTTTCTTGCCTCTATAACAAACTGTACTAGTTGTGTAGAAAATCATGGAGTAATGAGTCACATCTTTCTCATTCTCCTAAATCAAATGCCAGTTTCCTATAAACTTGTAATCTTCTAGGAACTGAATTACATTGCAAACACTTCTCCCTACTTCCCATAGATTTGTTGTTTCTTGGGATAAATAGTTCTCCAATTGTATTATGTGGAGCCACATAATACAATTTGCATTCTTTTTTTTTTCTTTATTCTGACACGGAGCCATGTCAGAAAAGAAAAAAAAAAAATAATTTTACCCAATTTCAATTTGCAATAGCCAATAGTAAACTACCATTGTACCCGCCCCCTGCTGATGGACCTGATAGAGAACTGCAGCAGAGGGCGGGTGCAATGCTAGTTTACTATTGGCTATTGCAAATTGAAATAGCCAATAGGAATCTAGCAATGCATTCCTGTGGGCAATTTTTTTTTTCTATTCTGACATTTCTATTCTGACACGGAGCCGTGTCAGAATAGAAAAAAAAATTGCTCATAGGAATGCATTGCTAGATTCCTATAATAAAGAAAAAAGAGAAAAAGCAGTGTTTCTCTCCTGGGCGGCTGGGAGCGAGAGACTCCCGGAGCGCCCGGGAGAGTTTGCTGTCTGGAGATCAGTGTCCCTGGTTAGCTGGTAACCAGGGACGCTAATCTCTCTGCAAGTGGCCAGAGCCAGCAATAAGATCACGGCTGGCTCCACCCAGCTGTCAGAAGCAGGCTGTCGGCCGGCCAATGGCCGGCCACTCGGCCAGCTTTGGCTTTCAGCGTGGCTCTACCGAGCCGAGGCATATGCCTTCGGCTTGACTGAGCCGCTTGGCTAAGTTCGGGAGCTGTACGGGCTATTGTAAATAGCCCGTACAGCAGGCCTTCGGTTCTACTGAACTGAAGGGGTCCTGGGGCCGAAGCTAGCCGAAGGATCGGCCGAAGCTACGGCTAGATCCTTCGGCTGCTTCGTGACTAGACCCCTTTGTCTCTGTGCAGGAGTTTCCTGCTTTAAGACTGGTCACTGCTGCCCTCTCTCTTAATGCAAGATGATTGGTCTTGTGTTCACCCCCTCTGCAGGCACCCTGTAGTGGGTGTACATGGGTGGGTGCAGTGGGTCTCTCCTACAGCTGTGCCCTCTACACAGGTTTTTTGCAGCACAGTAATGATGTCACTATTGCTTTTGGTGCACACACAATGTACACACAATAAGCCCTCATGGGCAGGGTCCTCCTTACCATCTTGTCTTGAATTGTATTGTGATTTTAATGTCTTACATGCCTTATATTGTAAAGCGTTGCACAAACTGTTGGCGCTATATAAATCCTGAATAATAATAATAATGCACAATTATGTGTGGCTATT
>NW_017306290.1:1245061-1250192 GCF_000935625.1 Nanorana parkeri | reverse complement strand
TATATATATATATATATAAATGAAGGTTTATGCCTTGAGCTTTAAAGGAGTCAATAAACTAGATCTGGTATATGCACTTAACCTGGTAATATTGGAAAGTGGAAACCTTGATCCATCAACGGCCATGTTCACAGTCTTAGTCTTGATTTGAATGTTACATTATAATGCTTCTGTCTAGCCCTAATAATATCATCATCAGTCAATGTGTCTTAGGACATTATAAGACTTTAGGGATACTTTGAAGTACTAAGATACAGTATTATTCTAATTATCATAAATGCACACCTTTTTAAATGCATTATTGTCTTTTTTTCACCATGTGCTTTGGTATGAGCTATATTTATAAAGTATATTCAACCAGGTCATATGAATAAAGTAAAGGATTATTAGAATGATCCAAGCAACCTGTGAAATTCTACTTCTCTCTAAAATGTATATTAACTATTCTGTAACAGTTGAGTGACCAATTATACTATGCAATTAATCTCGTCAATTTTGGAATGGAGCATCCTTACCATTGTAATATTTGATGTAGTAATAGTTTTTCTCTTGGATGAATTACTTCAAATGACTACCCATTTTCCAATACATTTACTTTTTTAATATCATCTATTCACTATAGAGTATTTTACAAACCTACAAATCAGCTCAGTAAAAAGAAAAAATCAATAATTGTAACATGGCACCCAATGGGAAATGGAGGCACAGAGCGTGGTGCAATCAATATTCTATTACTGCACTGCTAGTCTTGCAGCACACTGGTTAGATCAATGAGCACTGCAGTGGCATGTAACAAGAAACCTGGACGGCTGAACACTCTCTAGTTAATAAAGAGTGCAAATGGAGCATGCACAAGATATTTCTTAAAATATATTAAGACCTAAATAAAGTAGTTCCCTAATGCAATGCATTTTTAAAATATGGCTTCATATAGAAGTCAGCTACAAAAGCATAGAAGATGCAGGTTTGAAAATGGAAAATGCCTTTTTATGGATATTTTGGGTAAATGAATACAGATTTTAGCATTGTGCACGGAGAGCAACTGTGCGAAGTATAGGCTAGGCACATGAAAGCCCTATTTGCAAACATCATGCCAGGATTCTACTTTTCTGTATATACTGTTTGACTAATTTGTTGTTTGGTGAATTGTTGGAGTTAAAGCACATTGCTATTCCATAGTGATATACATTAACCACAGCAGGCGAACCCATTAGGGACACAAGCCTTGCTCTGGGATGCCAGGCAATATCGCAAAATGTTAGCAGTAATGTTACAGCAGTAAAAGCTGAACTCCAAGCAAACAGCTATGAAATACATATATGGGAGCTGTTTTTTGTATTTCTGTCCATCCAGTTCTGAGATTTACACTGCTTTACTAGCATAGCCCTCTCTGGCAATGAAAAAGAAACTGATTTTTCTGTGCTGCAGTTTAGTAACACTCTTAAGTCTTGTTTTATCCTCCGTCCGTGACTGGACAGTGAAATAAGAAGCAACAGAACGAAGAGCTCATCTCTCCATCACTCTACTCTCTCTTCATATAAGCATATTCCTTGTTGACTCATGAACAATGTAACACAACTGATTGGCTCATTCTGCTGCTTCACCCTCTTCTAATCTGAGCTCTACTGTACAAGGGATTGCAAGAGATGTACCAGGTCAAATGCAGCTTTTTTCACTGCATTCAGAAAAGTTACATTTAAAGTGTCTTTCTATTTTTGCAGTCAAATTTGAGAAAACACAAATATGTTTGTTATATGTATCTACAGTATTCACACAGCATACCGCAAAATAATTTCTAAAAAAATATTTCTTACCTTTTAGATATTTCTTTGGTGAAGGCCTTTGGGCAGATTCCAAGCTACTCTGAGAAATTTGAAAGTGAAATAGAGTGACAAACTGAGACAGACCAAGTTCCTTAACATACAATGCGTCTAAGTTTTTAAACCTTTGTGAGGGCCCAGTCACACCATAAAGTGTGCGCTCCAGTGTGTTCGGCCCCTGGAATGCACTGGAGCACAACTCGGCCGCCTCACTTTGTTTTGAGACGGGAGGGGGCGTAGCGGTGCATTGAAGTCAATGTCCCCCCACCCACAGTGCGATCGCTGGCACCCGAACGCATGGTACATTAGTACCTGCTTTCCAGTCCAGTGTGATCTGCTGAAAATTGTGCATGCAGCATTTTTTGCAGATCGCACTGGACTGGAATGCAGGCACTAATGTGCCACGCGTTCGGGGGCCGGCGATCATACTGCGGGAGGGGGGCGTGGCTGCAGTGCCATTGACTTCAATGCTATTGACTTCAATGCATTGACTTCAGTGCACTGCCACGTCCCCTCTCGCTGGCCAGGTTGCATTCCACTGCGTTCCAGAGCCTGAACGCACTGGAATGCACACTTTATGATGTGAGTGGGCCCTTAGAACAGGAAGTATTCATATTTAGTTTACAGCTGATAATGAAATCTGCCAAAACAGTGCAATTGAGTAATGTGTTACTGTCACTGTTAATTAGAGTATTCATTACTTCCCACAGGCTCCTCCTTAAAGTAATATTAAACTCTCAAACTTTTTTAAAAATAATGAATCCCCGATCAAACAAATATACAATGCCCAGCATAGTATTTCTTTACAGCTTTGCTCAAACACTTACAGTCATCATATTTCACAACAGCTGGCTTCAACTCTCAGTTTGGTTTCTCTGAACTTCCCACCCAGTACAAGATCACAATTCAGTGCTCAGGGAACCAGCTGATTCTGCAGGAAACTAAAACTTTTAAACATGAAGGAGCAGCATTTATTGTAAGTGATTTAAGCAGTATTTGAAATAGTGTAAAAAGCTTTTGACTTTAATATCCCTTTTAACATTACATTGGGGGCGGAGCTAGGTAGGATTTTTAAGCAGGTAAAAAGCACATAAATGTAACCAGAAATGTAAAAAAATATTTTTTTTTCAAGTTATGCTATGTGATTTGGAGCATGTAACAAATATAAAATAGGTGTTATCCCAATTTGACTGCAAAAGTGGAAATAACACTTTAAGGATGTATTAATTTGTGGCCGCCTGGAGCTGAGCTTTAAGACTACTGAAAGGTTTTTTTTTTCATTGAATTTCTAGGTGAGCTTGTTCTGTTTTGCTGTTTAACTGTGTGGGAAAATAAGGAACAAACATAAAAAACTAAAAAGTTGAGACTTCAGTTGAGATGCCATTTCTACACGGGAAGTTAACTATTTGGAAATAAAAGATTGTACTGTTCTTTTTTGTTTACATCCCGCAATAGCTCCACAAATGTTTCCCAAAAGATCATTTTATGTTAAAGTACAGTAAAATCATTAGGAACATATACAAACACAGCAAAAGCTTAAGGCCGGGTTCACACCTGGGCGTTTTACAGCGCTGATCGGCACGCTGTAAAACGCTCAAACAGTAGGCTCCCATACTTCCCTATGGGGATGGTTCCCACCTGGGCGTATTTCAGCTCGTGGAAACGCGCTGAAAAACGCCCTGCGCCCAAACAAGTACAGGAGTTTCTTTGCGTCGTTTTTCCACACGTTTCCATTGGTATTCTCGAGTGTGAAACGAGCAGAAAAAACACGGCCAGCTGTGAACCCAGCCTAAGACTGCCTACTAAATGTATAAAACATTTTTGAGTAATGAATAACAAATAACTTACATTTGTAAACTTTCTACAACATACAAAAGTAAAAATCACAGGAATGCAAAACTGTAAATAAGCAACCTATGCTAAAACCCCTATTAAAATAGTTATATACAAAATGAACAAGATAAAATTAATAGCTCATTAACCGCTCTGGGACTTCAAAAATGTTTTACATTTTTGCACACCCAGGATAAAATCTTAATTTTTGGCTAGAAAACTGTAACCCCCAAACATACCGTATTCTTCGCTCCATAAGATGCATTTTTTCCCCCCAAATGGGGGGCAAAAATGTCTGTGCGTCTTATGGAGCGAATCCCTATCGCCCGATGCCCGGGACATGCAGTTTTGGCCGCCGGGCGAGTAGTTTTTTTGTACATTCAGCCCTGCTCTGGACAAGCAGAGCTAAATGTACAGTGGGAGCCACCGCTCGTTTAATACAAGTGATCTATTCAGATCACTTGTATCAAAACGAGCAGCGGCGATGATCGTGTCTGGGGCCCCCCCGCCGTGGTTTTCGGGGTCCCCCGCTCCTCTGGGGGACCCGTGACCACGGCATAGGAGGTCACCATAGAGCCCGTAGAGCAGATGAAGAACGTCCGTTCTTCGTCTGCTCTGTGTGATCGCTGAGACCGTGCACTGTAATCACAGCGCCACCTGTCTCAGCTGTCACTAACTGCAGCTGTCACAGAACCCTACCATCCCTGCGTCCTATGGTCAGGTGCGCCTTATGGAGCGCAAAATACTGTATATTATGCTTCTCAGCACCATGTAGTGGCTATAATGCTGTATTACATTACATTCAACCTGAAGTTGTGTAAGAAAGTTAGTTTTTGCCTCTTTTCACACAGAACAAACATTTACAAAGATTTGCAGGGTGAACGGCTCTGCAAATGGTTTATAAATAGACCTCTAAGTGATTGTTGTCTCCCTGCATCAAAATGTTTGATAAGGGTGTAGTCTTTATGAATGTGCAGCTTTACAAGGGGAATTTTCAGTAGCCTGTTGCAACACATATATGTGCATCAGCACATATAAACACATTTCTTTCGCCCAACTTTGGATTTTTGAACATGATCCTGATTACTGAGGATAAAATCATTCAGGGATATAGATTAGCTGTACAAATTGTGTTGTTAGCATAATTCTATTTTCAATTGTAAGCAGGGACTTTTTCTTTAGTCAAAGAGTATACTCTTAAAAGGCTGGAAATCAGCAGCATTACAGTATATTTAGTGGTATTTTGTGGTCAATTGATTTTTCTGATGCAGGAAGACATTACAAATACAGATCTGCAGCTAACATGATATTTGCTTAAAAAATAAATTATTTGAAATAAGTGATATTCTTAAGTAGGAAAGCCTTTCTCGGATTCTTTTAAGCAAATGTCCTTTTGAAAACATGCAGAAAATTCATCAGGTATTGAGTGTTTTACAGTATATTGATCTTATAACTGTATATACTGAAAGCAACTTAAT
>NW_017306290.1:1225807-1245046 GCF_000935625.1 Nanorana parkeri | reverse complement strand
TATATATATATATATTACATACATACATACATACATACATACATACATACACACAGGGTTTTAACAGACGATTTAAGAGTGCCAGCTTGGCAGCGGATAATGTGTTGTATATCTGGATGGCACTTGGCATTATGGTTATCTAATGTTGCCAGAAGCCGTTGTCAGTGTTATGTAGCACCCTTTTTTAATATTAAACCAGCTAACAATGAAAGGAAGCAGCTAATTAAATAGTGCAATTGTTGAGAAGGAATAACAGGACATTAAAATGTCTATCCTCAGACCTATAAAAGATAGATGTTCTGCCAAAAGACTGGCTAAATTTCAGGACCACTTTTGGTAGCACAGAAATACACAAATTGATATATTGGCAGCTTTACCAGGAATATTTTTCCAATGGATTAAAATGACATGATTGCATCTGAATAGTTAGCAGCATGGTACTAGCAAATGTTCACAAATACATCCCTCTAAGTTATTAAAATAGATGAAGTGAGACAAATATAAGCCGAATATTAATCCACCATACTGTTTATCTTTTATGTTACCAAACTATACAATATATTAAAGGTCTGCGCACACTAGGACTACTGTGTTGTGACAGCTCGTGTTGTATTGCACACTGCTGGAGCTGTCACTGTATGTATCCATCTATATATACCGTGTTTCCCCGAAAGTAAGACCTACCCCGAAAATAAGACCTAGCACTATCTTCAGGGATTTCTGTAATATGTGGTGTAAATCCAGTTATACTTTGAATTCTGTCTGTCACTGTAAAGATGCATTAGGTGACAGGGATAGAGTCTGTTTCAATGGTGAAAGTGTCCCTGAAAGATCAGAACAGGCATCCCAAGGGTCAAGACTGATTGGAGAAAAGTGAGTCCTACCCACAAATTGTCCAGGCCTCTCTGGCCTAATCAGACTGTAAAGCCAGACTGAAATTTGAGAGTTGGAAATTGTGGAGGGACAGAGGTAGTCCCTATCTGTCAAGCAAGCTGCAATCTGTGTTTGAACAGATTATAGGTCTAGTCTGGTGACTGATAGAACCATTTCAGTAGATAGTTTGAGAAGGAGGCAGCTCTATCTTAAAGAGATGCTTTTATAAGGGAGAGTTATAACCCCTGTCAGCTTTGCTGTGTCCCATTGGGGATATTTCCTTTCACTTCCTGCCCCATAGCCACAACAGGAAATCCCTACAAAGCAAAGGAAATCCCTGGTATTCAGCAGGGTCGCCAGAACTGGGGTCCCCATTAGACGATTTCACATCTATTCCTATTTTAATGACAACCCAAAATGTGTGATTTTCTTTCACTTTCAGTGATAACAGTCACCAGGACAAATCGAGAGGGTGAATCTCCCTAAAGAGGACACAGACAGCAAAAAACCTGACAGGTGTTCTAATCCCTCTCCACTCTATCCATAAACTTTAGGAAAAGTTTTAGGCTTCAGGTGCACTAAAAATAAAATTAATAATATAAATTGCAGGGACAAGCACAGAAAAAGTATTTTAAGCAATGGTGGGAATGTCTAACTGCTCTCTGTGCTGGTCTAGCATATCTCCCCAGGGAGGAAGCATAGGAAAATCCTGTAGACCATTGCTTGATTGGCAATTCTCAGTCTGCCGGAGCTGCTGACATCATATCCTAGATGGCGGCACTCAGCAGCAGTCTTAGGACTTTTTTGGATGTCTTCACAAAGGGTGGTTTTGCAGGTAATGTGCATAACATTTGTTAAATGCACATATAACTGCATGGTTTTAAATGAATAGCCTGATAGAGTATTTTTCCTTAATAAATAGACAAAGCTTTGCGACAAATAGCCAGGAGACTGAAAGACATTTGTGTTAGTTGTTATGCTAAACAACCCTTGGAGAGAATACTGTTTTTCTTCTATGTTTTTATGAATAAAAACCTTAAAACATATTTTGTTGAGTGGACTGAATCCTCGGAAAACTCCATTTGAAGCTAAATGCGGAAGTGGTGGAGGTATGCAAATTATGGAACTCACTTTACCTGCAAACAGCTGATCCCTGCTAAGAAGTAACTATTTTTGCTTTTGGCTTGAAAGATACAGGGTGTTGTGTATCTGAAATAATTAAAAGTAAAGCAGGTGTTAAAAAGACAGTGCACCATTTAGCTGGGAGGCTGAAAGACATTTCTGGTTGGTGTTTTGACAAACAACCTCTGTAAGGATAGAACACTGTGTTACTTCTACATTTGGGTGTGTAGCCAACCTGCCCTAAGCAGGTTGGCTCCTTAAAGTGTATTTGCACTTTCGCAACCATACTGAGATATTTTATATTTGTTACATGTTCCCATTCACATTGCATAAGCTAAAACAAATATTAAAAAAAAAAATGCTTCTTGCAGATTAAATTGCTTTTACATGGCTTAGGGTTTTTGGACTTCTTAAGGGTTACATTTTCTCATTGCTTCTCCTTGTTTTGTAATGTTGGGATGGGGTGTGAAGGGTGAGGGGCTTATCTATTGTATGCTAATGAAGTTTAAGAGAGACACACTCCTCAATTTTCAGTCCTAAGTCTTTCTATAACAACAGATCACTGTGAATGTGCTCAACAGGTTTGCTGCAGCAAAACAGCTAAAGAGTAAAACAATATTCTTTTTAAAATACATTTTTGGGGTATGATGTGTGAAAAGGAATGTATAACAACCATATTTAGGGGTTTCCTCAAATGTGACTGCAAAAATGGAAATGCACTTTAAATTTGGTTCTACTGGACTGTAGCCAGTCTATGCTAATTTAATAGTTCTGTGTTCATTTGGTTTCCCCAATCTCAGTGTTATTGTTTGTTTCTGTCTGCTGCTTTTTGTGACCATGACTATACAATAGAGCAGAACAACCAATAATGCTGTGTTATGTATAAATGTGTCTCCCTAGCTAGAAGGTTAATTGCCAGTGGTGCATTCTGGGGGAGGACATAAATATTTGGGTCTAACCTTGTGAGTGCCTTTTCCCGCTGGGCTCTAGTCTGGGAGAGGGTGTGCATTGTGCTGTGCAATCTGGCCAGGGAAAGGCCTGCAAGTGGTCCGGGGTGCAGCTATGCAGTGTCAGGGCCTGCAGCTATCCTGCCAGTGAAGTGGGAAGCTGTTCCTGGGAGGGATCACCAGGGAAGAACTTTGTCCACAGGGGATCCCAGAGAGCTGGAATTTGGCTTGAACCTTGCGGGGAGTCTGGTGTCTCCCCTAGGGAGTTTAGAAACATTGAACAGCTCTACCCTCTTCTCCTCTTCTCCAATTCTACTGCTTAAATCTCAGTGCCTGGTAAAGCTTCTGCCGCTGCCTTCACTGAGCAATTGTTTAAAAATAGGCTGTCCAAAAGTCTGCTCAACAGAGACAACTTAAAGATAAGAAATATTAGGAAAAAATTTAGAAGGTGGATTGACAGGAATTGGAACAACTTGAACCCACCAACAGTTTTTTTTTTAAAAACCCAGCAAACTGAAAGGAGATATTGACTGCAAAGGAGGTTGCCATCAGCTGTCTTGGGAGAGCAGCTTGCTAAGGATTGTAATCTGAGTGCAGTTTGACCATTTAATGTGGAGTTGCACATGTAATCTGGATCACAACACATTGCGCATGCAGTTTTGAGATTGTATTGAATTTAAGTATAGGGGAGGTCGCATATTATGTTGGGGCAATCTCTAGGCACTTTATTGTTTATGTTGTAAGTTTTTTAGCGCAGTGATTTTGTCTTGAGATTGTAAAAAAATAGATACGCCCCTAAGGAGTTCAGATCTATGTCTGCTAACCAGCTAATGTTCTGCTATACACAGTGTCACCGCAATTGATTTAAATGCCCTCTGCACTGTAAAGCCAGGAGGTGGCTGGTGAGTCTAGAGTCTGTACTGTCCTAGGTGTCTGTGCCCATAACCGTCTCTCCCATGTGAGTAGTCAAAAGAATAAAATCTTTAAAATAAACTCTTGAAGTGACTGGTGCCCAATTCTACATTCACATCCCACAACTTGCTAAGGACTTACTCCTGAGCTGAAATGTCAGCCCTTCACTGGGCCCTTCAGCAAAGTTTGTTTTAGGGCATTTTGTCCTCTTTTATTCATCTGTAGTACCTCTCTGACCCACAGAAGTATGTGAGGTCCCTCACATACTTCTGTGGGTCAGAGAGGTACTACAGATGAATAAAAGAGGACAAAATGCCCTAAAACAAACTTTGCTGAATGGTCTGAATCATTGGAATACTCTGCATTAAATTTCACAATTGGAGGAAGCATGCAGGGGGTGGCAAGGTACATATTTCACCTGCTACTGTAGCACTCTCTAGCCGTATGGGCAGAATGGCAGGTTTGCAGAAAGAGGAGTCAACACTTATGCCACAACCCCAGCAATCCCAAATAAAGAAAGTAAAACCCCAAGCGGTGGGTGATAAAACTCCCATCATATACTATCCTGTTATAACATCAACATTGAAATAGGAATATATACTATAGTTATTTTTGATAATAGAGTCCTTGGAGAGACTGGCAGTGGAAGTGTCCATCGTGAAGTGGGAGTAACCCCATTAGGAGGGCCCACTATGAATGCGGTGAGAGACTTACCTCTGCTCAGTGCCCAGTGCAGTAGGAAGACACATGTTATAAATGAATCTGACATTTGCATTTGAAGAGTTCTGATGGCACTGAGTGAAAATATTAAGAAATACAGAGATTCACAGGCTGCATGCATAAACTTCACATAGTGGTTAAAGTTATTTCTGTACTATATAATGTTCAAGAACATGTCATTTATACACCGAATCTACCATAGCTATGCTCCTTTATTATAAACATATGATATGGTGTAATTCTGCCTACAGCAGGAAAGCTTTTTGTAGAGCACATCCTACCTATAAGAGGCACAAATGTCCTCCACTTGTCTATTGGTGGTACTGTGGATGACTCGGGTACTAACTACTATAACTATATGCACAGGTAAATGCACAGAGAATCAAATTATAGGTATGCTAGAATGAAACTTCTCTGACATTAAAACTTGCAAGGTTATAGGTTTAGGTGTAATTAGCATTGAAGATTGGTAGATCGATTACTAGACTACTCACCTATTTCCTAAGCAGTTAATCAGCTCCACGGTGACCAGTATAGAGGTTAGGGCAATAGCAGAGTAGTAGGGCAGCAACAAAAACAAAATAGACGAGTTCAGTACTGCTTATAGTTATGGGGGCAACCAGCACGGGAAAAATGGAAAGAGGGTAAGGTGTTGTTATTTCTGGTGCAATTGTCGAGGTAGTTATGAGAAAACCTCGTATTCTTTGTATTGTTTGTCATGGAAAGGTACGGCTAGCCCTGTTGGGGGTTTAGTCGCAAAAACAGAATAAAAGTTTGTTTAAAAAAAAAAAAACTTGCAAGGTTGTTTGCAAGTTGGGGAAACCAGTTACGAGGATTTGAAAAGTACTCTTAGAAAATTCCACATCATGAGTTTGAAAGTTTTAAAATGATCAAAGTCTCCATATCTCTGTATGTGACTTCAAAATGAAACGTTTAGCAGGAGATGCATGCTGTGTTAGTAAAACAACCATAAAAAAGAATGTAAGAGTTTTGCAATGATTGTGAAACATTGCTTTATCTTGTTTTCAGCTTCCATGCTCTGTAAAATATAAAAAATTAGGCTTCAGGAAACAAAACCCATTACATTACATTTTATCAATCACTGGTCGATGATGTCACCAGCTGGAAAATGGCTGCTTAAACTGTATGTAAAGCCTTACAATAAACTTCTGCTTTTTGCTCCCTTTTGGTCTGTTACGTACATCATGGAAAGGGTTTTGTCATACCTTTAAAAAAATACCCGTTGATCCAGCCAGAGATCCAGTGAGCTTCTAACTTCCTGGAGTGAGCTGAAAATTATGCACTGAAACAGGGGCATAACTGCAAATCAAGGAGCTGCATAGGAAAACTTTTTTTACAATCCGCAGAAAAGAAAGAAGAAAAAAAAGTGTGAGGTCCCTCCCAAGGAATGTTAGAAGTGACCCCCCACGTTAAAGTGTGTGTGGTTCCTCCAAAAGTCATACCAGGCCCTTTAGGTCTGGTAGGATTTTTAAGGGGAACCCCACTCCTAATAAAAATGGGGAGGGGGGGGTGGAATATGGGGTCCCCCTAAAATTCCTACCAAACCTGTGATCCGAGCACAGGCCTTGCAGGGCAGGAAAGGGGGGCAATCAAGCGTTCTCCTCCCAGCGCCATACCAGGCCACTTGCCCTCAGCATTGGGAGTGTGTTCCCATGCCGATGGGGACAAGGGCTTCTTCCCCACAACCTTGACCCGGTTGTTGTGGGGGTCAGCGGGCAGAGGAGCTTATTTGCATCAGGCTACCCCTTTAATTATGAAGGCACCCAGATGCCCCTGTCCCCCCTTTAGAATAAGTAAGGGGTACTTGTACCCCTACTCATTCACTAAAGGGTTAAAGTAAAAGTAAATGAAGAAACCTCACGATTTGAAAAAGTCCTTAAATTTAAAAAAAAAAAAGTCAGTTTTTGACAATCCCTTTATTTAAAAAAAAAATGGATCCATAAATGTAATTCAGCATCAATCACGATGAACGACGCCCGCAGACCCGCCGAAATGAAAAAAGTCTTGCTGCACGGCGACCCGTCCAAACACGACAAAGACGAAGGTGCAAAATGACAGCTCTGGCCAGAATGCAAACAAATGGGCGGAGCGAGCCGTGACGTCACAGGGGTCATATCGGCTATTTGACATTCTCAGATGCCACTGAACACAATAGCATTCAGAAGTTCCTGATTGCTATTCGTGAACTCCCGAATTCCTTTCGGGTCTGGAAGTCGAGGTGTCATAATGCAATTCATATGACGCTCCCGGCTACCAGACCCAAAAGCCATTCGGGAGGTCCTGAATGCCGTTGTGTTCAATGACAGCTGAGAATGTGAAATGGGCAGAATGAACCCCGTGATATCACGGCTGGCTCCGCCCATTTGTTTAGACCGGGCCGCAAATTTCATTTTACGGCAAGTCTTTGTCAGCCTTGGACGGGTCGTCGTGCGGCAGGAAGTCAGCAGGCATCGCTCATTGTGATTGGGGCTGGATTACATAGATGAATCATTTTTTTTTATAAATAAAGGAATTGCCAAAAACTGACTCTATTTTCTTTTTTTCAATGAAAGGATTTTTGTTATAATGTGTGGTTTCTTTATTTACTTTTTTTTATGTGTTAGTGAATGAGTAGGGGTACAAATACCCCTTACTCATTCAAAAGGGTGGGCAGGGCATCTGGGTGCCTCTTAACTAAAGGGGTCCCCTGATGCAAATAAGCCCCCTGCCCACAGACCCCCACAACCACCAGGTCAGGGTTGTGGGGACACACTCGCAATGCCGAGGGTATGTGTCCTGGTATGGCACAGGAAGGGGGGCGCTCGATATCCCCCCCCCCCTTTCCTGCCCTGCTGGACCTGTGCTCGGATCAAAGGTATGGTAGGAATTTTAGGGGGCACCCCACAGTTTTTTCCCCATTTTTTTGGGGTGGGGTTCCCTCTTAAAGTTCCTACCAGACCTAATGGCCCTGGTAAGACTTTTGGGGGAACCCCACGCACTTTTTTAACTTGGGTGATCCCTCCTAACATTCCTACCAGACCTAAGGGGGCCGGTATCAACTGGGGGGAGCCTCATGCTTCTTTTTCCTCTTCTGCGGACTGTCAGAAACGTCATTTATTTTTTCTTTTGTCTAATGCCACTTTGCTGCAACAAAAATGCATCTGTAACGAAAATGCATACATACTACCGCTAATGAAAAGTCAGATTTTTTTTTTTTAAAGTTGATGCTTAACACAATAAAACTTCATTCAGGAAAGAAATTTGGATGCATCCAAAATTTTAATTATTGGAAATTCGTGTTCGTTTGCATTCGTTATTTCTGCCATTTGGAAATTCAGATGCATCCGAATGTACGTATTTCCGGAAAATTGTCAGAAAAACGCATTTTTCAGAAACGTATTGCACATATCTAGTTCTTACATTTCCTCTCCTTGGGTGACAACACTGCTCCTCTATATATACAATAGATTAAGAGTTGTCACCCTTGAACAGGAAGTGTGTAACTGGATCACCTGTAAAAAAAAAAAAAGTCTAAAAAAAAAAGTAAACCAGTGCAGCTACCACATATAGGTAAAATGCAAAGCCAGACATAAAAAACTTAGTGTACCTTTAAATAAAAATAAAGTCTAATTTATTTCCAAGGCTGTAAAAGTCACCAGTTGGCCGGGGGCATTCACATTTAGCTGCAGAATGATATTAATGACGCATACAGTAAAGCAATGCTTTGATTTATTTTTACAGACTGGATTTTCCTTTAAAAGTCCTTCTGTTCAGAGTAAGCATTGTGTGAATTTTACATCCAAATATCTTTTTATGATTTCAATCTGCATGTTTGTTAACACGTGCACACCATGCCACAGCAATTCTCCATGTTTATGGCTTTCATGAATAATAAAATGAGGATAATGTGTATTTTCACTCTCAGTCATGCTGTCTACATATTCAAATGTATGTTTACCCATACATAAAAGAATATGGATGTTGCTCATATGCTTCTGTGCTTTGCAAGGATTCACAGATGCTATTCATGCGAGAGCAGTCGTCAGTTCTGTATGTGAATTTACTAAATTGTTGAGGGATAGTTTTGTTTGTTAGAGAATAACAGGCAGATGCCGATCCATCTGTTTGCCCAAGAATGTCAGCCATATTTTCTTTCTTCTGCTTCATCTCACAGGATGCTGACAGCTTTCTTAAATACATGTCCTATGCATGCAGGTGTATTAGAGAATCTTAGGCACATATCTGAAACTAAGTTTAAAAAACAAAAACAAAAATGAGATTTGACTTTGATTACATTGAATGTTACTTTATCGTGTGTCTGCAAAGGTACTTTTTAACTAAATAAGTGCTAAATAAGCTCATTCACACATGAGCGGTTTTCCGTGTGTATTCGGGTGTATGAATATGCGCGGAACCGCTTTAAACATAAAAACAATGCATTTTATTGTGCATTGTTTAGACTATTGCGGTGACTGCGTGGTACAAAACGGCGCATCCTGCAAAATAGTCCAAGCGTGATTTCAGGGGCGGATTCCGCACATTCGAGGCTAAAATACAAACATGTGGAATCTGCAAGTATGTTGAAGTTTGCAGTTTGCGCGGTTTCGTTACGCGCAGTTTTCCCTGCGCAAAAACGCATGGAAAAAGTTACTGCTATGTGTGAATGGATCCTAAAAGGCTAGAGCCGGGGTGGGCAATTCATTTTCTCGGGGGTTCACATGAGAAACTGAACCAATAGACATTGTAGGTATGAAGGCCCGTTCATACCTTTGCTGTGTATTAATTGCATTGCATGGCACAGAAACATGCGATTACCACACAACATAGGTGGGAACGGGCCCTAAATAAAGTCTTATTGTCCCCACATGGTATGTGGCACATACTTTATTTTCTTGACAGGCCAGAAGCGGCACCGAGATGGTAGTGCTGCAGGAGAGGACAGAAGAAGATCCTCTTTTGTTCTGTAATGCTGGGGGCGGTAACACTTTTGATGCCACTGCAGTCAACCAATGACTGCAGAGAAGGAGGACCCCTGACTTCTTTGGTTGCTGGGATGACAGTGGTCCTAGCAACCAAGGACTGAAGATGACCGCAGTCCAGAGACGGACTGATCGCCGACCTGTGCTGGACTATGGCTTGCAGTGGGTGCACTGGCCTTGGAGGTGTATCGGCTGGTATGGCTGATTTTCAGCCAAAACTGAGTGCAGGTTGGAGATCTGTCTATGTCCGTACTGTGGACTGGATGGAGGCAGACAAAGGGCTGGATACAAAACCTGGCCAAAGCCTTAACAAAAGTAAAGAGTCTGGAGGTGCAAGGCAGCCTATGTTCTGCAGGAAGGTCAGCAAACCCCTGTCATTGGAAAGCTGGGGTTTATTTGCAGTATACTGTATATTATCAGCATAAACAACTAGACCCAATACAACAGGGGCCCCGCTACTATTGACATATGACAAAGGTCGGTGGCAGAGAAAGGATTAAAGTGTAACTAAAGCTGTGTTTTTTTTTATTGGCTACAGTAGGAACAGATTTAGATCCCTGTCAAATTGTCATTCTGTCTGTATCCCATTGTAGAAATTTGAATTCCCTACCTGTCCTGGAGACACAATGAGAAGTTAGGGGGAAATAATTTTTAAACTGTAGTCACCTGAATAGAGGTCCTCATAGGACAATGACCCCTCCCTTCTTGTTTTTGGTGATAACATTTTGGATTTTCCAAAACTGCCTGGTGGGTGACAATGATCAGCAGGACAAACTGAGATGGTGAATCTCCACAAAGAGTACACAGACTGCTATATAGTTCTGCCACACTTTATCCAAAAGCAAATAAGTACATAAATAAAAAGTTGGGCTTTTTAGACATACATTAGGTTTTTATGAAGGCTTACAGTAACCTGTATGTTATATGCAGAACAGAACGTGCAAAATTACAGTAATACCTTCTAATATTGCCCAATTTGGTTCTAAAGTTGCTTGTTTGGTAATTTTCAAAATTGTGATCCAGATTTATTATGGCATAATAAGAGTTTTTTGTGGTGGTGTATGGTGGCCTAAAGTTCCCATATTTGTATTGTTCAAGGTAATGTGGCCTACATAAGGCTGAAGAAAAAACAAAGCAGTGCCTGCTAGGTAATAGTACAATTACAGGTGGTGGCTATAGACAATGGGGGGGGGGGGGTTATCAAAACTGGAGCAGGCAAATTCTGGAGCAGATTTGCACTGCAACCAACCAGCTTCTCTGTCTCATTTTCAAATCTTACCTGAGCAAACTGAAGAGCGATGCTGATTGGTTGCCCTGGGCAAGTGCTCCAGTTTTGATAAATTCCCCCCATGGATTTTTCTTCTTTATCAGAAGTTACTGGTGGTACTGATTAGTGGAAATTGGAGATGCCAACGATTGTGGTGATGGTGTTGTATCTATTCTTTGTCATCAGGGATGGCTGGTAGAAATTCTCAGCTTATGCAAGTCTTATATATTTTGTCAGCTAACAACTTCTAAAGACCCAAGCGAGGCCCATCTGCTGCAATTCTCAGAGACAATGCCACTTGCTTCACCAAACAGTCTGTGGAAATGTGCTGTAGGACAGCAGAGCACCTTTATTGAAATCTAAACCAATTCAGGTCACTGTTGCATCTGCAGAGGCAATATTCCATATAGTCATCAGTTATGCTTTCAGAGACCATGTAACGGTCATAACAAGCTGTGACCATCCTGTCCAGCTACAGTTAAGAATAGACATTCTTCCAGGGAAGTTTATAAAGTAGGTAGTACAACAATAGAACATTAGGGGGGTTATTCACAAAAGGGTGAAGAGTTTGGGGAAGGCAGGAGAAGTGCACCATCTAGGCCAAAATAGCTGAACTAAAAAGTGAGCTGAATTGGAAATTTTTTCCAAATCAGCTATTTGGGCCTAGACTGTTAACTTCTCCTGCCTTCCCCAAACTCTTCACCCTTTTGTGAATAGCCCTGTAGGTCTTTATAAAGAAAAGGACTAATTTTCTGTGGAAATTACAAAGTGAGTCATACCATGATAGAGCAGTAGGTTGACTCCAGTTTACAAAGGATAGAAATGTTACCTTTCCAGAAAATCACATTTATTTGCTAAGTATTGTTGCATACATTTCCCTTGAAACCATGAAGTGACATACCTCTGTGATAGATCACCCCAGGCATAAAGCTACCAGTTGTTACCTGAATTACTATTTTAAGTTATGAACCGCTATATAAGCATTCACACTTACAGGTTTGAGATTCTAAGGATTCATTCATGAGATTTTTGAGCTCAACACAATAACAGAATTTATTGGTATATAGTATCAAGACTTAAATACAATGAACCAACAATCTATTTAACTACAACATACAAAGAAAAGATTTAAACATGCCAAATACCCAGACATTGGTATCTAACCGACAAACAGACATACAGTTAAGTGGGGGAAAGATTATATGTATAGTTACCCATTAATCGTCACATGAGGCCCCATCCTGGTGAAAAGAGCCCGAGCTGTTTTTTCCAGTCATTAATATAGCCCTCGTGTCCATAGGGATGCATGACAAGTCTCCCATTGGTTGCCTCCCAAGGCCTACTGGAGATTGGAGGGTTTCCAAGACCCTCTTTACAACTCCACACCCCTCTCTACGATTGGCCAGTCTACTTGTTATTAGATCAAAGGGTCTTGGCTCCTGATACACAGGATACTGAAGTTGCACCTCTATGGTAATTATCTAGACATGCCTGGGCTCAACAATGACCCTATTTGCAATTCATTGGGCCTGGCACCCCCCTCCACCGTGATAAGCACAACAAAGACTTTCTTTCCCTACAAGCTATCAACACCTCAGGGGAAATATTTAAAACAAGAAATAAAACTATTTTGTGGGATGTTCCCAGTCTGCAGTGGTCAGGACCTACCAAAAGTGGTCCAAGGAAGGAAAACCAGGGAACCTGTGACAGGGTCATGGCCGCTCAAGACTCATTGATGCATGTGGGTAGCGAAGCAGTGTTAATTTTGACAGCAAATTTAAATTTAGTTTTAGTCATAGTCTTTTGACTAAAATGTCATTTAGTGGATCAGGACTGATTTGGTGGCAGAAGGGGGACCTACTCAATATTAGGCGGTGGTCATAATGTTATGACTGATCGGTGTATAGGACAGGAAGTAAAGAAAATATTTCCAATGGTAAACACATGGCTTAAAACAATCTGACAAAAATGTTAACCATTTCTTTCCAAAATGGAGGTCTGAAAACAATTGTTTTCTATGTGCCTCAATCACACCAAAACATGTGATATGCGGTGTGGTAGGCTACGGCAAAATACCACATTTTTCCACAGCACACTGAAGGTCACTGCACAGCATCCAATGTAAAGCTCTGCCATGCAGAGGCATGAATGACAGGTACACTTTGTACCTCTAAGGTTAAGAAAAGAAAAGAGTAAACAATGACTTGCATTCTAACAACGCAGGGCACCGTGGCTCACCACTGCCACCTTGCAGACTCTAGACACGCTGTAAAACGCCAGGCATATTTTAAAGGTTACATAATTATGTCTAATACACAATAACAATAAAGCAAAGTTATTTTCAACTTTTGTGATCGTACTTTATCTTTATGACACAGGTTTATTTTACTGTCGTGTTAATGGCAGGTCTGTTTCAGCTAGTTAAATTTTCACCTAAACCATTGATGTGGCTGTAACCTTGGCATTTCGTAATAGTTAAATATAAATTACATATAAATCAGTGCTGTCCAGCAGCAGCAGCTGGAATTGGGTGAAAAAATGTGAAAGCATCTGGAAGTTCTGAAAACATAGAAGAATGTGAATAGGACTTTGCACAGATATCTGTCATTAGCGGAAGAAAGACTGACTTTTGTTATTGGCTCCCTGCTTGCTTTTTCAAGGCTTTGAGTTGTCCTGTAGGATTTGTAAATAAACAGTGCAAATACATTTCAGTGTGCGAGATATGGGATATTTAAATGGGTAAACAGAGTACAAGTGCACAACTACAAAAGCTGAATGGATGAGCTGTCCTGCATGGCTGTTACTGGCATGTGCCCTGGGTGTCCTGGCTGGTGTCCTGGTCTAGATACACCACTACTCTCTACCACACTGAAGTAATACGCCAGAGTGTTATCAAGCCTGATGCAGCCTGACATCACTTGGCAGAGACCCTACAGCTAGAAGGTAGCGATGTTAGACTTGTGTAGCTCTTAGGTAAGTAACCACTCAACATTAAATGTTTGTTTTACCTTGCTCCCACTAACCAAAAACAAACAGGGGCATTCACTATTGGTTGTCAATAAATGGAGGCCCTTACTACTGATCACCAACTGAATTGACCACCAACTAGCATATGCACTTATTTCTGACCACAAACTAGAAGGGGCACTCATCACTGACTAGCAACTACCAGCGGGACTCACCACTGTGCACCAAATGCCAGGGGCACTCACCACTAACCATCAACTATTATGGCTTTCACCACTGACCACCATTAGCAGTGGCACTTACCACTGATCACCAACTAACAGGAGCACTCACTGACCCCCAAGTAGCAGGGGTGCTCTCCACAAGGAGTTGAGGAAATCACAAATGACCACCAACTACAAGGGCACTCACTTCTGACAAACAAATACCAGGAATGCTTACTGCCCCCCACAAACTGTGAGCACAGTCATCACTGACCACTGACAAATGCGGACACTCACCACTGACCAGCAACTACCATGAGCACTCACTGATGACCACCAATAAATGGGGCACTCATCACTGTCTATCAATGAGTAGGGGCACTGCTGGCAATCAATGAACAGTCACATGTTTATCAGCAACAAACAGGGGCACTCACTGTTATTACTGATGAATGGGGGCACTCACCACTGACCAACAATAAATAGGTCATTCGGCCCTGACCACAAATGAACTGGAACACTTGGCAATGACCACCATTTCTTAAGGTGGAACTTGATGCCAAAAACTTTCATATGGGCACTTCACCACTTACCACTATTGTTCAAGTGTCCACTCATCACCAACAAATCAGTCCACTCAGCACTGATCACCAGAATAAAGGGATACTCATCAGTGACACTGTCATAAGACGGCACATATCATTGACCACCAATGTACGAAGCACTTTTACCACTGATCACCAGTGTAAGGAGATCCTATTAACATAAGAACAAGGTTCCTTACCAGAATGAGTAAGGCAATGTTGAGAGCATATGGCCTGGTATGGTTCAGGATGGGGGGTAGTGAATAATCACTGCTTGACCAGCTTGACCAGCCTGACTGCATGCCTGTTAAGGGTCTGGTATCAATTTTGTGGAGCACTCAATTTTTTTTTGCATGGTGGTCCCCCATAAATCCCCATCAGACCCTTAATCAGACGTGAAGCTTTGGTGGCCAAGAAAGGATGGATCAGTGTGTGTATTACCCTCCTCCTACAACATACCAGACCACATGCCCTGCATAAAAAATAATGGCATACCCCACTGCCCAAAATCCATACCAGACACTTAAAGTGACATTAAACCTTTACTTTTTTCATTTGTACTCATGGGAGGCCCACATGGGTTGCATATCCTTTGTTCTTTTTTTAAAATGTTTTAAATTCCTTGTTCTCTAGTGGGTCCCCGCATCGTTCCCCCACCCCCTGCAGGGTATCTCCATCAGCTAAGCGGCCGCTGTGAAGGCACCTGTGCATGCCCGTTCCCGGCCATGCCTGCAGTATCTGTGTGCCTCCATAGACACAGCCCTGTGGAAGGCCATGTCCCTCCTCTCGGCCCAGGTTGATTGATGGCAGACGGAGCCTTTGGCCCACTCCCCCACAACCAGAAAGTTCAGGAATGGGGGATCGCTTCGGGGACTGGCGGCGGTGAAAGCACTCTTCACAGGTAAGTGGGGGGGAGGGGGGCATAGAAAGGTACTGAGCATTGTTTTACCTTAATGTAGACAATGCCCTGCCTTTAATACTACTTGGAAGGGTAATAACACTTTCCCAGACACATTTGGGAAAATGGAATAACCCCTTCTTAGCAAGAAGTGCTTCTTATTCATCAGCATGGTCAGGTGACCAGGGAGTAGAGGGGCGGCAGGGTGTGCGGGTAGTTTTTTCTACATTTAGCCCTGCTTCAGGCAAGCAGAGCTAAATGTAGAGCGGAGAAGCTGCAGCTCGTTTTGTACAAGTGATCTCAGTGATAATTAATCTGTTCTTTTGTCCTCCCCTCCATAGTCCACCCCCACCTCTGGCTGCCTCTTCCCACTGGCCGCCTCCACCCCTGCCATGGTTTTCAGGGTCCTCCACTCTTCTAGGGGACCCAGGACCATGGCAAGGTAGTTCAGGATGGAAAGCGGGGAGCAGAGCGGAGAATGTCCGTTCTCCGCTCTGCTCCATGTGAACACTGAGATGGGAGAGCTGCACTCACAGCCTTTAGGGTTAACGTGTGTTAGCCTTCCCTGGATGCCCTCGATACAAGAGATGTTTTCATTCGTTTGCTCATCCCCTATACAATCCGGCTTGGGATGAATATCATGCATACTACCGATCGGATTGTCTAAATAGAGGTGACGGAGCATCCCTGGTTGTGATCTGGTTGCGACTGGACGGCTACTATTTACCTTCAAGCGTTTGGAATAAGCTCCTCGCATTTTACCGGTAACTATTTGCTTCAATTGAGCCACAGGCATCACACCGCGGAGTGTCAAAGTAGCTGTTTTCCTCGTTTGTTCTACTCTACACAGTGCGGCCGCACACGGATTACTAAAGCTCCTTGGAATGAGCTCTTATCCTATAAATTAAAGTCTACACAGGACTCTGCGTCTCCGGGGAGAAATAAAAGGGGAGAGAGATGAGCGACTGCAGCTGCTGATCTTCACTCAGGAAATCTACTCTTTCACACACGAATTCAGCAATTATTGGATACATCTTTAAGTCCGTCTCCACCCGTGTGTGTAGGACTTGAGCAGGTTCATCCCTCTCGAGCCCCCCCCTTCATCGCAACATATGTGAGTAAATTCGGATACATTGCATCTCTTGATTAGTACCCATTCATCTTGAATTTACATTAGTGAGTTTTACCATACAGGTGGTCTATGGGCATGTTTGATATTATGGTGCAGGGTAATTCCAGCGGAATATTTTAATTGTTTTTATATGTTTTGTAATGGGAGTTAATACATGTTTTTTCTAATAATAAATATTGCATTATGAATTTTGATTCACCTGCTTACTTGGACCAATCTCCATAGAAGGGATTTCTTTGTGTTGGGGATCGTTTTTTGAAGAGTTCCATATTTACAGTTATGTTGTCACCTGCCACTTGTGGTCCTGAAGTGTGACGATTCTCACCACACTGGAAAACCTAAAAAAAAAAATACACGGCTGAAAACAATTAAAAATAACTGGCCCCTCAAAGCAGTACTGTGTGTATGTAACAGTTGGGTGGGTGAGGGATTATTTCTGGACGTTAGAGCTGACGCTTAACATGTAGCTTAGCACTAAGCCACTTTCTAAAAAGCCTGGAGGCCATGTCACAGACAGGTTTTAACACTATATTAGGCTAAACTAATATCTAATTAGCTGATATACCAAAGTGTGTATCAAAAAACCAAATGGATAACCAGGTACATACAATATGCTTGTAACAGGCTGTGATTTTCTGGTGTTTGTTTTCATTCTACTTTCTACATGTACACACATTTTACTTGCAGCAGGAGAACCACCCATATCAACTGCTAACAATCTGATTTTACATATAGGTCAGATCCTGGGAGAGGTATAATGGTATATCTTGAATTTACATTAGTGAGTTTTACCATACAGGTGGTCTATGGGCATGTTTGATATTATGGTGCAGGGTAATTCCAGCGGAATGTTTTAATTGTTTTTATATGTTTTGTATTGGGAGTTAATACATGTTTTTTCTAATAATAAATATTGCATTATGAATTTTGATTCACCTGCTTACTTGGACCAATCTCCATAGAAGGGATTTCTTTGTGTTGGGGATCGTTTTTTGAACAATTATTTGAAACCCTGCAGATTGGTATATGTGTTCTATACAGAAAAAGGCTACTCCATTTCCCCGTCTTTTGTTGCACTCACAGCCTTCCCATCTTGGCTGTCACAGGAGTTCCAGAACAGTACAACTCCTGTATTGGAGATGACAGGTTTAATAACGAGAACCTGTAACCTCCAAATGTTATCACAGAGGGCCTTGTTAGCTCCTGTGTGATTGCAATAAAAAAAAGAATTGATACAAAGTAGGAAATAATGAAATAAATAAAAATTAAAAAGTAAAAGATAATAAGATCTCCTGGAAAAGTGGAATTACCCTTTAATTTAGATTGGGATCTGGTACTGATTTTTAAGGCGGACCACTATACAAAAAATGGCTTGGGATTCCCAAGCCATTTTTGTGTCAGCCTCCCTTTAAAAACCATAGCAAACCCTTATCCAGGTATCTAGCCTGGCTGGCAAGGAAAGGGAGGGGCTAATGAGCATGCCCCCCCCGAGTCACAAGGTATTAATTCACACATCCAAGGTCCGGTCGATGTAGGGGTCTGCAGGGAAGACTTCTGGAAGTTCACTTAAGAATGAGGAAGCCCCCAGATACCCCCCCATGAATCATGAAAAATCATGCCCGATGAACTGTTGACACGATGACCTATTTCACCACGATCCTCTCCCACCGTGCTCCAGTCACAAATGACATCTCTTGCATGTTAAAAAACCTGCCAGTGATGATGGCTGATGTCAATGACATCACACGGGATGCCTGTCAGCTTCTTTACAATCTGAATGTGCAACATCTATCTATTTATATGATGAACTGACAAAGTCAGTCTATTTATTGATATGCAGTTTGATAGAATGACTTGAAATCAGAAAACAAAGCTGAACTTTAGCCTCTCCTTCAGTCTTGCACAGTTGTGCAGACTCCTCTCCTGTACTGATCTTGCTTGCTCTGATTTCACTGCATTCTGTGAGCTTCTTACAATATGTGTTAGAAGCTGCAGCAAACCAGAAAGAGCCCGGCTCATTTCTTGGCTGGAGGACATTCAGCATAACCTAGAACTTTCCTCCTCAACTCACTGCCCCTGATCCACACCTTTCATTCATTGGATTGCCATTCTTTCAATTATGGAGGCTCAGCATTACACGTGGTCATTACTTATGGCTGTTTGCATGCAAATATAGCCTGTCTAGGAATGTCCAGTCCTGCAGACTGACATTCACCCTTCAAATCATCTTAAAGTGATACTAAAGAGTTTTTATTTTTATGTTTATAAATGGGAGGTCCATACAACAAGAAATCCTTTGTTGTTTTTTATTAAAACTGTTTAATTCCCGGTTCTCTAGTGGCTCCCTGCGGCACTCTGCCCCTTGCACGGGTGCCTCCATCAGCTAAGCGGCTGCTATGGAGGCACCCGTGCATGCTCATTCCCGGTCCACCCCACAAGTGGCTTTGTGCGTCCATAGACACACACAGCACTGCGGTAGGCCACGCCCCTCCTCTCCGCCCAACAGGTTGATGGTTCCTCTGCCCTCAATCTCCTCCCCTGCAGCCAGAGAGTTCGGACGGAGGATCACTTTGCGGACCGGCGGCAGTGACAAGCAAAGCTGACAGATAAGTGTGTGGGGGGGGGGGGGGCCAAA
>NW_017306290.1:1217400-1225773 GCF_000935625.1 Nanorana parkeri | reverse complement strand
GGCTCAAAAAGGTAATTGTTTATCTAAATAAGGAGAATGTATTAGGGTAAAAAATGCCCAGCCTTTAGCAATGCTTTAATATTATATACCTCCTCCTTAGAACCAGCCAACTGTTAGCATCAAGGCTGAGGGCTCTTGAGAGGAGTACTGAGGTAGGGTGCAATGTTTTCAGGGAGCTATCTACACCCTGATGGCTCCTCCCACCAGCCATTATCAGCTTGCATTTCATAGAGAAGCATAGACTAAAATAAAGTATGTAATAAAAAATGAAAAGGTTTTATTAGAAATTGAATTAGGGCGTGTCTGGGACATGAACAGGTGCGGACGTGTTTGTTAGAGCTCCGTGCACACTACCCGCAACGCTAGCATCCCGGACTCAGACCGAAGCACAGCCTTAAACCCCTGAACAGGAACACGAACAAGAAAAACATAATGGACGTAGACTTGGCGGTCACCTTGAGGGACACCTTTAACCCTATAATGGGCAGGACTCCTTCCACACCGCTGCTACTCGACAGGGTACATAGAATCCCCCGCCCACGGGGTATGCAGGCTGAAATACCTAGAGACGTGATATGCCGACTGCACTACCACACGGACAAAGAAATAATCATGATAAAACTGCGAGAGAGACCGCATGTAGCACATAATGGGGCCCACCTACAAATTTTCTCTGGCCTGGCCAAAGAGATTCTTACTAGATGTAGGGCTTTGCGCCCGCTGCTGGACCTGCTTCGTTCCAAAGACATCCAATACCGATGGGGGTTCTCGGCCTGCTTAATAGCTAAGAGACAGGGCAAGACATCAATTCTCCGCTTCCCAGAAGAACTGGAGGCCTTCTGCGAGAGCCTGCAGGTAAAAGCCCCGAAGCTACCCGACTGGAGCGACATGCTACAGATTTTTCCACCACTGCAAGACCCACAATGGAGGACAGTAGGTGCTGCTGTACCGTCGGCTCAATAAGAAATGGGACAGCGGAATAAGTTACAAAAAGACCTTTCCCTTAGGCTGACTCCTCCATACCCCATCACCAATACCTGGTCATAAACGATAGGCAGGAAGAAAGTCTCAGAAGCCGCCAAGGGAAAGGGGCGGATTGGGGATTGGGTACTTTCAAATGGCGGATATCAAACTAATCAGCTATAACGTACGGGGGCTTAATACCCCCTCTAAACGACACGCTCTATACAGGGAACTGAAAATATTAGACGGAGATATAGTGTTCCTTCAAGAAACACATATAGCCCATACCTCGCAAATTAAATTGTATTCACGACACTACCCAGTATGGTACTATAGTACGTCACCATCTAGAAAACAAAGTGGGGCAGCTATCGGATTCCATAGACGCCTGCCAGTCAACTTACGTGAAATAAAAAACGGACTCTGCCGGGAGATATATATTCATACGGGGGGAGATAGGGCAGCAGATTTATACCCTTGCAAATGTATACGGCCCAAATCAATCCCAGGTCTCGTACTTAAATCAAATAATAAATTCCCTGATAGACTTTCAGGCAGGTATAACCATACTCGCGGGGGACCTCAATGTCCATATGGACCCTTTTTTAGATTCCTCTTCTGGCCGATCACACATAACATATAGACACATCTCTAAACATAAAACACATTTTCATAAACTACAACTTATGGATACCTGGCGCATATTACACCCATACAATAAAAATTACACAATCTATTCACCAGCACATAATATGTACGCACGTATAGATTATATATTTATAGAACATAGACACTTGGATTTACTACGGGAAGCTAATATACAAACAGCCACGATATCGGACCATGCCCCCATATCTATCAGCCTGGAGAGACCTGGTGAGATTAGACCCCCATACAGATGGAGACTTAATGAACAGCTATTGGCTGACCCAAAAATCGAACAAACTATAAAAGAAGACCTAACCTTATATTTTAAGGAAAACAAGACGGAGTCTATCTCCCCAGGGATACTATGGGAAGCCCATAAGGCAACGATACGGGGAAAATTTATAGCACTAGGTGCACGTAAAAAAAAGGAACACACTCAGAAAATCACAGAATTGACGCACAAGATAAACACCCTAGAACGAGCACATAAACAATCCCTAGCAGAAGCTTGCCGACAGGAACTATCTGAAGCACGTGAAGAGCTACGTATGGTACTACAAGTTAATTATACTAGATCAATTAATTATATGTCCCAACAGACCTATGAATTTGGAAATAAGCCAGGTAGGCGACTAGCCCGTATTCTGCGGGCACGCCAAAATGCTGGATTTATTTCTAAAATCAAGAACGCAACTGACTCTATCACATATTCCACGAAGGAGATAGCCCAATCCTTTAAGGAATACTACGCTAAACTATATAATGTGAGAACTAATCCAACGAAACAGTTTGAAAAACGACATGACAACTTTATCCGTAACTACTTAGCCAACCTTAGCCTCCCTCAAATAGAGATACAAAGATATCCCTAGAAGCCCCAATATCGGAAATGGAATTGAATGAGGCTATAGCTACTTCACCAATGGGAAAAAGCCCTGGGCCAGACGGGTTCTCACTAAAATATTATAAATCTTTCCAAACTATACTTATACCCTACCTATGCACATACCTAAACACCTTTCCCACTGGTAGACCCCCCGAACCTGCTAAACTACATGCACATATCTCAGTTTTTCCTAAACCCGGTAAGGACCCAAGCGTCTGTAGCAGCTATAGGCCTATTTCTTTATTAAATGCTGATATTAAGTTATACGCAAAAATCTTAGCCAACCGATTGGCTCCTTTATTATCACATCTTATTTCAGCAGACCAGACTGGGTTCATACCGGGCAGGGAGGCTAGAGATAACACGCAACGGGCACTGACACTGGTTAATCATGTATCTTTTTCCACTCCGTCGACTATGATTCTCTCAACCGACGCTGAAAAAGCTTTCGATAGAGTCGATTGGGATTTCCTAAACATCACGCTAGAACACTTTGGGCTAGGCCCAAGAATATTACATGCAATTCAGACACTTTATTATAAACCCACGGCACCAATTTACCGCTTTTGGTACCTAAAATCCTGAATAATCATACCGCCAGGGAGGTTAATGGTAGTCTCTCCCAAGTCTTTGAACTCCACAATGGCACCCGTCAGGGATGCCCTTTATCACCACTTTTATTTGTATTATCCCTAGAGCCCATGCTCATCTCTATTAGGAATAACGTTAACATCAAAGGTATCGAGGTCCAGGGAAATGAACACAAGATAGCGGCTTATGCTGATGATATTCTCTTTTTTGTGAGACAGAACAACAATACCTAACCTCCTTAAGGAATTTGAACAATATGGTATGGCATCAAATTTTAGTATAAACCTACACAAATCAGAAATCATGAATATTACAGCTTCCCCACAAGAATGCCAATATTTACGTAGTATGTCACCATTTACATGGAAAACACGTAAACTGAAATACCTAGGCATAAACTTGACTCCTAAATTCTCAGACTTGATGACGTATAACTATATTCCACTCCTGAATAGCATCAAAACAGACCTGTCGAGGTGGACAAATGATCGACCTTGTCTCACCTTGACAGGCAGGATTAGCGCTGTTAAAATGAATATATTGCCAAGGGTGTTATATCTGCTGCAAACAGTACCTATCCCCCTACCTGAATGTTACCTTAGGATCTTGCGTAAAGAGGTCGATAAATATATCTGGAACCGATCTAGAGCTAGAATCTCCCAACAGACCCTTATAAGGACTAGACAGGAAGGTGGACTGGCCCTCCCAGATTTTACTCTATATTACTATGCTGTGGCACTCAACAGGGTAATAGACTGGACCTAACAATTGGGGAGTAAAAAATGGGTCGACTTGGAAACTACATTGGCAGGTCAATCGTTATCGACGATACCCTGGATCCCACCAGAACATAGAGAGCTGCTGAACTCCTCCCCACTGACGAGGTCCACCCTAACCATATGGTCAAAATTATATCCCCAACTAATTGGTTCTTATAACTCTCCGTTACTGCCCCTTCGGGGTCATACATATTATTTTCCAGGCCTATTGGACAATGGCCTACGACACTGGTCTACCAATAAACCTTTTAAACTACATGAGGTTATCCAGGAATCAGGGCTCATTAGTACATTACAACAAATACAGAACAGGTTTGGTACTAGACCTTTGGATAATTGGCGGTACTGCCAGTTACACCATTTTATATCCTCCCTCCCTAAACCACTTAGATCTCTGGAAATGTATACCCATTGGAGTCTATATTGTCACAAACAAACCCTCCTCCACACGGCCTTTCGCAAATGTATAAAATACTATTAGCAACACGGATGTCTCAAGAACCGCCATATATAGCAATTTGGGAGGCAGAGCTGGGTAACACTTTGACAGACACACAGAAAAAGCGGATCCTCAGTCTTAGCTCCACATCTTCTATCAGTACCCATGTAATAGAGGCTACATTTAAGTTACTCGCTAGGTGGTACTACACGCCGGACCGCCTCCATGCAATACACCCATTGCATCCCTCGGAATTCTGGAGGGGATGTGGCCTTACAGGCACCCATGGGCACATTTGGTGGTTTTGCCCCAAGATCAAACCTTTCTGGACACAAGTTATTCACCTGATTACCTTAATGACGGGCTCTCCTGCCCCTAATGATCCCTGGGCCTGCCTGCTGCATTTAGCGGAAATATCACCTACAAAATATCGGAAATTGTTACTACCACACCTATTGAAAGCAGCTAAGTTCCTTATTCCTAAATATTGGAATACCGCCACGATACCTACAATTACAGAATGGATACAGAAAGTAGACTATTTAAGCCTGATGGAGAAACTCACCTTAGCAAGACAGGACCGTTTATCTACATATGAAACTACATGGGCCCCGTGGAACGCCTTCAGGACCACATCCCCTCATTTAGTAACTATAGTAACCTGAGACGCCTACCAATAATTTGCCCAATAGAATATAAGAGACCGTGAAACGGAACAACACTGTCCCAGGAGGCAATACTGATATTAATAGTAATATTAATATAGGACAAGGACGCCTGCTTGAGAACTTTCCAAGCTTAATCTTTTTGACCTGCCCCTCCCCCTTTCATCCCCCATTTATATTTTTTATTTTTCTGTTGTTGTTGTCATATTGTTTATTAAGTCTAAATCGAGCTTATTTAAAACTGTAATTGATGGCTTAATAACTATGCAAATTGTAATGTAATTGTTTATTACTTAAAATAATAAAAATTAAATATGGAAAAAAAAGATCCTTTTAAACTACATGAGGTTATCCAGGAATCAGGGCTCATTAGTACATTACAACAAATACAGAACAGGTTTGGTACTAGACCTCTGGATAATTGGCAGTACCACCAGTTACACCATTTTATATCCTCCCTCCCTAAACCACTTAGATCACTGAAAAATTTATACCCACTGGAGTCCATACTATCACAAACAGACTCTCCTCCACACGGCCTCTCGCAAATGTATAAAATATTATTAGCAACACGGATGTCTCAAGAACCGCCATATATAGCAATTTGGGAGGCAGAGCTGGGTAACACTTTGACAGACACACAGAAAAAGCGGATCCTCAGTCTTAGCTCCACATCTTCTATCAGTACCCATGTAATAGAGGCTACATTTAAGTTACTCGCTAGGTGGTACTACACGCCGGACCGCCTCCATGCAATACACCCATTGCATCCCTCGGAATTCTGGAGGGGATGTGGCCTTACAGGCACCCATGGGCACATTTGGTGGTTTTGCCCCAAGATCAAACCTTTCTGGACACAAGTTATTCACCTGATTACCTTAATGACGGGCTCTCCTGCCCCTAATGATCCCTGGGCCTGCCTGCTGCATTTAGCGGAAATATCACCTACAAAATATCGGAAATTGTTACTACCACACCTATTGAAAGCAGCTAAGTTCCTTATTCCTAAATATTGGAATACCGCCACGATACCTACAATTACAGAATGGATACAGAAAGTAGACTATTTAAGCCTGATGGAGAAACTCACCTTAGCAAGACAGGACCGTTTATCTACATATGAAACTACATGGGCCCCGTGGAACGCCTTCAGGACCACATCCCCTCATTTAGTAACTATAGTAACCTGAGACGCCTACCAATAATTTGCCCAATAGAATATAAGAGACCGTGAAACGGAACAACACTGTCCCAGGAGGCAATACTGATATTAATAGTAATATTAATATAGGACAAGGACGCCTGCTTGAGAACTTTCCAAGCTTAATCTTTTTGACCTGCCCCTCCCCCTTTCATCCCCCATTTATATTTTTTATTTTTCTGTTGTTGTTGTCATATTGTTTATTAAGTCTAAATCGAGCTTATTTAAAACTGTAATTGATGGCTTAATAACTATGCAAATTGTAATGTAATTGTTTATTACTTAAAATAATAAAAATTAAATATGGAAAAAAAAGAAATTGAATTAGCATGGTGATGAAGGTGAAAAGGAGGGACCTGGGAAGGCAAAATACTAACAAATCATACTTTCATAACATGTGCGCTGTATAAAGCAGCTTGCAATTTAAAGGCTTTAAAGAAAAAAATTATGTGAACACAGTAGGGGGGTGAAACAGACATTATGGAGATATCAAAGTGCTGTTATTTTTAATAATGATTTATGCTGTGATATACAAACATCTCTGTGAATTCACTGGGTCAGCAAGCCACAGACTGTAAAAATGATGATCTACAATTATCTGCCCACATCACTGTAACTCGGTACACCAAAGCATGTATCTGAATTAATGACTTGACAAAAACCTTAAGGAGATGACTTTCCTGGAAAAGAAAAAAAAACTGTTCTAATGATTGACTGATCAAGATTTCATTTCCTTTACTTGCTGGTGATAGCGAGCCACTGCTAAGGTGTTTTTTAATTACTGCATTAAATAGCCACTAAGCTGTCACAAAGTTGGTATTGTGGGACCATCGCTGTATACGTCAGGAGAAATATATGAATCTTGTTTATTTGCAAATTGGTATTGTCAGTAAAAGATATTTATTTCCACTCCAATGTTCTTTCTCTACTGGTAACACTGACGTTCACTACTCCCTTCCTGTATCTCATGACTGCTAATCAACTTGCTTCAATATGCTTCCCCTCGGCTGATATTTGCTTCCTCTGCATCTGTTGTAGGACATCCTGTGATTTTTATTTTTATTTTTTATATATAGATATATATATATAGATATATATAGATATATATATTGTGGCAGCAGGCAGATGGGGATGTCAGTGTTCAATTGTGTTAATGAAGTTATTCCTATAGGGGGAAGTCCGCCTCGCCATCATCAAACAACACCACAACCCCTGCCCCCCTGACGATCACTCACCAGAGCAGTCAAACCAGCGCCGCCCGATGTATGGTCACCGCCAGAAGCCGCAGTCCGCGCAAGAAGCCGTCCACGTTCCCGGCCCGCAACCCACCGTCCGCATCACTGCCGCTACGATGTCCTAAGGTTCTCTCCCCTTCTCTCAATCTTCTCTCCCCGCAGCAATTGCCGCCCTCTGGGAATCTGCCGCTCCAGGCAAACGCCTTGTTTGCCTCGCGGCAGATACGCCCCTGCATACACCTTACAACCATCGCACGACTTTCATTGTGCGATGGTTGTAAGGTAATTAAAATCTTGTACGATCTGCCCATCTTGGACAGGCAGATCGTACTTGCGATCATCGCAAGTCCTCCCCGCTGAGGGGAGGGCTTCTGATGATTTCAATGCTGAGCGAGCAGTGTGCGATTGCGCACACCGGCCCGTTCAGCATTTGTCTTCCAAGCATGCCACTAACCCGTTTTCGAGCGTACAGTAGAATTAGAAGCGTACAGTAGAATCGGCAGGTGTATGGGCACCTCTAGAGAACAGCCCCACCCTAGAACCAGACTATGTGTCTGGTGGACTGGGGAGCAGATAGCCTGTGTGGCAAAAGAGCAGCCTGTGTGGCAAAACAAGCAGCCTGTGTGGCAATCCACCTGTGTGGCAAAAGAGCAGCCAGTGTGGCAATCCGCTTGTGTGACAAGAGGACAAGGGACAAGCTTGTGTGGCTAGCGTTTGGGATACAGACTGTGTGGCCAGATGTTTTGTTAAAGAACCTACCTGATAGACGGTAAAATGTGTTTTTTTATTACCCTCTTGCCGTCCGCCCTCTTGCTGGCCGGACGGCACTTCAACATTGGCGGCTTGCATTTTTTTTCAGCTCGCGCGCGCCCCCTAGCGGGCACGCACGGGCAGAAAAGACCCGACCGTTGCACACACCCGTTACCGGGTGTTTCACATATAGGCGATCAGCGGCTCCATAGCCCG
>NW_017306290.1:1202016-1214248 GCF_000935625.1 Nanorana parkeri | reverse complement strand
CCCCCCCCCCCACTAACATTTCGGTGGACTGGCCGACAGCACCAAGGGGGCTGACATCATGAGCCGCGGCCTCGCCATCAGCAAACAACAATCCCCTTCCCCCCGGCAGACATCATGAGCCGCCGCCTCGCCATCATCAAACAACACCACAACCCCTGCCCCCCTGACGATCACTCACCAGAGCAGTCAAACCAGCGCCGCCCGATGTATGGTCACCGCCAGAAGCCGCAGTCCGCGCAAGAAGCCGTCCACGTTCCCGGCCCGCAACCCACCGTCCGCATCACTGCCGCTACGATGTCCTAAGGTTCTCTCCCCTTCTCTCAATCTTCTCTCCCCGCAGCAATTGCCGCCCTCTGGGAATCTGCCGCTCCAGGCAAACGCCTTGTTTGCCTCGCGGCAGATACGCCCCTGCATACACCTTACAACCATCGCACGACTTTCATTGTGCGATGGTTGTAAGGTAATTAAAATCTTGTACGATCTGCCCATCTTGGACAGGCAGATCGTACTTGCGATCATCGCAAGTCCTCCCCGCTGAGGGGAGGGCTTCTGATGATTTCAATGCTGAGCGAGCAGTGTGCGATTGCGCACACCGGCCCGTTCAGCATTTGTCTTCCAAGCATGCCACTAACCCGTTTTCGAGCGTACAGTAGAATTAGAAGCGTACAGTAGAATCGGCAGGTGTATGGGCACCTCTAGAGAACAGCCCCACCCTAGAACCAGACTATGTGTCTGGTGGACTGGGGAGCAGATAGCCTGTGTGGCAAAAGAGCAGCCTGTGTGGCAAAACAAGCAGCCTGTGTGGCAATCCACCTGTGTGGCAAAAGAGCAGCCAGTGTGGCAATCCGCTTGTGTGACAAGAGGACAAGGGACAAGCTTGTGTGGCTAGCGTTTGGGATACAGACTGTGTGGCCAGATGTTTTGTTAAAGAACCTACCTGAAGTCGGTGAGACGGTAAAATGTTTTTTTTTATTAACCTCTTGCCGTCCGCCCTCTTGCTGTCCGGACGGCACTTCAACATTGGCGGCTTGCATTTTTTTTCAGCTCGCGCGCGCCCCCTAGCGGGCACGCACGGTTTACAAATAATACACAACAAAGGATTTCCACAGCACCACAGGTTATCTAAAGGGACAGAATAGCATTAGTTATCTCTTTTAAGGATTGTCTGACATAAACTTCATGCTTAGCCCTCTGATAAGAGATAAGCCATTACTGTTGTTGAGTGTTTCATCTCAAAAACTCAAAAGACTTTTTAGAACACCATGGTTATGAGAAACTATACAGCTTGGGAAAACATGCCTAGAGCTCTTCTTGCTGGATTGAAGATAAAATAATACCTAATATTCACTTCACAATATTTTATATTTACCTGATTAAATTAAAAAAATAAATTTCAATGTTAATATTTGTGATTAGCTCTAACCATGTAAAATAAAGACATAAATATGTTAAAAAAAACCTTTTACTTTCCAATTAAGAAAATAAGGAAGAATACAAAAAGCAGAATTGTATCAGTGCTTTCCACTGTCAAACTTTTTTTTATTATAAAGTGAAATATTATGCATGCTGTGACTGATCCTCTATTGACTCCATAAAATTGTTTAGCATGTAGATTAATTATAACTGCAGTTGTCCAGCATGACCTAGGTGTTCTCATACTGTTTCTGCTGCCCTGCGGCTGATAATCTGTGTCATAAAATAACTGTGATTCATGAAGCTTCTAGCCATTGATTAGTATGGGAATTGTACACAGTTTGTGACTGACCTCAAATGGTGATATGACATGATTACTGCACAGTCCGGGAAAGGGGGCTTCATTAATCTTGCTCACTGACATAACTAGTGATATCTGTCTTCACAACATGTAGCTGACTTTCTAGGAAATAGCAGTTAAAGAAATTGAAGGATGGGACATTGTCTATTTGTTCATCTGTGTGACTAGTTATGATCTTCGACGTGCACAGTTGTACTTTCATGTAAGTGCAATCTACACTGTCAGCCTGGTTTATAAAAATATGAGTTAGGTAAAGCAAAGCCAAACCAGACATGATTTACCTAAGTGTAGGGTTAAGCGAAGCACATCTTTGTTTATTAATACTAACATCCAATCAGCTTCTTCTTCACATGATTGGAACTAGATATGTCATATGCCATGGCAGAGAAGAAGCCAGGGAAGTCGTCCACTTATGCTCCATAACGATGGGGACACAGGTAAGTATTCCGGGAAGGTGGGGGAACTATTTTTTTGTAAGAAGGTGGACATGTTTGCTTGGAGGTGTCAGGGGTGCATGTGTGATGGGGCTGGGGGTGGAAAAGGTTGTGTGCTTGTGAGGGGGCGTTGGTAAGGAGGACATATGTGCTGGGAGAGTGTGTTTGACAAGGATGACATGTGTGTTGGGGGACATGTGTAAATAGAGGGGTGGAAGAGGATATGTGTGCTGGGGTGAAGTTAGAAAGAAGGACATGTTGGCTGGGGGTGTTGGTAACAGCTTTACTTTTGGTGGTATTGTTTCTTATATCTCTGTTGACTGATGTGTAGGCTCTTTAGGTCTGGTAGGAATTTTAAGGGGAAATCCCCCCCAACTCATTCACAAGGGGGGCAGCATCTGGGTGCCCCCTTAATTAAAGAGGTACATCATTGCAAATAGGCCCCCCTGCCACAGACCCCCACAACCACCAAGTCAGGAGTGTGGTGAAGAGGCCCTTGTCCCCATCGACATGGGGACACCCTCCCTATGCCGAGGGCACATGGCCTTGTAAGGCAGAGAGAGGAGGGGAGCTTGATGGCCACCCTTTCCTGCCCTGCCGGGCCTGTGCTCGGATAAAGGGTCTGGTAGGAATTTGTTGGGGTAGGGTCCCAGTTAAAATTCCTACCAGACCTAAAGGGCCTGGTATGCTTTGGGGGGAACCCCACGCACTTTTTCTTTATTTTTACCTTGGGGGTCTCTCTTAACATTCCTACCAGACCTAGAGGGTCTTATGATTCGGAAGGGGAACTCCACGCTTTTTTTTCTAATGCGGACTGTAAAAAAAATTTCATTTTTTTTTCTCCTTTTGTCTAATGTCTCTTTGCTGCAACGAAAAGTCGTCCGAAACGAAAATGCATACATACTATCGCTAACTAATTTTGCCTAAATCCAAATCCCAAAACAGATTGATTTTCAGACCCGAATGCTGAAAAATGAAATAACGAAAAATCCAAATGGAAACCAAACAAAACACATTTTTTGTCGGTGCACATGTTATGAACTCTAATAAAGTGGAACTTCAGAAAAAAAACCTTTCTGTTTGACCGTTTGCAATTTACTAATACCTTATCACTAACAATGGGTGTCCCATCTGTGGCTGACTAATGTTTTAGTAGAAATTATAATTTTTATTCACCTGTACTCTTCTGTAACCTCCAAACTTCCGGTGCCAAAAGTTAAATTCCTGTCCCTAGTACATAGAAGATAGTGGGTAGTGGGTTAACTGGATAATATACACTATATTGTCAAAAGTATTGGTACACCCCTCCAAATCATTGGATTCAGGTGTTCCAATCACCTCCATGGGCACAGGTGTATACATTCAAGGACCTAGGCATGCAGACTGCTTCTACAAACATTTGTGAAAGAATGGGTCGCTCTCAGGAGCTCAGTGAATTCAAGTGTGGTACCGTGATAGGTTGCCGCTTGTGCAATAAGTCCATCCGTAAAATGTCCTTGCTACTAAATATTCCACGGTCAACTGTTAGTGGTATTATAACAAAGTGGAAGCAACTGGGAACAACAGCAACTCAGCCATGAAGTTGTAGGCCATGTAAAATGACAGAGCAGGGTCAGTGCATGCTGAAGCACACAGTGCGCAGAAGTCGCCAACTGTCTGCAGAGTCAATAGCTACAGACCTCCAAACTTCGTGTGGCCGTCAGATTGGCACAACAATAGTATGTAAAGAGCTTCACGGAATGGGTTTCCATAGCTGAGCAGCTGCATCCAAGCCTTACATCACCAAGTGCAATGCAAAGCGTCGGATGCAGTGGTGGAAAGCACGCCGCTACTGGACTCTAGAGAAGTGGACACATGTTCTCTGGAGTGATGAATCACGCTTCTCTGTCTGGCAATCCGATGGACGTGTCTGGGTTTGGCGGCCAGGAGAGCGGTACTTGCCTGACTGCATTGTGCCAAGTGTAAAGTTTGGTGGAGGGGGATTATGGTGTGGGGTTGTTTTTCAGGGGTTGGGCTTGGCCCCTTAGTTCCAGTGAAGGGAATTCTTAGTGCATCAGCATACCAAGACAATTTCATAATCCCAACTTTGTGAAAACATGACTGCGGACCAGTGTACAAAGCAAGGTCCACAAAGACATGGATGAGTGAGTTTGTGGTGAAGGAACTTGACTGGCATGCACAGACTCCTGACCTCAACCCGATAGAACACCTTTGGGATGAATTAGAGCGGAGACTGCGAGCCAGGCCATCTCGTCCAACATCAGTACCTGACCACACAAATGCGCTTCTGGAAGAATGGTCAAACATTCCCATAGACACACTCCTAAACCTTGTGGACAGCCTTCCCAGAAGAGTTGAAGCTGTCATAGCTGCAAAAGGGTAGGCCAACTCAATATTCAACCCTAGGGACTAAGACTGGGATGCGATTAAAGTTCACGTGCATGTTAAGGTGGGCGTCCTAATACTTTTGGCAATATAGTGTAGATCAGGATAGCAGTCCATCCTTATTTTTTTGGTATATAATACTAAATGTTATGTTTTGTTGAATCAATAATAAGGAAATGTAGTTGAGCCTAGTTCAAATTTCACAGAGGAGTTTAACTGAAGCCACTGTCTCATATTCCAGCTGATATACAAATCTGTTATATATGCAGTGTAACTGGCACACGTCTGAAAAACAATCAGTCAAGCAACCACAATATCTGCTGTAGTTTGCAAACTGTGTAAATTTAATATTGTTTTAGTAAAACTTTATTTTCGGCCGGCGCCCCCCCTTCACTTTTCGCCCCGGGGCCCGCGCCCCTGCTGCCCCCCCGGTTGTTACGCCACTGTATGGGCATGCAACTTGTAATACACATATTTTAAATCAAACGTATGCAGTGGAACCTGTGTCCAAAAAAAAGTGACATGAAGGACCAAGGACTAGGCACCAGTATAGCCTGTAGGCTCCTGCAGCTCATCTGTTCCTCATTTCTGACCATGCCTTGTTCTGCACTGTGTTTCCATGTAGTGGCAGGCACCTTAGTAGGTGAGCAGGTCTTCCTCATGTCAGACACACCCTCCTTTTGATTGGTGACAGATCAAAAAGGTACAGATTTCTCTACAGCAGGCCCTCAGAAGACCAATGGAGTGATATCAAGTCACCACAGTTTTTGGAAGATACACCTTATATCTTAAAAATTTCAGTCTAAGCGGCAGAAGTGGGTAGGACATGACTGATCACGGCAGATGTGCAGCTATAAGACATGAACATGAACAATAGTGTGTGGGCAATGTCACATGTCAGGCGAAAGTGCACCACTATTTTTCATGAGGAATCCAAGACAAAGGGTAGATTTTTTTAAGGCCACAATTAACCTAACTAGATATTCCGTACAAGACAGCAAATGTTCTCTTTTTTGAGTATAAGTACACTTTAAGCAGGAATTGTAACAAATTGCTGCCTTGAACACCAAACAACATCTTAATGCAAAGAACAGATTTGCTGAGAATAAAATGTTCCAGTCTTGAAATAAAGTATGGGTTAGGAAATAACAGGGAAAGTGCTTATGTCAAAACACAGAAAACATACAATAATGCTACACAAATCCTTCTACACCTTTTTGGGACAGCACGCCATTCTTTCCCTGCCATGCACACATATATAAGATCCGCTATATAGTCTCCTGACAAATATCTCCATTCTGTTTTGATTAATGGGTTCCCGACAGACAAGAAGGTTATATTAGTGCAGGTGTTGTCTAGAAAGGACAGTCCTTCAGGTTACAGGATAAAAATGCACAAATAAAAGCCAGATGCAAGTGTAACAATCTGTTTCTGGTTCTGCACACAGACATTTTTTTTTATAAATACTTGCAGAGCTTTTCAGTAAGTGTAAGATTGCACAGCATAGTCTCACACACACTCATCAATTGTGTCTGCGCCTTAAAAATGTTACGATGAGAGATCTTTGCTCAGTTCCATAATGTTATCACTGAGTAGGAGTATATGATGCTAGTTTTTTATTTAGTTTTTTAACTTTTGTTTGTAATGTACAAATCACTTAAAATGGTTCCTTTATGTTATATACTTACACAGCAGGATGTTGCTTTGTTACAAGTTAAACTAAAAGAAACAAAACCAGCATGTATTGTATCAAAACCAGTATGTACTTTTGTTACACCTAGTTAAAGTGCATGCTAAGCCAGAAATTGAGGTGAAGTGAGGTGAAGTGTTAGAACTGTATTCACTTTTCTTTACTTAAAATTGGGGATGAGCAAGCCAGGCCAGGTTCAAGTCAGCAGGAGGAAATCTGCTAACCCCATACTTAGCACCTGACCCCATTGAAGTCTATAGCAGGCTAAACTAGCTATTTTTTCTGGTCTTTTTCATGGCTAATAGGCAATGCATTAAAAAAGGGCATAGGGAGCTGGGCACTTCCATGCCACTGGCAAAAAAAAAATCCTGTTCAGCAGGTAGAGGGTCTTTTTATGCAGCCTAAAGGGCAACATTGAAAATGTACAAATGCTTTAAATCCATGCATGGGGATGCCTTAAAGCTGTATGGTAGGTTACAAAACAGTACAATGTAGTCCTTGAAAAAATTACCGGTACATGAAAATAAAGAAGAAATAATGGTGTCGGGTTCCCTTTACTATTCTATCCAGGAATGCATGGGCGGCCAGGAAAGGAAGAGCAGCGAGCGTGCGGCTTCTGTTTCTGAACTAGACCAATCACCTGCTTTTTAACATTGGGGTAGTGCCTTGCAAGGAGGTCTGCAAGATCTCTCCCTTGCAAAGTACTCTTGACTCAATGTTGAGGAACAAGGGCTGCTCCCCATATCCACTCCCCAAGAGGATGTGGAAGTTGTAGTGTGAATAGGAATCTGTAAGCTCCTTTTAAAATAAGGCCCTTATTGGTGCGGTGGGGAAGCATTATTAAGAAGCTTCCCTGTTACAAGGCACCCATCAATTTTGAAAGGCATATGGACTGGGCTGGTACAGGAAGGGGGGGGGGGGTGGCATGCTTGCTGTTGTACCTTCAAAGGCTGCATGCCTAGATAAGGACCTGTTTGGAATTTTAGGGGGAATCCCACACTGTTTGTGTTCTGTCCCTTTAAAAAGTAAAACAGAAAAATACAGCATGGAATTCCCAGTAATATTCTAACTTGGCCCTTATCCAGGCAAGTGTGGCTGATAAGTAGATTAGATATTATACCATTCAGCCTGAACAGAAATTATAATTTGTATTTATTCTCCTGAGTTACAGGGTATAACATTTCAAGTATATCTAATTTTGCAATGCATTAATGTATGATTTCATGCTTACTGATTTTGTAATATATTTGTTTTTTGTAAATGGTTACATATAATTCTTGTAATTGTTTCTTTCAGCTTTGTTTTGCCATGTTTGACTTCTCCATCATTCGATGCGAAATTACTATGTTTCACTTACATCACATCCTTTTGCTAGTATCTTTTTAAATGCCTGTCAGTTAAAGAATTATGGGGAGAGTGAAATACAGTCATCCCCATAATTAGAGCCGATGTGGGACAATGAAGCTGTCACACATCGGCTCTATTGATTGAGAAGTGAGCGATCACATACTACTGAACACTCAGTTCCTAATCTCCCTGCAAAGAGTGCTGATTCCCCCAGCATGTAAGTTCACCCACCGTCATGTTTCATCATGTGACCTCCCACCCCGAGGAAGTCACACGACGAAATGCGTCAGTGGGTGGGCTTGCATGCTGAAGTCTCTGTTACATGGAAAATGACAGATTGGCTTATGATGGAATCTACCTTTCACCAGGGATTCTTATTCATCAGAAAGAGATTGTATCATGATTCCTTTGTGAGTGAATTTAATCCTTTTTTAATAAATGTAGGCTTTAAAACTGGATAACGCTATATTGGTCTTTTTAAAATCTTTCATGACATACGAATAAATGGATAATCAAGTGGAGCAGGAGAACAGAATTTGGAATGTTTTTGATGAGCGGATAGAAAAATCTGAAAGCGTACAAAGATTAGCTGCACTTTTACGCTTTTAGACCATTAGTCTTAATGGTCCACCTGTTCCAGTGAGTGCTCCTTTTAACATTTGTGGGAGAACGCAGACAGGAGGATTCATCATTGAAAAAAATATCTTTATGAACATTCTTTGATTAGAGACATTATCTAAGGTTTTACTTAATATATAGGTGTTAGCGCTGAGCAATTTGTATACTAACTCACTGTCCAGCCCAGCTACTCTTGTGATAATTAGGACAATACATTAATGCAAAGGGAACATTTAAATATGTTTACACCAACATGAAACTCCAGTGACTATTATAAATATGAAGCCAAAATATCTGTCAGTTTAATTTGCTTTGCAAAGCACAGATATTTAAAACCATCAGTTCCCTGTTGTGTGAAAACAAACAGCTCTGTGTGTCTGAATGTTGCAATAAATAATGGGCAGTAAATAAACAGGAAACCAGTTCAATAATGGTGATATTTATAAAGATGGAAAAAAACTGCCTTTTTCTTTCTTGTATTTTGCTTGATATTTGAAGCAATTATTTATGCTCTGAAAATGCATACCAACTATTCAAAGCTCAATGGAAGAAAATGACTTATAGTGATATTAAAGTCAGAAGGTTTTCAGGCCATTTCAAATGCTGTTTAAATCACTTACAATGGATGCTGCTTTCTGATATTTAAACATTTTAGTTTTCTACAGAATTAACCGTTCCCTGAAGCACTGGCCCTGATATCCTGTTTTAGGGTGACTTCTTTCCCGTGCAGGGTCCTATAGAGCTACCCTTGTGTATGCTAGTAAGCCTTGTGTTTGTGTGCGTCTCCACAAATGCACAGCAGGGCAAGTCAATCCACTTCTCTCTTCTCCCGCTTCCCTTCTCTGAGCTAGTAGATGGATGGCGGCTGGAGACTGTTCCTCCTTCCTCCCTGCTCTCTCCTCCTACCTTCACCAAGCTAATAGGACAAGCTGAGGACACTGCTCTGTCCCTTGTGATTTTGTAATGGACAGGAAGTTCAGGAAAGACGAGCTAAGAAAATTGGTGGCAGTTGTTTGGAAACATGATGCCTGTAAGCGTTTGGAGAGGAATGTAAATAAATATTTGCTGTATATACAGTATAATGTATATTTTTTCTCTGGATTCATTGTTGAATAAAGTTTAAGAGTTTATTATTACGATATTAAATGAAAGGAAACGGATCTCAGCTAAAGTGCACATCAGTTTTGATTGATTGTCTTAAGAGGTGCTACCCACCCCGCAGTAACATAAGACCGACCCCCACCAACCTGGTGATTACAGGGTGTGGATAGGTTGGCACTCTCCTGTTTCTTTGCACCCCTTGCCTGAATTCTCATTGGGAGTTATGCATAAAACAGAGAGAAACAAGCTAGGAATAAATTACTAATGTCTTCCTCCCACTCACCACAATCTGTTAAAAAACGTTTTTTTTTGTAACTTTTTGTTTTAAATTAAATTGAAGTTTCAGGGCTAACGCTAACACCCCCAGGAGAAAAGTCCTTGCCTGCACTCTGATGCAGGGTAGGACTGATTTGGTCTGTGTGAGAGCAGCGTTCCATCTGCAGTATTCTGACCTACAGAGCTCTGATCAGTAATGCTTGCTGAGGAAAACAAGCATACAGGCAACTACAAAATGATTCTTTTTCATGAACACACACCTGCTGTGTATTGATGTTTTAATTTCTGTCTGTAGTTAAGCTTTAAGTTAGTATATTGCTGTTATTATACTTTATAGTTTTTCACTACTGAGGAACGGCAGGCTGCAAAAGTTACAAATGTATTTTCTGTATATATTTTGCTTTGGCTGTTGCATTGACTATTTCTGCTTTGTGCTTTCTTACTTTTACTGTATTATAGAATAAGAGTGTAAAGGCCCAATCATGCCTTGGTGTTCTGCTGTGCTGCATTAACACAGGCGGTGTGGTATGAATTATCATTGTTGTTTGTGTTCACTTGCTTTGAATTAAGGCAGTCTATTGAAATGAATGGGCTGTCAATTCACCAAAACAAGTAAAAAATCAGATATGCACAGAGATTTTTTTGGCAACGTAGCGCTCATGTTACCATGAGTTCTGGTGCACTGCAGTACATGTGCATTCCATTGGATAAGCATGCTTTATTGAGACATTTTAATCACTACCACTCACTGATTTTGGTCTGTTTCTAAATTCAATTCATGTAGAATATCAGTTTTATGTATAGTAATAAAGTGGTGTTATTACTATAAGTCGCAGGACAAAGTAACAAGTTCATTATAATGTCTGGCTCCTCCGGTGCTTATACTCACCCCTTCTCTTCATTTCCCTGGTGAATTGTTTGCTGCTGGAAGTGAGGCATATTACCTGGTACTTCTACTGCCCTTCATTATATGTGACAGCAATGCTTTTTGGTTGCAATGTAAATTCAGATTGGGATCGACCTTAAGCTTACCTAGGTCTTCTTTCTCCTCGCTCCCAGCAGCTAATAAAGTGGTGGGGGAATGAAGTAAAGTGAAGGTAAGTGTTTAGATGCTGAAGGAGCTTGGCTTTGAGTGAACCTGTTGCTTTGCTTGGCAAAGACAAAGCACAGATTCATTTTCAGATGACTGCCTAATTACACAGTCTCTTCATTACACAGTGAATTACACAGTGAAAGTAGCACTCATTTTGTTCTTATGATTGTTTTTCTATTTGGTGTCACTAAATAAGGGGATAAGCTATTGGAAACTGATTTGTATTTGTATTTGATGTGTTAACCTAAAATATAAAATGCCTTATGGTCCAGCATTTATTTGTTTCTGGTGTAATTCTTTTTGAACATAGTCGGTTAAAAGTGACCACACAGTCTTACTGTACAATATATTTTAGATTTAGGAATAGGGATAAGCTCAGGTTCAGACCATACCCTGTTGGAACCTTAGCTCCTCCGAACCCAGAAGGAGCTCCTCCCAAACTTGGAAGGAAGCTGCTTCTGTGCTAATCAATCAACTGCTTCTGTGCTAACCAATCAACTGCAGGTGGGGAAATCATCACCCGCATCTTGAGGTAAGCAAGGGGCCGGAGTGTAATGATGTCATGACGTTATATGGACCTACCTGGGCAAGTGGCCATATAAATGAAATGACATCAGCACAAGCATCCCGTTCTTTTGTTATTGGTGCTGGAGGCCAATGTATCTTCTATTCTTCATCTTCAGGTTTGGATCTGAGCTCATCCATATTTAGGAACAGCTGCAAGGGCCTATCAAAACAATACAAACCATATATTTTCAGTCAGATAGGTGTTTGCTGTTGACAAATCTAAAGCAGATTGTATAAACAGGTAGCCACATATGTGCCCAGCTAAAGATGTTTAAACACATCAATTTTGAAAATGAATTTTGTAATCTAAAATGTATTTTTAGTAAATATTGTGTATAGCAAAGAATGTTTGTGTATGGCTGATATGAACTACATACTGCATAATTTGTCAATATGTATTTTTAATGCATTTGCAGGGCTGAAGAATCCTTGTTAAAAAGATTTTTAATTTACAGTAAAGAATACATGCTTGAGATTCTAGAACTGGAGGCGTATGAGGCAGTACACATTTGTGAATCTCTATAAATGGTTTTTATTTACCACTATAATTAAATATCTTCCCATGCTGAGATGAAAAATTTAGTCTTTGCTTATGGGAACCGAATATATATTTGCCTTAGTTTATCTGGGATCTTGGAAGCAATGTGCAACTCTCAGCTACCTATGATGTGGCTCTGAGAAAATACCTAGCTTTTATAAATAGTCCATATAATACATAAAGTTTGTATTTTAAAATGTTTATGTCATAGTAACAATAACTGTACAAATATGACCAATACACAATAGCCTTAAAATGGTAAAATCGTAAAAAATAACAATTAAAATTTAAATAAAAATGTAAATAAATATCTGTAGGTGTCTTTAAAGCACACCTGAGTTAAGTCCCTTGCCTCCCATCTCCTACAGTATAGACTTACATTTTCTTCCCAGCTGCACCCCCCCTTTCC
>NW_017306290.1:1197023-1201944 GCF_000935625.1 Nanorana parkeri | reverse complement strand
CACCCTGATGCTCTCCATTCAGTGCTGGTAGCGGAAAGAAATACTCAGTACTACTGAATTTGAAGTAATACTGTATGTATTTAACTCCATATCAGAGAATTAAAATAGAACTTTGGCCCAACATTTTTGACCATAATTCTCTTTAGGGTTACAGGAGGACATTTTCCATTTATTATTACTATGTTATACAGGATTTATATAGTGCCAACAGTTTGCGCAGAGCATTATAATACAAGAGGACATTACAGTTACAATACAAATCAATACAAGATGGTAAAGAGGGCCCTGCCTCTGAGAGCGTATCATCTAATGTCTTCCTGTGACCCAAAACTCAGCATATAGTGGGCTAGAGCCACGCTGCAGCCATGATGGATCTCAACAATATTATCGGGATCTACCCAGCTGTCTAACTGACAGCTGGCTCTGCCTCTCTTGTTGTGCCTGCCCCCACCTCATCCATTCCTCCAGTAGGCACTGTAGAGAGATGGAGATGGAAGTACATCCTATGGACATCTTCAATAAGGAAGTTTACAAACATCTAGATTGCTATGGTTATTTGGAGTGGGGTAGAACTTAAGGAAAATTCAATGAAGAAATACATATTTATTTTTAGTTTTTGACTTTAGATATCCTTTAAAATATACTGTACTATACTATACTGCAGAAAGAGGTGAGTGACCAGCAGGTGGGGAATCATAAGTTTGGAGCTGACAGGATTTCACAAATAAAGAAGGGCTGATTGAAGATTTGCAGTGTGCGGCTATTTTTTTTATTTTTTATTATTGATAAGTTGGTTTTATTGTAGATTACACATCCTGACACCTTGACCTTAACACTAAATAACAGCAACTGATAGTAATATCACACTTTTTTTTCTTATCCTTGAATTTAGATTGTTTTTTTGTACTCAGTCACCCCAGGAATTGTGCTGAAGTCTAAAGCTGGCACAGAAGTCACACAATAGTCAGATAATATGGAACCACAAGTTGCTCAGCACAGTCAGAATGTAGTCGTTCAATATGAAGTTCAGGAGTGACATGACTGATGGACTCATCAATTCTGTCCCCTTAGTTAAACCCCCAATAAACACAAAGACTACGTGACATGGTTTTAAAAAAAGCCACAGCAGCCCTTTATTTAACGAATATAACAAATAACAGTTATCAATCAAAATAACCATTCTAACATTTTTCAAATAAATAACCTAAAATCTGTCTTGGGTGTCCATTAGCCAGAATAAGGCTTTATTGAAAAACCAACTATGTCCCCAGCCACACCCCCACCGTCTCGAGGACAGCTAAACAATTGACCAACTCCTGACTTCCCAAGGGACCAATTGCCCGCGATATACTGTGAGTGCCGCAGCCGGGATGGAACCCGACATTACTGTCGAGATCCACCCAGCTGCGTGACAGATGGCTCTGCCTAACTAGAGGCAGAGCCAGCTTTCCCTGCCCCCTCCCCCGTTTGTTCCTCCACTCAGCGCTGGAGGATCAGAGAGGGGAATCCCTGCAGGGAGTGGTGACTGACAGTCACCGCTCCCTGCAGGGAGACTATCGGGAAGTGAGCAGATCGGTGCATGTTTCTGCTCACTTCCTGACCGATAGAGCTGACCTGTCACAGGGCGGCTCTTACTATGAGGATGAGTGGAAATCAGTCACCTCATAGATCTCCTTTAATGTGCCTTTTGTAGCGCATGTAAATGGACCCTTATTGTTTACATACACCTAAAATTTAGGATTTGCATACACTTTAAGTTATTACACAAGGTCTCCTTACATAGATTGTAGCAGTTATTACTCCTTTTAGGTTGATGTTCCCATTTGAATTTTTTTTATTACTGCACCTCTGCTAAGAACATTTTGTGTGCTTTATATTACTATGTGCTAAGGAATTTTGCAAAAGAGTACCTGTGCATTATATATAAGACATGGAGTCTATTAATGGTTCCTTCAGACTGCATCACAGGAGAGAAACTTTTAATGCAGGTAAGGAATATCAAGCTTAGACCTATAGATGCAGTGGATGTTTCACATCAAAGTTCTGATTGCTTGGATGTGCTAAAGAAGATCAAAAGTACTAGACACTGATGAAGTTTTTACTGCAGTCAGGTGAACCTTTGTTCACTTCAAACAGCCTAGTTCTAGAGAAATTTCAATTTTTTAAGATCTGCCACTTTTGAAATGTGTTCTTTGTCAATCATTTTAGGTAAATTATTACTTTTTTATAATTATGTTCTACTATATCTTTTTATTTGTCAAAAGGGGCAGCAAGCCAGAAAATCCCATTCATAACAGAAACAGTCGCAACCCTTATTACTAATGACACAGCTATTCCATGTCTTTCTAACTCCACAGCCTAAAGTTGCACATACTATTTTGCATGCAGCAGATTTTCATATCTCTTGCCATACATTATCTTCCCAAGTGTTCAGGGGTGGAAGGCATGGACAATTGTCCAGGGCCAAAAGCTCTACGGGTAGGGGAAGCCTTTGGCCTGGTGAGATTTCAACCAAATGGTCCTTTCATGGTAGAGGCATATTTCTGTGGGCTAAGGAAAGTGTACTGTACAAAATGTGCCATAGTACCACAGTGATTGGTGGGCATAATGAAAAGTGGGTGTTCATAAAGGGCATGGTATATTATGACACCTTTCCATTACTTCCTGCATGAACATCCTTTGTGGCTTACATAACTTTATTCACATAACTCAGACCACGAGTACATCAGTGCTGGAAGACTTCCCTCTGCCAGGTGCTGTGATTGCAGTTATGACTAAGGAGCAGATAGTTATATAATGTTCAGCTACTATCACCAACTGCAGTTCCTGCTCTGGTGAAGTATGTCCAGTTAGGGCCACCAACCCAACATATCTTATGAGTACTGGTCTGGAGGGACGGGGAATACTCTTCTACCTCCTCCAGCACAGTCCTCCCCTGTGTAGGCGGCATCTAACTCCCCTGAAGGTAATGTCCTAGTTTGTCCTAATACTGATGGGCTCTGCACTGTTTGCTAATCACTAAAGGACTCATGATTCCCACAGTCCATGAGGAAAAGCACTCTACATGCTCTTGTTTAGGAGTATATGTCAGCAGGCCCGGATTTCCCACAAGGCCACGATCCCTCTATGTCAGACAAGCCCCCTTTCGGTTCCCTTTCACTTTAACTCATTTGTATTCAAGATACAAAACTGACTAAAGACTGTAGTTTATGTAACCCTATTACTTAAATAACAGCTAAAGAGCTTGGGCTTTGTTTCTGCTTCTTTTCAGTATGAAGCAATTAAAATATACCTTGTCAGTTATACCATCACTAACAATTAAGCTAGTCATACACAAGAGGATTTGCCTTGTTCAGCCCCGCAGACTGAGCAAGAGAAATCACTTGATTCCCCCATCCACACTTAGCCCCCGTTCACACCAGGGCATTTGTAGCTCGTATTTTTCAGCACAAAAGCTCCGCACACAAAATCCTACTGATTTCTATAGTCCCCGTTCACGTCTCAGCACAGCGTCACGTTGAGAAAAAAAGCCAGTTGCTGTGAAAAGGTACACAAGCTTCTTTTTTGGGCAGAGCAACGTGATTAGGAATAGGAAAAAGGGTCACATTGCGTTGATCTCCCTAAAACGAGGTGCATGCTTGTGCGGAGCTTTTCCGTGCTGAAAAATACAAGCTACAAACGCCCTGTCAGGAAGCCAGAGCCGGAGCCAGAGTTCGTACACTGCGGTTTGCGCATGCGCCTGCTGCAGCCCATAGAGCTGTATCAGGTGCAGCGTCTCTGTGTGAACGTGCGTGCATATTGTTTGAATGTTTGGCGCCCTCTGGGCTATTTAAGGCTGTGACTAGCAGACCTCCTTTGCTGTCAGATTTGTCCACTTCCCTGTGTTCCTGTATCCTGTTCCTGGAGTGTTTATCTGTTATTGACCCGGCTTGGCTTGACCCTTCTGCTTCTCTCCAGTGATTTAGACCCTCGGCTTGTTCTTGACGTTGTTCCTGCCTCATGCTCTGTACTGCGTTACATGCACGTTGATGACCTCGGCCTGTCCTGACTATTCTGCTTATTCTTTGCCTGCCTGGACCTGCAACCATCTCTGCATCTCCTGCTCATCGGATTCATCTATTGCTGGCACTCCTGCCCCTCTGTGCCCCGCTGCTCCTGTGCCCATCCAGGTGCCCCAGGACCAGAGAAGTGAGAGAGGCCGCCCTCGACATCTCAGACTCCTCTAAGGTACGTGACACGCCCTGGTGTGAACGGGGACTAAACAGCATTGATGAAGGAATCTGCACTGCTGGTTAATTTATTCAGACAGTCGCAGGTACTCACGGCTGTCCGAATACCTGAACAGTGACTGCACTAGCTCCTTTGATTTTGATATTTATATTTGAAAATGCGCTTCAGTATATGGAACTTATAAGGCCTTATTCACCTGTTGTTCCATATACACAGATAGTGTATGGCCTTAAATGCAGATAGGATGCATCCAGCTCCGTACACCCCCTGGAAACTGCAGAAAGCTGCTTGTGAGGGGACACAGCTCCTACATCTGCATAGAGTTAAATGAGACAAACAACAAAAGTACTTTCACTGTTCCTCATTCAGTGCAATATTATGGGGCAGGTCTTGTTTGCTGATCACTATTGATTTCCCTTAAAAAAAGCTGGTACCAGGGATGCTCACTCAATCCTCCATAGACACAGATGCATAAGTTGAGGTAAGGTTTGTAGAAAGATTTTTATTTTGATGTTTGTAGGCAAAAAATGCTCATTACCTTGCCTGATATAGAAATTACCATTATAGGGAGCATTTCTTATATACATGAAATACAAAAATAAAAATGTGAAGCAGAAAGAAAAGTTATTTTCAAGTAAATGTTGCATTAATACCAGGACAAATAGAGGGGGGGGGGGGGGGGGTTTTCCCA
>NW_017306290.1:1190226-1196986 GCF_000935625.1 Nanorana parkeri | reverse complement strand
CCCAATGGGGAACAAACAGCAATAAAAAACTGACATGGGTTTTAATAATTTCCTACTGTATAAAAATGGCTATACCTACACTTATAGAACCCCAATCCTCCTCAGTATGAGATTACATAATTTAGTCATGGTAGGAGGAAAGATAATGATAAGTTTGTATGTGAGTGGATGGGATTAAGCTGTGAAAAGGTTTTAATAAAACGAATTGTATGCCTGCTGCTACCATGAATTTAGATATAGGTAATTATATCAGTTATCTCTTTTAACAGTATGTTTGTTATACTGTTGTTGAATATGGCCCATATAAAATGACTTGCCTTCTGGTATATGTGGACAGCTAGTAGGTATGTAAGTTGGAAGCTATGCTAACTTTCCTATGTAAGAGATGGCTGTGAAAATTGCCATTTAGTCAAACTAAGTATCCAAGTTAGTGACACTGCTTCTATCAGTTTGATAAATAAGATACTTCAGATCTGGCATATCCTCTTTAAACTGTTCTTAAATTATTTTGGGTCTTTTCTGCCCGTGCGTGCCCGCTAGGGGGGCGCGCGCGAGCAGAAAAAAATTGCCGTCTGGAGACGGCAACCCGCAGATGCAGCAGTGCCGTCCGTCCGTTTTTCTACTACGGGCGGACGGCAAGAGGTTAAACAAATACAGATTTCCTGGGGGACACAATACAATTACTTTTTCACTAAATCAACCTGCACCTTTCTTAGCTGCTTTGTGACTTGGTTGAGGCGGAAAAATGGCACAAACATAAAAATTCAGTAAACGGTCAGAAAGGGTATGTCTGATGAAATATAATATCGCTACAGCCTTTGACATTTAATGGCATGTATGAATCCATGCCTGCAACGACTGACTGCTTGATAGATTGACACTGTAAAATAACATCAGGATATGTTGTGACATGAGATAACATAACCTGTTTAGCTTGATGAATAGGCTCTATTGCCTAGGAAGAATGCACACAATATTTGTAATCCTTGCTATAACAAGCAGCAGGGAAGCCTCTCTTCAAATCTCAGTATTTCTACAAGAATTCAATTCTGAACTGCAAGGAAGTTAGCAAAAAGCTAGGTTTTGTCCCCTGACAGCTAGTACTTTGTGTTCTCTTCAGATACAATCAAGGTATATCTATCAAGACTCACGTATACACATCAAACCCTCACTATGCACTGTTGTCGTGTACAATTCAAGAAATGATTGATGGTCTGGATTTCACTTCCATCATGTTTCTCTAGATTATACCCTTAAAAAGTGTGAAACCAGAACATTTCGAACAGATTAGAGCATTAGTATAGCTATATAACGATTGCCTATTTTACTTGTCATTCATGGCCTCATTCAATAAAGAGTTCATATTCTTAAAGAAAAGATTTGGGTAAAGAAAAAACGTACCCTTGCAGTGGGACTACCCCCACACTGAAAGGGTTTAGTACTTGTTTTGCCTAAGGGTTACTAACCTGATCCTTGGCTCCATGGCAGTCAGGGCTCACCTCTCTCCCCCTTCCCAATTAACCCTTGCAGTGCGGGGGTACCTTCTTTTGTTTGTTTAGAACTTTTCTTTAAGTGCTATTTTTACATGCAATAACCCATAGCGACCAAACAGAACTATCCCTGTACTTATGGAATGTCCCTCAGCATCCTCACGCCTAATGCATGTCGATGGACTGCAAGTGCCCCAGAGAGAAGATGCTGTGGAGGCCGGTCTAGTAGCCTCGAGGGAGCTGGAAGGCCTGTGGATCAGGCAAGTGATGCAACTTTTTGTTTGAGCCCCTAGACAAAACAAGCACTTAACCCTTGCAGTGCGGGTGTAGCCCCACTGCATGGGTACCTTTTTTTTGTTTGCTTAATGTTTTTCTTTAACCACTTGCTGTCCGGAGCAATTTCTTACTATTTGTGCACACATGATAAAATATAAAGTTTAGGCTAGAAAACAGCTTCAAACCCCCAAACAATGATATATGTTCTGAAAGCAGAGGCTCTGTAGAATAAAAAAAATGCTAGTTGCAATTTTTTATGTTGCATGGTATTTGCGCAAATGTTTATCAAACCAGTATTTTTAGAATAAAATAAACTAAATTAAAATGTATAGTGTACAGAAACAGAATATAATACCCAATTTGTTGGTAAAATATGAAGGACGGGGTCACACTGGGTAATTTTATTAGTTGAAAATCAAATCAATAGGAAAAAATTGCAGAAAATTCAAAAATGGCTTGGCCAGCTGATTTGAAAAATGTTCCGGAGGGCTTGGCAGCGAAAGGGTTAAAATTGCGTTCGCCCCTTGAAGCCGCAAAAAACTTCAAATTTCCCATAGGGAACACTTTAAACGCTTTTACCGCTCATCAGTTTAGTGCTAACAGTGATTAATGGCTCTAGAATTATTGCTCTCACTTCGACATTCACGCCGATATGTAACATGTGTAGCACAATTGTCATTTTCGCACGTAGGCACACCGATTTGTGTATGTGCATGTATCTTTTGCATCTTTTTATTTTTCTTATATGTTACTTCCATTTTTTTTAAACACTTTTTTTGTTTTTACACTAACCTCGGGAATAAGGGGCGCACTGGACTCTGGAATAAGGGGCGCACTGGACTCGGGAATAAGGGGCGCACTGGACTCGGGAATAAGGGGCGCACTGGACTCAGGGACTTAGCAGTAAAAACAGAGGAACACGTAGAATACAAGCCCTCCCCAGGCCCAGCTACCTGCATGTTGCTCTGTCTCCTTAGTTGGTACAGCCTCAGCCTGGTCACTGGTCAGATGCTTCGCTCCTGCAGAGCCCACACACCTCAGGAGGAAGACAGGAGGACAGCAGCAGCCGTGAACAGAAAAGTGACGCTCGCTGTCCACAGTGACAGCCCCGGAGCCTACGTGCTGCCCGGCACTGCCGCTGTAGCAATTACCTTCAGTCCGCCTCTGTCAGCAGGCCAGGGGCGGCCGGGTCGCATCTCACTCGGCCCCCGCCTCCGGTCCCGCCTCTGCCCCTCCTCCACCTCGTCTTCTCTTCCTCCACCCGGCGCTCTAATGTGCCTGATTAGGCAGCTGAGGCAGGCCTGATTCTGTGCGGCCTGGCTCGCCGCAAAACCGCCGCCCCCCTGCAAAGTGCCGCCCTAGGCAAGCGCCTTGTTTGCCTTGTGGTGGATACGACCCTGGTGACAGGTCCTCTTTATGAAGACATCAGGGGTCTTTAAGACTCCTAATGTCACCTAGGGACCCCAAAGAAGCTGAGGAAGCAGAGATCTGCTTCCCCAGCTTCTTCTCCTGGCTCTAAGAGCCAGAGAATGTAAATAGTGACACTGGAGGTGATGTAACACACATCACTTCTGGGTCCAGTTATCGAAGGAAAGATCAGCGACTGGAAGCCGCTGAATCTCTCTGCGATAATTGCGGGGAGACCCTCCGTGCCAGTCCTGGATGCCGCACGGGGACAGCGGTGCCCGGGGAAGCCGACAGCGGCCCGGGCGGAGGGGACAGCGCTGCCCTGTACAAAAGATCCGACGGCTGTAGACACCCTGGATCACTTGTACATTAATAGCCATCGCTGGCTGTTAAAAATGACACCAATAACACGGCTGCTACAGCAGCCATGTTCTTGTGTCAACCACTTCTGCGGGCCGCCGTATATGTACGTATTGTGGCCAGGAAGTGGTTAAGTGCTAAATTTTACATGCAGTAACCTATAGCAACTCAACAGAGTTCTCCCTGTACCTATGACTCATGTATTACATTTTTTTTAGCTTTATGATTTGAAACCTGACTGCTCAGTTGTTTGTCATTTAGTTGGTTTGTGGTTTGGATTTGATTAAATGGGTATCTAGGGTAAGGTATTACCTATTTATTTATTATAATGGTCATTGCTGCATTGCTAGAAATACTGAATAATACAATAGAATGCCCACATCCTACTACAGATACTTTGCCATTTATTTACTTTGAAGAATATATATCTACATAATTTACTAACGTTTTTGACATGTATTCTTATGGGCCCACATTTATAAAACCAAGTCCCAAAAGAAGTGAATTTCTTCACCATCTTTTTTTAAAGCAGCAGTATGGCTGCATTAATCCATTTTGCTGCTCTGTATATCAGTGCCTTGGTTTTCAAGTTTTTTGTGATTGCTTAGCTGGATTGTGGGATGTGAACAATAAAGTCACTTTAACCTCCCTGGCGGTATGATTATAGAGGATGTTAGCATGCCATAGCGGTACATTGTTTTTCATTGCAATTTGTTTTATATTGTAGGCCTGTAATTCTTAGTAAATCTTAGGAATAACTCACCTAATCTGTCCAAACAAGAGTCCAGTAGACATCCCGGGTATGATAAAGTTTTAAACACGAAATCATAAATTATAATATAATAAATAATTATAAGAAATTATAATATAATAATAAAAAAAATTGTCCAGTAAATGGGAATTCTGGGGGCGCTGCCTGATCCATACCACAGTCAATAGAGTACAGTAAAAGGGCAGGCAGGGCACTGGACAAAATTGAAGTGAAATAGTTTGATAAAGCTATGTAATTATAGCAGATTACATTGTATTGTGTGTATTCTGTGTAAATGTCATGTTTTCACTTTTCAATTTCCCACCGGCCCTGCCCTCCGCTGTGACGCCCGAAAAAGAAACTGAAAGCCGAATGCCAGCATCGGCCGGGCGAACACAGCAGAGGACACCGCGGGCTCGCAGGGACAAGGTAAGTGACACTTTTGCGCAATCCCGAGTGTGGCTCGGGGTTACCGTTATTGGTACTGAAAATTAACCTCGAGCCACACTCGGGATTACCGCCAGGGAGGTTATGTGCCTGTTTAAAAGCTTTATTGTAGAAGAGCCAAACTGGGAAAGAGGATATAGGGCTTCAGACATCCATTGACAATGGATTCCTTACTCGCCAATCCCTTCCAGCTTCCACAATGCAGAGATGCTTTAGTTGCACAGAGAATGACACTATGTAGAAGAGCAACAGCTGAATAGAGGATATGCATGATATCTTCCCTGGAAGAGACATCAGACCTATTCCTGAGGTCCATCCTGGACTTCCTGGCACCTCTAGCAGTCGTAGGGCTCCTCTGGTTCTCCTTCCCAGATAGTTTCAGACCCCACTTGAGTCCATATGTGGCCTCCTCCAGGCTTGAGGCCTAGTCAGCTTCTCCAACCTGGTACATCTTACCCCCAGGCTAAGCCCGGGGGCGAACTGACCTGAGCACATTTCAATTCCTGAGTATTTATGCACTTCTCCAGCATGCACTACTGGCCATGAAACTCCCAGTGATTTTACTGGTGAGGTATAGACACTCCTAATGTTCCCCCATTGGCTGTCCCACTCAGTGGCAGGGTCACATCCTACTACAGGTAGGTGCAATCAATAGCAGACTGCAAATCAGCAAGACTAATTACAATTCCAGATGAATAACAATAGCTGCGCTAGGAGTATAATTGTGTTCCAAACAATAGACCAGCTGCAACAATATGTGATTATTATAATCGTGGATAATGGTGCTAATTTTTGTTGCGCTCAGTCAAAGTGTATATAAATAAGTGAAATTATCTCATGCAAATGGGTAACAATTTAAAAAATGAAAGTGAAAAATCTATGCAACAAACTATAAATTTGGATCTATGTCCCAACTATAGATGCACGTGTATAAATGCAAATGTGCTAATCCACAATTCCACTCTAATTAGTGCATAGTGCTTTAAATCTTATACTCTTATTGAACATATATATGGCCTTTGCAAGTATCAGGTGCACAGGTGAAATGGTTTCACTATAATGACATAATAGTAATATCTCTACTGCTACAACATATCTGTGCATACACCCACCAGGTGTTTCTTAGAAAGAAAAGATGGATTTACTTTCCTTTCATTAAAGGCATCCTTTTGTCCAAAAAGTCATATTCAATATATCCTCATAGTGTGCAACGATTATGTCCCAAACTTGATCTCTTTATTTGTAATAATTGGCCGCCTCTTCAATCCCACATGGATGGGCAAACCTTGCAGCTCCCCCCTTCCTTTTCATTCAAATCACACTACACCGTTGCATCGGCGGTGGTATCCCCTGTGATGTCTCAAAGGAGAAAAAGATGTAGAGAAAGAAAGGATAGGGTGCCTAAGTAAAAAAGTTTATTCTTCCAGAACACACAAACAAATGCACTTACGAGATCGTAGGTTAAAAATCACATATAACGACAGAGTCCTCAGATATAGAAGGCAAAGGCAAGTCTCTCCCTTGACGCGTATCATCTTTTGACTTCATCAGAAGGGATCCTGCCTTTGACTCCTACTCGCATTTAAATACTATACAACTTAAAAATCCTCCCCCTTCTCCCAAGGGGCCACACCCTTCCCACCTGGACGTTATATGGGAGATAACTAATCACAGAATGAAGTTTGCAAGCAGAGTGATTATGCGGGGTGAGGATGTCCTGCGGTAGAGGTCTTCTTGCACAGACATTACTTGTAAAACCGTATTAAAATAATGATACTATGCAGGCAGAAATCATTCTATTGACATACAATAACAGTAAAAAAGTATTATTAACCTCCCTGGCGGTAATCCTGAGTCTGGCTCTGGGTTAATTTTCAATGCTAGGAGCGGTAACCCCGAGCCAGACTCGGGGTTGCAGAGAAAAGTGACACTCACCTTGTCCCTGTGAGCCCGCGGCGTCCTCTGCTGTATGCGGCCCGAAAATGAATCTAAAAGCCGGCATATGACTTTTAGTTTCGTTTTCGGGCGT
>NW_017306290.1:1183943-1186524 GCF_000935625.1 Nanorana parkeri | reverse complement strand
GTTGCCGGCTATACCGGAAGAGGCAGTGCGATCCATGGAGTTACCTATCACTGGGGAGGAATTAAGTGCTGCACTACGCAGGATTAAAACGGGAAAGGCTCCGGGTCCGGATGGCCTTTCCCTACCCTATTACAAGACATTCTTGGAAACCCTATCCCCCTACTTCTTGAAAGGGTACAATGCGGTGGGTCGAGGTATACCGTTCCCCATAGATTCGCTGCGAGCACATGTCACCGTAATTCCGAAACCAGAAAAAGACCCTCTACTATGCGCGAACTATAGGCCCATCTCACTGCTTAACTCAGACCTGAAACTTTTCACGAAAATACTGACATCCCGGTTAGTCCCATACTTACAAGATATTATACATCTAGACCAGGTCGGCTTTATGCCATCTAGGGAGGCAAGAGATAATGTAACACGGGTGTTGGATGTCATCCATGCGTCATCCACCCGAGAACAGCCCCTTCTGCTTTTGTCCACCGACGCGGAAAAGGCTTTTGACCGCGTCGGCTGGCAATTCATGGAGCTGACTCTTCGGGCGTTGGGCCTGGGTGAGGTGATGATGTCATGGATCTTGGCGATCTACTCCAGACCGACGGCTCAGGTCCGGATCAATGGAGCGCTATCCAGGACCTTTGCAATTTCAAATGGTACACGACAAGGTTGCCCGCTATCACCGTTAATCTTCATTCTCGCCCTGGAGCCCTTCCTTCGCAGAGTCAGATCTAATAATAATATTGAAGGGGTGGAACTGGGGGGAGGGGGAAGACACAAAGTAGCGGCTTTCGCCGACGATTTATTGTTCTTCCTTACGAACCCTACTGTATCCCTACCGAACCTTATGCAGGAATTTGAGAAATATGGGGCATTATGATTATTTCTCATTAACTTTCAGAAATCCACTGCCCTCAATGTATCCATCCCCGGCTTCCTCCTACCGGGCCTTCGAGCTGCCTTCCCATTTAGGTGGACTACGGAATCACTGAGATACTTGGGCACTAATATCCCGGCAAACCTTTCCCACACTTTCCGGCTCAACTTCCCTCCACTACTCAAAGATATTAGATCAGACCTATCGAGATGGCACGCAGGTAAATTCTCGTGGTTTGGTAGATGCAACATTTTAAAGATGAATGTTATGCCACGCATCCTATACCTATTACAGACCCTACCAATTCGAATACCACAGATCTTTCTCAGAGCAGTTAACAGTGCCTTTGGGAAATTTCTGTGGGCTCACAAGGCACCAAGGCTCAAATCGGAGATCTTACGGCGCCATAAACTACGCGGGGGAATTAGCCTTCCCGACGTGACTCGATACCACGCAGCGTGTCATCTCACGAGGGTGATAGATTGGTGTAGACATGGAGATCTAAAACAATGTGTCGGGCTCGAACAATCAGTTACTGGAACTCCCCTGGCGTCCCTGCCCTGGTGCCACAACGACATCCCGACCTCAGTGCGAAACCATCCCACCATAGGTGCCACTTGGGCAGTATGCCGCAGACTCTTCCCGGTAGAAAACATATCTCCATCTCCCTCACCCTTACTCCCCATTCTGGGTAATCCAAGTTTTACCCCTGGAGTGGGAGATCCGGGTTTTCGAAAACTGCAGGAAGAGGGCTTTCACGAAGCTCGGCATTTCATGAGAGATGGAGCATGGGTAACGCTGGGAGACCTATCAGAGCAACCCCAGTGGTCCCCTTTAAACTTCTGGCAAAGGGTGCAACTAGCTCACTTCTTACGATCATTACCGCCGGCCGAGAACTTCGCTAGACCCCTGACAGAGTTTGAGAGGGAATGTGAACCCGGCCCGCCACTCCGACATGCAGTATCTTTAGTGTACTACCTCTTGGACGCACCCCCGGGAGACGGTATGCCACCTTACTTTGACAAATGGGAAAGTGAACTGGAGCTATCCTTCACGCCAGACCAAAGGGAAAAAATTGTATTCGCTGGTATAGGACCCCTGCTGCCCTTCACAGAATCATGCCGGAAATTACGCCTGAATGCTGGCGATGCGGCCAATCTGGAGGTACCATGCTCCACATTTTTTGGACATGCCCAAGAATTCAGGGTTTCTGGGAAGGTGTCAAGTCGATGCTACCCACATTCACTGACCGAGATATCCCAATGGCCCCGGAATTTTTCCTCTTGCACCATAATGAGATACCCAAACGGGCTTACCTGAAATCGGTACTACCGCACCTACTTAATGCAGCAAAAGCCTGTATTCCGTTACTTTGGCGGAATGCCAGGCCCCCTACGGTGAGCATGTGGTTGGGAAAGGTCAACGAGATCTGGAGAATGGAAGACCTGGTTGCATCGGCCAGAGATACGCATGACACTTTTTGCAAGATATGGTCTCCCTGGACGGAGTTCTTCTTCTCCCCGGAATACCAAGTGCACGTCGAGCAGGACTCACCAACTGACCCTCAGATGCCGTGAGTACTTGGCAATGGTTAACCCAATGGGAGAGGGCGCAATTCTTCTCTTCCCTCATACTGCCTTCCCCTATCTTTATACTTCTACCTACTTGTCTGTCAATACCCTGTGTTAGTCTCTAGTGTATATGTTC
>NW_017306290.1:1168674-1182831 GCF_000935625.1 Nanorana parkeri | reverse complement strand
ACGAACTTCAACGCCTAAAGGCCCAGGTAGGCTTTATCCAAAAAACAAATTTTAAGGTCTCCAGTATTCCCAGGTTTCAGAACCAGCACTTTCCACATGCTTACCACTGCGGTTCTCCGGAAGGTAAATGTAAGGGGGTGAGCATTGTGGTGCATAGATCTACACAGTGGCAATACATAGCGGCGCAATATAGCCCGGACGGCAGATTCATTTTTGTGAAGGGCAGAGTGGGTCCTACTTTATGCACATTTGCAAAACGTGTACCTGCCTAATGTGAGCCAAATCCCTTTTCTGGAAGACACCCTGGAACAGTTGGGGGAATTCATGGAGGGGGTCCTGGTATTAAGCGGAGACTTCAACATGGTCCTTGACCCCATTCTGGACAGCTCGAGATCGGCCACGCACCTCTCCTACTCAGGCCTCAAGAGGGTAAAAAAATGTCTGCGACACTTCCAATTAATTGACAACTGGCGGGTGCTGCACCCAAAGGACCGTGACTACACGTTCTATTCCAATCCACACGGTTCATACTCCCGGATAGACTACTTCTTAGTAGGACACAGAGATCTGTCCGTAGTGCGGGAAGTGTCCGTTGGAGTCATTGCACTCTCGGACCATGCCCCGATATCCCTGACCCTCGACCTGAAGCCACAGGAGCGGGGTGCATGGACTTGACTCTATTCTACATGATCCCACCCTAGTGGCAGAGATTACAGCTGATTTAGACACTTACTTTGCTTGCAATGCCACAGCAGAATGTGATCCCATGATCCTCTGGGAGGCCCATAAGGCCTACATCAGGGGCTCTTTTATTAAAATAGGTGCACGACTTAAAAAGCAGAGATCGGCTAAGGTGGAAGAACTGCTGGCAGACATAGCCAGACTGGAATCAACCCACAAACAGTCTCTTGCCAGATCTTTGGGGAACTAACGAGTCTCCAGCTGTTTGGATGCTCGTGTTCTTACAAAATAAAGAATTATAAAAAAAAAAATAACTCTTTTCATAATGAATATATGGCAATATATGTGTATTGGGGAGGTGAGTTCACATAGGTTCATATACATGCACATATAATAATCTTTCATATAAATTACACTCTGTTGTAGCAGTAGAGATATTACTATTATGTCATTATAGTGAAACCATTTCACCTGTGCACCTGATACTTGCCATGCCACATATATGTTCAACATGAGTATAAGATTTTAAGCACTATGCACTAATTAGAGTGGAATTGTGGATTAGCACATTTGCATTTATACACGTACATCTATAGTTGGGACATAGATCCAAATTTATAGTTTGTTGCACTGATTTTTCACTTTCATTTTTTTAAAAGTTACCCATTAGCATGAGATAATTTCACTTATTTATATACACTTTGACTGAGTTCAACAAAAATTAGCATCATAATTACAATTCCAGCAACACTAAATTTAAGTAGCTACTCCACTTAGGGTGGAAGGAGCTACACTAGATAAACCATATACTGGCTTCCTATGTCTTTTGGGAACTCCAGAGGTAAAGCAACACCATCCAAAATTTGTAGTTCTACCCAACTGTAATGACCAGTAGAAAGGCAAATCACAGGCCATGCTCATGCAGTGAATTGTACATAAAGTAGAATATGCAGTAACTAGGAAATCCAGATAGAAGAGAGTGACATCTTCATTATGGTCTTCTAATGTGTGGGGGAAGAAACTACAGCAGGGAAATCTCACCACTGGACAAACTGTATGTGAAGCGTATGACTGATCTAAACCAAGAATAATATTTTAGTTTTGGTAAAAGTTGTATTTAAAACTACTGAATCTAATGTGCATTTATCTTTACTGGATCTTATTTGACAACACATTTTTTGAGCCTGCATTAAGGAAATATATTGTGCAATAGTAATATTTTATAATCGTCCATCATCTTCAAAGAAACAAAGCTTTTTTTTTTGTAGTTTCAGCACGCACCAGACATCATTATGAATTGCTGCAGATGCAAGCCTTGATCGAGGCTATGGGGGTGATTTACTAACCTAAACACACACACGCACTAGTTGCGTGTGATTTTTACACAGCAAAACGTATTTATCAACCAAAAAGTCTCTAAAAGCATATTTCCACTAATGCCATATATGGAAAAATCATGCACATGATGCATATATAATGCTGCTTCACAGTTTAGACAAAAATGGTTAGCTCATGCATTTACATTCCTGCATTCATCAACGCAAGCAACACAACATAGAGCTAATTTACACAACATCACCTTGCAAATTCATCCAGGGCTTTGCACAACACACCTGCTGGGTGTGTACACACTACAAAGGTGTTTAGATTCCACCCATAGATCATGCTGGGAGGGAACACACAACAGAGGTGTATACATGTTTGTGGTGTGTTTATAAGGTTAGTAAATCAACCCCTATGTCTCATTCAGACACTATAACTAAAAAATTGTAATTTCTTTTTTAATATATGTCATGTTCGCTTTTTAATGAAGTGTCAGCCTAAGAATAACGCAACATATATGATGCTGTCACCGGTGACTTCTACTACATCAAATGTTTCAAAGGCTGAAAAGAATAGGATATGTTTTCTAACAGTTATCTGGCATTGAACTTTGTTCTTTAATGCAGGTAATATAAATAGTACAGTAAACACTCCCTTTGTCACCTGATTGTTTATGGTTATAATTCTACAGTCAGCAGTAGCACAATGATCAGACGTGCCTGAGCCTCTGCAAATATCTATAAAGGCTGTACATTTCCCGATGTATCTTAGGAACCTGTCAGTGCATTTCATCTATACTCTGATTTTACAGGGTCAGAAAGAAACTTTTACCTCTATTTTATCACCGCCAAGTCAAATTAATCACATGTCTCTGCTTTATCTCTTTCTGTTTATATAGATGACCTTTGTTTCTGAGTGATATTGCAAAAGCTAGTGCATCACAACTGTTACATACAATAAAATACAGAGAGGGGAATTTATAAAACCTGGAGCAGGCAAAATCTGGAGCGGTTGCCCAGTGCAGCCAATCAGCTTATTTCTTCAGTTTATTCAGTTAAGATATGACAATGAAAGAGAGAAGCTAATTAGTTACCATGCACAGCTGCTCCAGATTTTGTCTGCTCCAGTTTTGATAAATTCCCCTCAGTGTATCTTGTGACAATTATATACTCAGCCTCACTGACATGTACCTGGTGCAGTCCAAGTTGATGAGAGGACTTCCCTTACACTTCTTGTGCCAGGGTGTAGCAGATCGAGGAGTGGCAAGGGTGCCTGCGTTGGGTCCAGGCACAGTGGGTGGTCTGAAGATGGTATGCAGGTTGGGCACACAACCTGGTTTAGTGCATAGTTGAGACCACTTGCAGAGGAAGTCCAGTCTGATTTTAAGATACTCACCAAGAGTTTCAGTCATCAAAATTGCATGCAAACATGCCCTAAATGGTTGGCATGTGCATGCTGGAAATCATGCGCGTGGACGTTTGCACGCTTAAACGTGCTGATGTTGGACACTTTGCACGCAAACATTAGTGTAATTCACGCGTTCATGCGCATGCCTGCTCATTGGTGCCAGATGGACTATAAATTCAGTGTGAGTACTGAAGCCATTTCTGACTTGTCTTCAGCTGTTACCTGTGTTCCTGTTGCCCATTTCTGTGATTCTGCTGAACTGTGTTTGACTCTGGCTTACATTCCTGACCTCTCTCCTGACTACCGATTTGGCACCTTCCATGTATGACCCTGGCTAGTGACCCCAGCTACAATCCTGATCTTCCTGTTGCTCCATTCAGGCTCTGCTACCTTGACATTGTGCTCTGCCAGCCAACTCCAGCTAAAGCCTCATTAGACTCCTCGGCCTGCTGCCAGTTCTGGCTGTCACCTCCAGGACATCGCACTCTAGCTCTGGCACCGAATGTGCACAAGCCACTGCATTGCCACTCATGCTTCCCCGAGCCCACACTCCTCTTGTCTGCACCTCCAGGGGAGTCGGACAAGTGACGCAAGAGTAGCCCCCTCTTTGTCTTGGTCTCCTTTCAGGTACGTGACACTGATGTTTTTCAAGAGCCACTGGCCCTCAGAAAAGTTACCCTTAGTATCCTTAGTAGTTTTGGTCATGAAATGAAACCTCCAGATGCCAAATGCAGCGGCTTTTTCTTGTACTTGAAGAGGATGTCATGGAGATAACTGCACCTAATCAAAATGTTTCAGGGGTGTATTGCAGAGTATTTTGTTATGATCAGCAGACACACTCTTAATGCTAACTATCCTGGGTACATCTATATTTCCGTAAGACATGGTTTCACAATCTGACCACCAGCATATTATTAAGCAAAATGAAATGATGATTTGCTACACACCAAATATGATATCGGATATATTATTGTTATTATCCTTCTGGTCCTTGTAAAATAGGTGGGTTTGGTGTCTTATTATACATTAGTGTAAGCACTTTTTTACGAATGTAACCTCATTACAGCAGGAAGTATGGAATGTGCATAAAGTTTGTCTCTGGGGGTTCAGTTTTAGGTCAAAACCCAGACTCACAGATGTGTATTTCTGAGCTGCACTCCAGACTGTGTATGACGTGACCATTTACAACAGGGACTCATTAGAAGTTTAAAAAAAAAAAAGACCTTTGGTTAGTGAAGGTTTATCATGTCCGGCATACCTTCTAACTGGTCTGTTTTCTGTCAAATGTGCCTCATGCTGGACTGTGGTTTGTCAAATGTTTCACCTTTTCTACTGCCTAGCATAGACATGAGATTTAAATCTGATTGTTTTGGTTACTGACTTATGAATTCTGGGGAAAATGAAGATGGTGTGATATTCAGTACTACTTCCCCATTCACTCCACATAGATTGGGGTTCATTAGACGTCACTATCATCACATATTTTTCTTGAAGTCACATATTTAAGGGGAAAAAAGAATTGCTTCCATTCCCTCAGTGGCAACAGTATCCTTTTCTGAACCGAAACATAGAACTAGGGCCCCTGAAATATATTTTCTTTATTAAAAGCACATAGCATACAATTTGTTTTAAAATTAGAACATTTGGAAAATAAAAAACAACTTGTAGTAAATAAAAGTGCATCTTGGTTTTTCTGGGGCACATGGGGGTGAGTAGGTAGTTATTCTTTGATAAATGCCAGATCTGGGCATCAAGTGCTCATTAGTGGTCCCTGCCTGTTCTGCTTGTTTTACAGTGCCGCTAAATATGCCATGTTGGAGATTTAGTTAGACTTAATTAAAATCTGTCAAATGAAAAATATGCCACCTGCTATTGCGGACATCTCCTTCTGGAAATACTAGTTACCTGGCTGTCATAAAGAGTTGTAGATTCAATTTCACAGTAGTAGTTTGCATACTTTACAGATAAAATAGAGTTATATTTGAAAAGGACCTTTCAGATATATACAGTATTTACTGATATATCAGGATTATATATCTGCTTCTTGTGCTGGAGATAATTTTAGACCTTGATTTTATTAAATACAGGAAGCTGAAAGAGGACTGAATATCAAATGTTTATTGAAGAACAAGCCTGCCAAGCATTTTCAAATTCAAAATCTCATATAATCTCATATAAACTCACTGATCTTTAGGTGATACCTCTATGTAGCTTGATTGCATTTAACTCAATGCTGGCTGTATCATTTCAGAATATCAGGTTTTATATGAATGGCTCATTTTAAGTGCCTTACAAATGCCGATAATATGTCGAATGTTGATCAATATACTGCCACTCTTAGCATAATGCTACCAGTACAGAAGAATATAGATTTTTATCAATACTTATCTATACAGACAAGTGCAAGAATTTCAGCTTTGTTGTTCCTGTGGGTTAAATGAAGAATACAATTTTCAAGTCAAGTTTTGTAGTGTTCGCATTTGTGTCAGCTTAGTAAATACAACATTCTGAGGTCCACTGATGAACTTATATTAACATGATATTATGTTTACTACAATTGTTTTGGACACAATGACTTGGTAATGTTGGTTACTCTCAGTACATCTTGGCATTTCAGGCACTGGAAGCTCCTGCATACACAGCAGACATACTGTATATATGCATGTATCTTTCTCTTAGTGGTTGGGGGTCACAGACAGTGACTTTAGGTACCAATGAGCCCTCTGGGCCTAGTCATGACTGAAACCCTTGCAACTACCCCAAAGTGTCCAATTGCCGTTGGGGTTGATCTTCTAGGTGGATATAGATGATTTACTTATCAAAATTAATGTTTCCTTAGTGTTTACATCCATCATCCAATCATGTGAAAATAAAAACATTGTTTTTTTATTTCCCTTGCAAATGATTAGATATTCAAAGTGAGTATTGCTTTACCTTACATATGCTGTACCTAAACTTTCCACAGTAAACATTCACTTCCTTACGTGAACAATCTCCTTTTTTTCAGTAATTTAGTAGGTACAAGAAAAAACACTGATAAATAAATAAAATTGGATTGTACTTCTCTTTTACCAAAAAGCTTTGATGATTTTTCTATAGGACACCAAATAAGGAAGAACACCTTGAAAACAGGAAGCAACAAAGGATGAATAGAAAAATCTATCGATCCAACTGTCCTAAGTGCCACGTAATGTGGTACAGTACTGCCCTGTAGAACAATACAGCAAGGCTATACTGAGATCAGGGACTTTCATGACAAGTTTCAAAGCTTTATCTTTTTAACATTATTAACTTGATGTCATTTACACATATGGGATTCAAAACTGGATCAGTCTGAAGGTGACATGCAACTAGGCCAACATTTAATATTGTAAGCGGTATTTTTAAATGCATGGTTAATTATAGCAGCACAATAAGACAATCTTTATACAATTAGAGAATGCTGCATGGCCTGATTTATTTTACTATCATGTACTGTTCTTTCTAGTAGGTTGTTGTGCTTATCCTGTGTTGCTTCCTTGTAAGCCTGCTTTCTGAGAACAGCCTATAAGACTACATAGTTTGCTCTATTATAATCATAAACCAACATCAGACAAGTTTCAAAACTGTAAACTTGCAAAGGAGAATCCACTGAGCAAGCCTCTTCAGAATGTTGCTTGTCATCCTTTTTGTTTATATTCAGTGAGGGGTATTACTGTAGGAGTACATTTTTCACTTAGCCAAGTAAACAAGTCTTCACTTTGAGCACTGAAGCATGTGCAGAAGAATAAAACATAGGTATATCTTTTGCACATGATTGGATGATTGAAGTGAATACAGCTTCACTGAGCAAAGTGAAAAATATGATCCTTTAGTCAACTTATCTCCATATAACACATTTTTGTATTTCTACTTTTAACTGATTCTGAATTTAAGATTAGATTTATTTAACAACTTTAAAATTGCACTTTTAAAAGTGAGCATAAATTACAAGTTCACTAATAGGTATTTTGTTTAATAAATGCACAGATAGCCTGTATCCTGTTGACCAAGATGGATTTCTAAGAAGCGAGACGATATGTTAACAAAGAACTACGGAACATTTAGCTGTCTGTATTCCAATTACACATCACTGTCACTGAACTCTTTATCAGACATTGTCCAAGATTACCACTCTTCATGGTTTCACTCAGACAGATGTATTTTTACTGCTTACTCTAATTCTCTTTCTTAAATCTTTCTTTTACCTCTTTGAATTTTAATTCTCAGCAGATCTGCTCACTCTCTCGTACATATGAAGTAACACTCTGATCACTCATAATATGATGACTTTAGTCAACCCATGCAAGGAAGGATAAATTAATTCGACAATGTTTGGTTTGCACTGCAGGAAGTTCAGAGAAATACCCGTTAAACCTGAACATAATGCTGAAGCCTAATGAAGGCCAGTTTGCAAGCTTTTGTTAAAAAAAAGGGCTTGGATAGGTGGGCACTGTCATGATGCACATGTACCAATGCAAAAAACATTTTTGAAAAATAATATTCAGGGGTAGAGGTTTTCTTAATGGGGGTTAAATTACATAAATAAAATACACAAATCTTAAATAACATTCTTTTAGCATTCTTAATCTGCACAGGTTGGGACCCCTGGTGAAGTCAAGCTTCACCAGGGGTTGGAGCCTGGAGTGTGTCGTTCGTGTTTGGATTGAAGAAGGATTGTGTTGACCTTCTATTTGAGACTGCAGTCATTGATGCACTTTATATTTGACTTTATTTAAGTAGATTTTTAATAAATACGCTCTGTTATACCATTGATGGGCACTATGGAGCCTTCTTTTTATTTCCAATATGTACCTGGTACTCTGAGGGATATACACACATAGACCCTGGAAGCTTTGGCATAATCGTCTGGGCAGACATGATACAGTGGGTCGTTACCAAGGAGGAGGAAGTGTTCTCTTGTTATTCCAGTTTTGCAGCCGGCTGGGTCCTTCACGCCCTATTAAGTAAAAGGGGATTGGCGTTTTGACCTTGTTCCAAGGTCTACTTATAAGGTAAGCAGCACTCTTGTGGGTGATTGGTGATCGGTAATTGTCAAAAGCATCGTTGCAGCTGTATATGCAACGTTGAACTTTATTTATTTTTGGGATACTCATTATTAACATGTTTCTTTGCACGTTTTTGTGCACTTTATTAAGAAAGTTTTTATGTATTGATGTGAGTTTATAACATTTTAATTGGATCACGTTCACTTTTATGTGACATATATTAATTAGAGAATATTTTCTTACACATTGTTTAGAGAGATATAGCGCAGCCCATTTTTAATAATATTTTATGAACTAATGTAGTAACTGTGGGGTTGATCTACTAGGCTGTTCACTTTTCAAGGGAGATTAGAGTTTTTTTAGGGAATGTTTACCTTAGCTTAGTGAATGTGGTGAAAATGCACTTTGCAAAGAATAACCAATCACAAGCAAGGAAAAAAAAACAACAGTAATTTTGCTTGCACATGATTGGATGATGGAAGTAAACTAAGGGAAAATTCCTTTGATAACGCAAAATGCCTTGAAAAGTGAACCGCCCACTTGCCTTTGGTAAATCAACCCCTTAGTGTTTAAATCAAGTGTGAGTTGCAGTGTTTGCAAATGTCTTTACTGAGTCTTATTCAACATTAGTCAACTATTCTGTTGCAACAACCACAAGCAGCATTATTTCAAAAAGTGTTTTTATTCATACGTGATACTTTTTAAGTACAGTAACCCAAGCAATCAGTCAGAATTGATCTTTTCCTGGTTTCTATACAGAGGTCCAACATATCTCCACTGAGTCAGAGCTACAGCTCTCCAATCAGCAGGGAGTGTGATCTTTATTGGACCTCTTCAGAGAGAACACTGCTTTCACACTGAGAGCAGGGGTCCCACTCTGCAGAATTCTGGCAGGGGACACACTCTTCTTCTCAGACTAAGGCTGCTTTCTAAAGGAAATGAACTGGTAAGACTTTGTTTTGATGCACCTGGCACCTTTTGTTTTGATGCACCTAGAATGTATATAGCTGAATTAAACTGAAATTTCCATTGGGCTTCAGGAAAAAGAAATAAGAATAAGGCCATCAAACTTCAATCACTTCTTACCACCTGAGAACTGAGTGTGAGGGTCTGTTTTTGTATAGTCGTATAATCATTTGCAGTGATGTCATTAAGGAAAAACTGCTGGATAAGAGCATGCATGCGCAGGAATTTGCATGCACAGTACACTTGCATTGCATTGTAGGGTTAGGTGTATGGATAGCTTTACTACATCTGAGAAAGTTCAAGGATAAAAACATTGCAATAGCTGCCTCAGGCTTCCAGTGAATGAATAGAAATAAAAAAGCATTGTGGAAAACACAAATTAATTGCCTGTTTAAACAGTTGTTGCTGAAACCTCTGTCAAATTCTCTTTATAGTAATCAATATGACAAAAAGCAATAACAAAAGCATGAATAAAGACTTCAGATTCCTTTGTCTTTCATGTCAGGAAATGTACTATGTAGCCAAAGACAATACAAATAGAAAATAATGAATTCTACTTCCTTATTCCACAGCGGCACTAATTAGCATGCTTCAAATGGTATGTCTAACATAAAAACAAAACCAAAGAGCAGCGCAAAGAGCATACACAGTGTAGTATTTGATAATAAATTTAATCCAAACAATAGAATAATGGAAAGTAAGATTGTCTGAGTCCCAGAAGCCAGTATTCCTCCCACCATGATGTCACCACACTCAGCAATGCGTTTTGGGTAGGAATTCCCCTTAATCAGCCTACCTCCAGGACTACCTCTAGACTAGATACACAGGGAGCATAATTGGGCTGGGCAGAACAAAGTGGAAGTAGAGTTAGCTTCTTAAACCTCTAGGGTCCAACACATCACTCGCATGAATATTATCGCTGTGATAGCACATATATGTATATTATATAGGGGCTACATATATATATATATATACTGTAGATACAAAATAAGGCATTATTGAGACATATATACATGATATGTGCATTATTTATGCATTAATTAATCTCATTTGTGTATAAATAATGCACATATCATGTATATATGTCTCAATAATGCCTTATTCACACACACACACACACACACATACATACACACACACACTAAATTAATATAAAAATAATAATAAATTAAAAATTGATACAGAACTAATAATTGGTAGTACCATGACACTTTTGATGCCTTTAAACTGTACGTGGTGTTATGTACATTATGTAAATTTCTCACAGCGTCATTGACACCAACAGCCAGAAATATTGTACAGACTTGCTGCACATCATGTAAGAGGTTTTATTACGTTACAACTGAAGTGGCAGAGACAAAGGCCAGATATGTTTTAGGGACTCAATGCACACTTTGTCAACCTTTTCACCAGGCTGCAATTTCAGAGGCAGTGACTGGGCAGGTTATGTCAGCATACAACTTTTTACCTCAACAGTCCACATTTAAGTGTATACATGTCACAAGAAATTGTCAAAATATTGTTTAAACTACAGAAACAGTATTGCAGCAATTAGAGTAGGCCACATTTTAAAAATGACACAACAGGTGCAGTTGTTCAGGCCAAATATACACAATACAGAGTATTTTTGCAATAAAAAAGGAATATTGTGCACACTACATAGGTATTATTTCCGCATTATCTTGTGGACCTTATTGGCTAAACTGCATACCTCATTTATCTTTGGAGGACAAAAACTATTTAAATGTTATATTTTTCAGAATAAAGTAGAAGTAATGTGGTCCATAATACATAAGTAGTATTTCTACAATTTCTTGTGGTCCTCATTAGCTAAACCACATCCCTCATTTAGCTTTGGAGGAAAAAGTAAATATTTTTCACATTAAAATGTACAAGAATTATAGTATACACTGCATAGCCATCATTTTAAAAACATTATTGTATGCCTCATTTGCTAAACATATTCCTTTATGCAACACAAAAAAACCCAGAAACAAATGTCTATTTTGCACTGTTAAAATAAAATAATATTGCACAGACTGCAGTTAGAGAGAGTTAGAGAAGAAGCTTGTGAAGCAGATCTCTGCTTCATCAGCTTCTTTGGGGCTCCCTAGGTGACATTAGGGGTCTTAGAGACCCCTGATGTCTCCATAAAGAGGACCTGTCAGTGTATTTTGGCTATCACATAGGGGGCTTGTTAGCAATCAAGTTAAGGGGAAAGTTTAAAAAAAATTAAAGTCCCACATTAAAAAAAAATAAAAAAACACCAAAATACGTTTTAGGTCCCCCGCCCCATGCACACGCACTTATAAACATAAATATGTGTCAGGTGCACCTACGTGTGAAAACAACCATTACGTCACACATTTTACATATCGCCGCAAACGTTGGAGTGCGAGCAATAATGTTGGAGCCATCAATCACTGATAACATTAAATTGATGAGCGGTAAAAGCTTTTAAACAGTCGCCTATGGACAATTGTAGGCATGGTAGTTTCTTTTTTACTGATCTATTATAGCAGTCTATTGCAGTATGTCACAAAGACCAAACAGGACAGGCAGACGCTCCCATGCAGCGATAAGAGGGCAAGCATCCTCTGTGTCCGCAGGCCGTGGTCGTGGACGTGGTGTATCCTCTGCAGGCAGGGCACATGTACTTTCTATCTGGTGCTGGCCGTCTTATGCAGCATCAACATACAGAGGAGTTGGTGGATTGGATAACCAGGCCATCCTCATCCTCCTCGTCCTCTGCCACCCAGGCTTGTAGTGGTTCTCAGTCCACTGCAGCTGACAAAGCATCGTCTCCATGTCCACAGCTACTCCTACCATAGCCTCACCATCATGCATGGAGGAGTCAGCTGAATTGTTTCACCACACCGTCAGTGACATGCTGCTGGAGGATGCACAACAATTACAGTGCTCTGATATAGACTCTAAGGTTGAGGAAGGGAGCAACATCAGCTTGAGGGAGTGGGTGCCAGTGACGAACAACGAACTGGCGCTCATGTTCCCCCAGCTGCAGTATACTGCGAGGTGGGCTCCAGTGATGAGGACAAGTGCAGCGGAAGATAAAATACTGTCCCACCCATCCACATGCTCAGCGTCTAAATGCCAGCCTGGAAAAATTACTTGCATTACAGCTGCTGCCTTTCCCGCTGGTGGACTCTGCCCCCTTCTGTGAGTTTGTAGAATGTGCTGTGCCACAGTGGCAGGTTCCCAAGCGCCATTTCTTTTCGCGGAAGGCCATTCCAGCACTCTACCAGCATACCAGCATGTGGAAGGCAATGTTTTGGCCTCGTTGGAAAAGGCAGTCAGTAGCAAGGTCCACATTACTGCCGACACGTGGTCCAGCAAGCATGGACAGGGTCTGTACATTTCGTTCACAGCGCACTGGGTAACTCTGCTAGCAGCTGGGAGGGATCCAGGACGGGGCTCTATGCTGGAGGTTGCTCATCCACCACGCCTCCAGAAAGCTGCTGATATGAGGTCTGTCTGCTCCACCCCCTCCTCTTCATCCTCCTCTGCAGATTTCTCAGGCGAAGCCGCAGTTCACCAGAAGCATGCCAGGGGCTACGCAACGGCTCAAGCAAAAAGATGCCATGCTGTGCTTGAGCTGGTTTGTTTAGGGGACAGGAGCCACACCGGGGCAGAAATTCTGTCAGCTTTGCAGGGGCAGGCCCAGAGGTGGTTAACACCACGCCAGCTTGAGCCGGGAATGGTTGTCTGTGATAATGGCAGCAACCTTCTCTCCGCCCTACGCCTGGGTAAGTTGACGCATGTTCCATGCCTGGCACACGTGCTAAATTTGGTGGTACAGCGTTTTCTAACCAGGTACCCAGGGCTGGCAGAGCTTCTCAGGCAAACCAGGAAAGTCTGCAGCCACTTCAGACGGTCATACCCGGCAAGTGTTCGCCTGGCTGAAATTCCCTGGCTGAGATTGGATCACTGGCCTGAACTTAGCCAATATACCATGGAGCTACTGGGCTGCCCTTCATCCAGTGTGCTTTTTGAAAGGACGTTCAGTGCTGCTGGAGGTTTTGCCACAGACAAAAGAGTGCGTCTGTCCACAGACTCTGTAGACCGGCTGACATTTATTAAGATGAATCAGTCCTGGATCAGCAGCAGCTATCACTCCCCTGATGCTGATGTTACTGAATAGATCGGGTATCTCTGCATTCGAAACACTTCCTAGGCTGCCTACGCTGGTGGGAGATTATTATGCATTCTTCAACTTAGATTCTCTGTGTCGTGCACCACCGACTGAGACACAATTTTTCCGCACTTACATGTGACAGGTGTATACCATTCCAATATTTGACCGCAGGGTCCAACCCTGCACTCTTCCGGAATACCTCTTGAGGGTTACGGTGTGAAGGCACTAGCTGGCACCAAAGGCGCAATATTTGGGTGCACTGACCGGTGTACCGGATGCATACCATTTCAATATTTGACCGCTGTCCAACCCTGCACTCTTCTGGAATACCTCTAGAGGGTTACGGTGTGAAGGCACTAGCTGGCACCAAAGGCCCAATATTTGGGTGCACTGACCGGTGTATCCAATATTTGTGTGCACTGACCGGTGTACCGGATGCATACCATTTCAATATTTGACCACAGGGTCCAACCCTGCACTCTTCTGGAATACCTCTGGAGGGTTACGGTGTGAAGGCACTAGCAGGCACCAAAGGCCCATTTTTAAAGCACCTTTTGTTACTTTCATCCAAAGCCTGCAAAAGAGGCACCATAAGTTATC
>NW_017306290.1:1162052-1164808 GCF_000935625.1 Nanorana parkeri | reverse complement strand
CCAGGGCAGTACCCGGATCCCCATACACTTTTTATGGCCAATTAATTGCATATAAGGCTTAAAAATGGGGACATTTAATTTTCTGAGTTCTACCCCCATAGACTTGCATTGAGTTCTAAGTTCGAATTAGAACTTTTTCCATGTTCGAAAGTTCGAGTTAGAACCGAACATGGGGGTGTTCGGCTCATCCCTAGTGTCTATTTACCTGACATGACCCCGTCTTTTATATTTTACCAAAAAAATTGGGTGCTGATAATTGATTTCTAACATAAAGTAGGAAAAACATTTTTTTCCAAAATTTTGGGTTATTTTTTCATTATATAGTAAAAAATAAAACCCCCAGTGGTGATTACATATCACCAAAAGAAAGCTCTATCTGTCCCTAAAAAATGGTATACAATTCATTTCAGTACAGCAGCCTCATTAAGAGCCCAGACCAGAGCCCCCGGGAGGAGTTGATGTGGTGTGTGCTGGAGGCACACGAGGGCCAAGCCGGGTGTGGTGTGTGCTGGAGGCACACGAGGGCCATACTGGGTGGTGTGGTGGAACCACTGGAGGAACAGCCATGAAGGCTGCAAGATTAAGAGAGGCTAAGAGAGCTTGAAGTCCTTGGACTGGGACACTGTGAGTGTATGGGACAAGCGGAGAATGGTGAAATAATACACTCTGTTTGCTGGCAGACAAGTAGACTTTATGTTGTGATTCTGTAACAGAAAGCTATTTTCTGTTACAGAATAAATAAAAGACTGTCCTTTCTTTGTTGAACGGCTTTGTGACTGGTCATTAAGCGCTCATCATTGTGCTAACTTACTCAAATATCACAATGTACACAAAACTTCTAACCCTTTTAGGTCTCCTTGTTGGGATTACCAAGGGTTTTGTACAAAGTGCCTATGGACAACAATCTGTTATATGGATTTTGGTAAATTTTTACAACTGTGCAATGTATGCTTGAAGAACTATATATTTAATTACAGCTATCATTAGATATTATTGCCCTAGAACTGTTCCTAACATATTTTTGTATATATTGTGCCAGTTTGGGGAATTCAGTGCACACATCTTTGAGATTTGAGTGTCTGTTTTTGGGACAAAGTGACCACTAAATTCAATAGTATTTCTGATAAACTGTGTGGACTTCATACTCATGTTTTAGGTACCTGATACTTAGTGAAATAATAAGGAAGAGTATTGTTTTTTTAAAGGAGAACTATGAGGTGATTGATATTCACTCAACCTCAACCTCATAGTTCGAGCTGACGTGTGGCAATGAAACTGTCAGCTGGCTCTGCCCTTAGATAGGCAGAGCCAGCTGTCACCCACACAGCTGGGTGGATCTCGACAGTAATGTCAGGATCCGTCCCGGCTGCCACGGTCTCAGTATACTACGAGCTATAGCTCGCTATATACTGAGCTTTGGGTCATGGGAGGACGCTAGTATATGTCCTCCCGTGACCCTTAGGAGAATTATAGGGAAAAACACTTACCCCATAGTTCTCCTTTAAGGGGCAAACTATACCATGGTGTTTCACAAGTGTTTTTATGAATATTGATCAACATTAAAATTACTTTAAGGGAACATGGCTCTATGTATCTTTACTTTTTGTAAAATGATTTATATTAATACAGTGTTATAATACCTTTCCAGTTCATTGCAGTCTGTAAACAAGGACTTAAGGGCAATGGTTGTGTGGACTTTTTACTGTAGCCTCCAGTCTCACAGGAATTGGTAGCCTCTTGTTAGTACTATCGCTAGTCAAAGGTCAATAGTCATGGATTTGTATGGTAAATGGGGTTTCCACCTTCAGCTGAAAAATGTCGAAGGTTTTTCAAACATTATAGTTAAAACATGAGAACCCCCTTTACACAAACATTTTGTAGCAGTCTGCTACATGAGGTGTGGTATAGCAGCCTATAAACAGAAGATGGTTGTTGGTTATATTTTCTTTTTCTTAACCACTTGCTGACCAGGTGTTTAGACCCCCCTTCCTGGCCAGGCCATTTTTCAGTAATCAGCGCTGCGGTACTTTGACTGATGTTTATTCCGTCATGCAACGCTGTACTGAAATTAATTTTATACAATTTTTTAGGGACAGATAGAGCTTTCTTTTGGTAGTATTTAATCACCACTGCGGTTTTTATTTTTTACTATATTTTGGGAAAATTCCTGAAATTTTTTTTAAAAAAGTTTTTTTTTTTAACATTATGTTAGGAAACAATTTTCATTACCCAATTATTTTGGTAAAATATAAAAGACGGGGTCACGTCAGGTAAATAGACACCAAACATGTCATGCTTAAAAATTGTGCGCACCTGCGAAATCGCAAAAAACTACCATACTCAAAATTCACCATAGGCGATAGGTTTTACAGCTCATCAGTTTAGTGTTATCAGTGATTGATGGCCCTAGAATTATTGCTCTCACTGCGACGTTCGCGGCGATATGTAACATGTGCGGCGTAATGGGCGCAATCGTCGTTTTTACAGGAATGCGCCACTGACGCATGTTTACATGCGTGTATGGGTGGGAACTTTAAAACATTTTTTTTGTTTTTTTAAAAAATTTTTATGTGTAACTTTACATTTTTTGGGGGAAACTTTAATTTTTTTCCTATTTTTTTCCACTTAACTTTATTGCTATCAGATAGGGGGCTAAGCAACCCCCTTATGTGATAGCAAAAGAAGTGACAGGTCCTCTTTATGGAGACATCAGGGGTCTCCAAGACCCCTAATGTCACCTAGGACCCCCCAAAAGA
>NW_017306290.1:1158718-1161987 GCF_000935625.1 Nanorana parkeri | reverse complement strand
GCAGCTTATACAAGCGATCCGCCGGTTTTATAGCCGGCAGATCGCTTGTATGTTAACGGGCATCGTTGCCTGTTTTTAAATTGACGGCGTTTCCCGTTCGCGCGCGCCGCACATGTATACACGCCCTGTTACATCCATGAAGCTCCCGGCCGGCCATATATGTACAACGGCCAGCCGGGAAGCAGTTAAAGTGACTATGTCATGAAAAATTGAAATGTTAGTTGCATGGCTGTGTCTGGCTTCAGCACTTATGAGTCACAAACCCATCACAAGTATGCTTCTAATGAGTTTCAGAATTTCTTATCTTTATACTTCTTCCAGGTCAATGACTCAAAGAATCTAAGCCAAAGAATCAATATGGCAGCCAGGGAACTAACAATAAAAATGCAGAAGACAGTTATGGCAACCCTCATGCCTTTGTTTTGATAGAAGGACCTTACATGAACGTTCATATGTACACTTGTTCTCCCAGTATGCAAATTATGTGACCCTTTGTGCCTAGGTATCTCTTTAAGGACAAGGCAAACAAATAGCTTTCAGACAATATGTTATGTCTGAAGGTGTATGAGGTTGTCTGTGGGCATTCAAATTGTGTGGTCAATCCAATTTCTAATGAAATCTTTTTCATTAGAAAGTACATTTCCATATACTGGATGACAGGTCTAAAGCTATCATTATAGCAGGAACACAGCTGATAAAAAAAAGAAGCATGATCTATTGTAATGGTACTGAGAACTATTGAACAACCACAACAGTTTTTAATGTGTATTTCTTAAGATCTGCCCAAAAACTGTTTGAAAGAGGCAAAATTATATTCATTCAGAAGTTGTTGTTGTTGTTGTTGTTGCAGTGCGTTTTACCTAAAGCTCCAGCTGACTTCAGAGGAAAAATTTCTATTTCACAAAGATACTTTTTGGTTTCTGTTCTTAGGATGAAACACAAAATATGTAAGAAAAAATCACGTCAAACAGATAAAATGTGCAGAACTAGTACAGTGTATCAACCCGGGGGTTAAAAGTTTGTTCTAAAGGTGAATGTATTTGTTTTATCATGTACATAATGCAATGTGCTGTCACCTAGCATAAGTGCAAATGTATCTCACTCAGAAGATCAAACTGTGAAAATGCTGGGAGGATTGCTCTGGAAAGCAAACATTAAAAAATGTCTCTTACTGTGACACTGAGACAGAAACAGGGAGATTAGAGTATTGAGGAAGCTCAAACCTGTTAGGCAGAAACACATGAAGATCATATTGTCCTCAACATGGGGTATGCAGTTGAATAAGGTTTCCAGGAATGAGTTGTTGTTCTGTGCACACTTATTTGCTTTTTAAAGCAAATCTTTGGTCAGCAAATAAAATTCTAACTGATGATTCCACACTGGCCCCTTATTCGTGGAAGACATACAAAATACCTATTTAGATTAATTTTCAATAAATACATTTCCCGGTATCAGCAGTATTTTTGCCGATACCGGGTATTTGGACGAGGGGTCCCCCTTAAAAATCTATACCAGACCCTAATCCAGGCATACAGTCTAAGTAGCCAAGAAAGGTGAGGTCAGCAAGTGTGCATCCCCTGTCCTGAATCATACTGGGCCACATGTCCTGCTGAAGAAAAATACAAACAAGTCAAACTGGCAAGTGCTCCCCTTCCCAAAAACTGATATTTATTTTTAAGGGGGACCCCACACAAATAATCTATACCAGACCCTTATGCTTGAAGAGGCTCTGTATGGATTTTAAGAGGGAACCCCGTGTAAAAATAACATGCATATGTTGCCCCTAAAAAATCTACACAAGATTCTTATCTAGGCATGCAGTGTCTGCCTTCTTCCTGAATCACCTAATCCACATGTTTATGAGGAGAAGGGCCTCATTCCCACTTTCCCTTGCCCACTGGATGTGGGGGTGTGTGGGTTTTATTTGAATTATGAAGCTCCATTTTGAAATAGAGGGACCCCAAATGTCTAGCCCTCCTACCTACATGAATGAGTAAGCAGTGCATTGTACACCTAGTTACTCATTCAGTTAAAAATACACACATACTGTAGAAAAAAATATTTTATTTAAAATAAACAAAAAAGTTCAATGGTGTCAATCCAAAGTCAATCACATTATCCAGCAATGAAGATCCATCCTCAATCACATGAACTATACCCCAACACCCTGTGACATGAATGTCATGAGCCACTATGACAATCGTCCCATGATGTACTTTCATCACAAATGACAGCTTCTCAGCAAACTGGTCGTTTTTTTGCTGACTGATTTCATTGACCAAATATGGTCATGACCATATATAGCCAATGACATTACCCAGGATATCCTCTGGCTTGTTTACATTTTGAAACAGACTGTCAAGCTGGCAGGCAGCATGAACATCATAACAAACAATGATGGTGTGCAGCCCTGCAGCCTACATTGGTTGTTAGGACACAGGTGGCAGGGATCGCACAGAATTTTTGCTATTCATGGTGCAGGTGGCAGACCTCATTCTAGCAACCAACAACGGGGATTGTCACCAGCATGGCACTTAGTGGAAAGTTGTCACATAGTGGCAGTAGCCACTAAATGAATGCCTTCTGGCTTCAGTAGCTGGAGGTTCAGTGGGTGGGCAAACTGGCCAAATGTATCCATTTAGATCACCTGATGGGCAAACTGTGAACAGCTTGGGTTTGAGTCCAGTTCATGGTCAAACCCAACCTGAAGCTTATCCCTAATGCCTACTTACCAGTAGTACAAGAATAATGTACTTAAGGCTCAACAAATTAAGATTCAAAGGAGAAAGTGTATTTATATAAATATGTTATGCAGCTGGTATGTCTGGCGGGACAGGAGCCTTGCTAGACTAGAGATTATGGAAGTTCTTTAGGTGCAGGCTGGGAGGTGGCTGACCCCATGCCAGCTTGTATCAGGCCATGTTGTGTTTGACAACAGCACCAACCTGCTGGCTGCCATTTAATAAGGAAAGTTTACACACATAACCTGCCTGGCACATATCCTAAACTTGGGTACATGCGGTCTGGAGGAATTTTCACAATGTCACTGGCTCCTGATTCCAGATCTGTGTAACAGCTTGGCACCATTCGAAGAGGTGACCAAAATGGTGATTTACAACAAGGCAGGGATTAGCAACACACTCCCTCTGGTGTATTTGCACTGGAGGAACAGCTCTAGGAGGAATAGGGGGACTTTCTGATGTCTCAAGGCTAGCAGGATCCTTTGCCTGATGCTTCTACCACTGTAAAGCAGAGGCAGCAGTAGGCAG
>NW_017306290.1:1133033-1158705 GCF_000935625.1 Nanorana parkeri | reverse complement strand
AGCATTGGACACATGGTGGTGAGGAGTAGGGTTGTGGTGCTGGTGGTGTAGAAGAGGAAAACATTTTGGGGAGCCTTCAAGAGGGACCTTCCCCCCTCCCCGATCCAAGGGGATAATATTTCAGGGATCTATGCCAGCTATGGTCTTTGGTTTAATACTTGTTGCGTAAACATACAAAGTTGGCCTTTGTCTGCAACATGTCCCTGAACACTTCGGCACATCAGTGGTGTGCTCCAAAGCACTCCCTATTTCATCCTCCAGTTTTCCATAGCTGCCATTATAACTAATAGATTTATTAAAAACAAGAGCTGCCAGGACTAAAAGGCCTAAAGTGAAAGGCAGAGGTTCTGCACACAGAGGTAGTAGGTTTTAATGTATTTTTAAATTTTCTCATTTTTTAAAATTTAATTTTAATTGTATTTATTTGTTCATTGTAAGGTCACTTCTGATGTGTTGAGGAAAATACAGGCAAGGATTCAACCTGGTCACTTCTTTTATAAAAAAAAGAGCAAATTTAAAAATGGATTTCTTATAACATAAGTCTATCAGATCAGACACTGGCCTTGAAGAGGAGATGATGCTGATGAGGAGTTCTTTTTGTGTAATGCAAAAAACATATTTTTAGTTTGTCTTCAAATGCTTCCCTGGACTCTCCCGACGATGTGGATAGAGGGTATTGATAGCATAAGGCAAAAGATGGACACTGACATTTCAAAGGAGACATAGGTCTCACTCTCACTCAGAATTGAAAAATGTCTATATATCTATTGCCATAAATACTGCACAGTGTTTAAGCCGTTTTATCAGGCTGCAATTTAAGAGGGTAAGATCAGGCAGGTTTGAAATAAAAAAATTTACTTTTATTATCTGAGAGTAAATAGCCAGAAATGTATTTGTATTTGTACAGACTCTATGAAGACTATGTAAGCAGCTTAGGAGGAAATAAAACAGGTGGGTTTTATTAAGAACTAAAAATTAGTGTATTATTTCACAAACAATAGCTAGAAATATCGTGATGTACAGTACATAAGCAACTTATTTCAGAGACAATAGCCATACATATTGCATTGACTACATGTATAGTATGTAAACAGATTGTCTAAGGAGACAATAGGTGGGTTTATAATTACAAAATCAAAATTAGAATATTTTAGTTCACTGAAAAAGCCAGCAAACTATTTTACTGGATTAGCCCTCAGAAAAGGCTGATTCATGGGCCTTTACCTCCATTAGTTAGGACACTAATGAAAATCTGGGACAGGACAGTAAAATTATATAATATATCAGACTATGAGGGACCTCTCTCTCCTATAATAAGTAACCCAGATTTCCCAGCAGGATTTGCTTGCTTAAGGGTTTTAAAATGAACCACTATGGAACCAGCTCCTATTATTCAAGCAATTTCAGCATTTGCAGATAGACCGTTTTATGTAAGGGGATGAGAAACAGAACTGGGTTATAGATTATCTCAAGATGATTGGAAACGATATTTTGTGTTAACATTTAAATCGAGTATTTCGAGTGACATCCAGGAACGGAATTTTAAGATATCGACAAGATGGTATAGATACCCCACTTTACTACATAAGATCTTCCCAAACATATCAGAGCGATGTTGGAGATGTGAAGTAGAGAAAGGTACTATGTTACATATATGGTGGTCTTGTCAGGAGATTTAACGTTTTTTGGAATTGGTTTATAAAATAGGAGTACATTTTATTAAGGTTCAGGGACTTTTTACACCTGAGATCGCATTATTGACTATTGTACCGGGTCCAATTAAAGAAGCTAAGAAAGGCCTATTTTTATTTTTCTTATTTGCTGCAAGAACAGTAATAGCTAGATATTGGAGGTCCCAAGACACCCCGCAAATCAAAGACTGGGTTAAAGAAATTAACTTCTTGAGAAGGGTGGAAGAGTTAGTAGCATGATCTCAGGATAGGTACCACATGTCATGTCGACATGGAATCCATGAATAAAGCTTGACATTACTATTATGTGCTTACCAGGAACGTGAACCAGGTTTATGATGAGACTGAGATGAGACTGTGAAATTTCTTTTTTTTCTGTTTGTTTTGGTATGGTTTGGTTTAGGGACGGGAGGGGTTTTGGATTCTTGTTTTGTTTTTTTCTTCGCTCTAGCTGAGACCTTTATGAAGAATGGTTTTAGCGCTAATGGAAAATTTATGGTGGATGGTCTATGAATATTTTTCTTGTTTTTTTTCTGTTGATTTTGACTGGGTTTCTTCCCGTGAGACTGTCTTAACATGATGTTTATATTGTTATAGCCAGAAATAATAAATAAATATTATACAAAAACTATTTTACTGACTCCAGTAGCCTACTACTACTTTAAGCAGTAGTAGTAGGCTACATTTTGAAAAATAGAGACAGTAGGCAAAATTTAATCAAGAAATCAACATTAGAGTATATTTAATTTAAAGGAAATACCAGCACATTTTTTTTTACTGACTCCATGTGTAGAATTTAAGCACTTTTACTGGCCTGCTTTTTGAAAAAGAGAGACACCAGTCAGCTTTTGATGAAAAAACAACATTAGAGTGTAATGAATTCACAGAAAAGCCAGCAAAATATTGTACTAACACCATACACAGTATTAAAACACTTTTATTAGGCCACATTTGAACAGCAGAGACACCAGGCAGCTTTTAGTTAAAAAAGTAATGCTTCTAGAAAATAGACTTTTCACAGAGTGGGCAACTCAGGGACTGCCAACAGTTAAGTCCCTTATATCAACTATTGATCACAAGCTGTTGACGTTTGCAGCTGTCTCTGAGAGTTTACCATTCATAAAATGTGAATTGTTTACTTTTATACAAATGCGTTCCTATGCAAAAAGTATTATTAATAACCTTTCACTTTCGGATTGGGAGAACCCCCTAGATCGGCTGCGTTTGAAACCTAATCCAAATAAGGGTGCAATAGCGAGGGTGTATATGTGCTATAGATTAGACCTGGATTATGCAAAATGCTTCACCGGTCTATCAAAGTGGACCAATTATTTTACGAACATATCCACCACTAAGATTCTTTAAGCTTTTAACAGAGGATGGAATACAATTACTTTGTCCACTTAAAGTGAAATGGCATTAAGAGTCATTTATGGAACCTACATCTCTCCACATAGGTCTTAGGGCTTTAGTTGATCATCTAGATGCTTAAAGTATGGGCAGGAATCAGAAGATTTATATCATGCTTTTTGGAGCTGTCCTAAGATAAAGTCCTTTTGGAGCGATAGTGCTCAGTACACTCAGTAATACATTATTATTTACCTCTGTCCGCAGCTTTGGCAATTTTTGCAATCTTCGATCCGCATGGAGTGAGAATTACTGTAGAAAGCTATTGTCTATTATATATTTGATGGGGAAGAAAACAATCCTGCATCAATTAATATATTCTGAACCACCTACTGTAACTCTCTTTCTGAACAAGTTGATGTTCGTATTTCAAAATGACTGGACTGAGACAATGCTCTGTAAGGACACTCAAACTCAAAAGTTTTTTGAGGTATGGGAATCATTTATTGACTCTTTACCAACTGTTAGAAAATGAAAACTTATGCAATCTTTTATTATTTACAGCATGGTATACTAAGAGGATGGTTTCTAATGATCCCCTGATAAGTAGAATTGAATAGAAAGAGGGTTTTTTTCTTTGAGGTCATTTGCTGCAAAAATTTAATTTTCTTCTTTTAGTCTCTTTTACATTTGTTACTGTAGTTTTTTGTGAGGTAAACTTGGAACGTGGGTAAATGTCCTGTTTTATATTTAGATGTTATTCTTGTTGACATGTGTTGGTTCTTTTTTTATACACTGTTGTTGGTCTTTAATAAAAAGAATAAAGATAAAAAAGTAATTAGAATGTATTTTTTTCACAGAAAAATATAGTAGTGATTCCATGCACTGTATTTAAGCACTTTTACTAAGCCACGTTTTAAAGAGGAGAGACTTCAGGCAGCTTTTAATGAAATATCAGCATTAGATTGTATAATTTCATAGACAAAAGAGCCAACAAAATATTGTACCAACTCTGCATACAGTATTTAAGCAATTTTATCAGTCAGCACTTTGAACAGGAGAGATACCAGACAGCTTAAAAAAATCAACATTACAGTATTTTCCACAGAAAAAAATCAAAGTATTGTAGTGACTTCATGCATAGTTGTAAGCGATCAGTGCCAACTGCACATGTGCCAAGAGCACGTCATCGCACAAACAGGAATAGTTCCGCGCTAACTGCGCATGCTCCAAGGGCGCGTCATCACGCCAACCAGCGCATGCGCAGACAAGTCGTATCAGCAAAGCGGGAACGCGCCAAAGAGGCGCACAGGAAGTGACATAACTTAATCATTACTTCCCCTATATAAGCCCAGCATGGACACTGCCAAATTGCTGGATTATCTTCAGTCTCTATCCTTGTTCCTGTGCTTTTGTGATATCCTGTTGGACTTTTTGTGACCCAGATTTATCTTGACTACTCTTGACTGCTGCCTGCCCTTGACCCCGGATTCCTGTATTGACCATTCTTCTGCTTAACCGTTCTGTACTTCGTTTGCCCAATTGGAACTGACCCCGGCTCGTCTACTTGGATTTCGGCTTGCACGGTGCTCCTCACCACTGCCACTTGTGCCACTTGGTTTCTGCCAGGTCTCTGTACCCATCCCCAGAGGCCTCAAGACCCGAGGTGCAAGGGAGGCCTTCTCACAATTACAGTCTCAACTCAGGTACATGACAATAGTATTATGGACTTTTAGTAGGCCACATTTTGAAAAGGAGAGACACCAGGCAGCTTTTAATATATATATGAACATTACACATGAAAATGCCAGCAATGTATTTTACTGACTTAATGCACAGGTTTTTTTTCCATTTTTACTAGATCGCATTTTGAACAGAAGAGACACCAGGCAGCTGTTAATTAAAACATCAACTATAGAGTATATTTATTTCAGAGAAAAATGTCAGCAAATTACTGTGGTGACTTTATGCACAATATGTCCACACTTTCACTAGTCTGTATGTTGAAGTGAAGAGACAACAGGCAGCTTTTAACATTTCTTTTACATTAGAACATGATATTTCACAGAAAAAAAGCCAGCAAAGTATTTAAAGTGTGCTTTCACTTTAACAGCTAAATTGGGCTAACACCTACTTTATAATTGTTACATGTACCCATTCACATAGCATAACTTTTTTATTCTGAAAACACCAGGACTAACAAATCCTGCTTCAATCTCACTCTTTGAGGGGGCTGGGGGAGTTTTGTTTGCATAACATTTTTATCCGTACTGTTCTGGCAGATTTCTTTGAGCAGAGCTGTCTGTCCTAATAAATGGTATTGTATGTTGATGCACTTTAAAAAAATTCCCTCAGTCTGCCTACTATTGGCAAACTGGCATCTATTCTAATCATTAGAAGCTGCCTGTAGAGTCCTATGTGTAATCCTGCAAAAAAAGAAAACAGCTAAAAAGGTAAGAAATATTTTTTTGATATATATTTTTAGATATTCTGTGAGAATGGGAACACATAACAAACAGAGTTGTGCTTGCTCAAATTAAACTACAAAAGTGGAAATACACTTTAAGCTCTTTAACTAGGCCACATTTTCTGAGTGGGAGAACCAGGTTTTTTTTTCCAAAAATCAAATTTAGTGTACTATTTCACAGAAAAAAAGCAAAAGAACAAACTTGATACCGACTATTTAAGCGGCTTTTGTAGGCTGCATTTTCAAAAATAGAGACCAGGTGGGTTTTATTGTGAAATAAGGTGTGATAGAAAGCAAGGAATGGTTATAAATGGAAGGTATGTAAGACAAAGTCTTTTGGATTGCATCCCTCTGTTTAGTTAAAAGAAACCCCAAGGAAAGCATTAATGATTTAGTTGTGCAATTTATAAATTGTGTTCTGGGTCCCTGGGGTTGGGATAATGGAGAGAAGGGTGGGCTCAGTAAGCTGTCCTGTCCAGGTTTTGTCGCTGCAGCTTGGTACTCACAGGTGTAGCCCATGATTGCGGCTGTGAGTGTTTAAAAGGAATCCTGGCTTTATGTGTAAAGGTGCCCATATGGCCGGTGTGCGCACGCGCACACTGCCTGTTCTGCATTGCCGTCATCGGAAGCCCGCCCCTCAGCGGGGCGGGCTTTCGATGATCGCAAGTACGATCTGCCCGTCCAAGGTGGGCAGATAGTACGGGCTTTCAAGAAGCATACGGCCATCGCAAGACAAAAGTCTTGCGATGGTCGTAAGGTGTATGGGCACCTTAAGAGACTGTTACCCAGCTAGGCGAGCTGGAGGATTGAAGGCTGCATAGATCTGTTTGTTGCTGAGAAGGACAAGGACATATCTTAGAAACCGCATTGGAGTACAGGAAAGCACTGGCTAATTGTATGAAGTATTGTGTTTTACTGCAAAGAGAGGACTGTATTTCATGACCTGCAGAAATACTTGTTTGCTGTGTGCCGTGGAAAATAAAGCTTTTGAAAAGTTAAGTGGACTGTCTAGTGCTGTATTTGTCCTAGAAGACTGTGGTTAAGAACGGTTCCTGTTACAAAGGATTAAAGCATACTGTGCAAGCAATAGCCAGAGATCCAGTCTGGACATCCAATAGTCCATAGGGTCCACCCCCCAAGAATGAATCATATGGTGAATGCACATGTTTTTCATTTGCGGATGCAGAACCTGCTCATCCCCTACTAGCGATTGTCAACAATTCACCATGGTTTATTGACTTGGAGTCAAAATGGATCAACCGCTCACTAATTTGATTGAATAGAGGCTCTTTGGTTAGCAAATATTATTCAGTCACCCTTTTGGGTTTATTTTATACACTGCACATGGAGCAACGTTTTACATGGAAACGTTTTGTATGTAAACCCTAACAATACATTTCTCTTATTACTCCCTTTTGGTTTTTTATATGGGATTAAAAGCCGCTTATACTGTGGGAGTTAGGTGATTGAACTGTGAAAAATAATACAAGAGACATCTTTAATTTGTTTGTCCTGCTGACATCCTTTGCTTAAAGGTTGAGATTTTTGGCTTAAAACTGTTCATTACCCCAATGACTGTTCACTTCCATACAACAGAAAGTAGGTATTACAAACTCCTCCACATAGTTTTTTTTTTGGCAGGAAACTCTTGCAAGTTTAGGCAGTTAGCAATGGGATACCTTTACTATTACATCTAATTTTAATGGAAACTTCAACTGGGAGAAATGAATGGGCTGCTATTGCTGACATCTCCTTTTAAAAAAGTATTTACCTGGCTGTCTTGCTAATCCATTGGTTTCAATACTTTCAGAGTTACTAACCCAGATGTATGTAGATCAGGGATCTGAACTTCCCTCAGATGGCTGCATCTTTGTTTCAGGATAGCAACTCGGAAAATATTCTGACTATAACTGAAGATCGCAACGCTAGCCTTGATTTTTCTCTCAATACAGGTTCCCTTTAACTGGCCATATGTTACATTATTTTAATTAAAGTAGCTCTAAACCCACTTGCTAAAATCTTATATAGTTTTAAAAGTGGTTTTCAATCTTTTCATATATGCAGCCTGGAGTATGTGCAGGTAGAACGGAAGTCACTGAGAAAGACTGGAGGAAGTCAGCAGCACTGAGATGGAAAAAGATGGGTATATTTTGCTCTACTGCAGCACAGCTCTTATCCTTTGACCTGCCTCTTCCAACTTGTCTTATTATGCAGTTTGTGCACCCTTTAAAAATTTTTTCACTTGTGTGATTTATCTGTGATCATTGAATTACTATTAGAGATTGTGTAAAGTCCTGGAATGTATTATTTTACCACCAAACCTTTTGCATTGCATTAATTTGAATGTCCTGTTCAAGAAACATCTAACATCCTACTGCCTATATTGCAAGCACTGCAGTATATCTATACTGCAAAATAAACTACTGTATTTGCTGGTGTATAAGACTACTTTTTATACTTAAAAACATCCCCCAAAAATCGAGGGTCGTCTTATATGCGGGGTATACAATGAATACCTTTTAGTTCGTTTGGGCCAAGCTGGCCCAAAACGACATCCCTAATCTGTCAGCCCGCTGGATGTGCGGTAATACTGTATGTATGGTAGCTTTGGCTACATACAGTAGCTGAGCCAATCACGGTGAGCGATGTGCACAACCTCTGCCAATCCAAGCTGGCTTTGTATTCATTAATAGAATACATTGCTCGTCGTGATTGGCTCAGCGATGTATACTGTATGTTGCCGAAGCTACCGTACATACAGTATTACCGCACATCCATCCATGATGTTTTTAAATGGTGTTGCCTCGGAAGTGGGGTAGTCTTATATGACGAGTATACCCCAAAACCTATGTTTTAAGTGGAAAATTAGGGGGTCGTCTTATACACCCAGTCGCCTTATACGCCGGCAAATATGGTACTTCTGGAATACAAAGCTTTGTATTGAAGAATAGAATGGAATGTAGTATTTTGTTCATTTATTCTTGAATGGGTCTTACAGTGATATCATTATACAGTTTTATACAATATGGGCCCCTTTTTTGTATTAATTCAGTCAACTCTTGCAATTCACCATTGGTTTGAGCATTCCATTGAGTTCTTTGGGTCAGCAAAGCATCTGTCAAGACTACTATTATAAAAAACTAATCAAAAACATTAACTACAATTTATACATGTTCTGTCCTGGGTTCCCAATACAAAAGCAGTCCTGAACCTTTTTTTTCTAATCAGCTTTGTTAAGCAACCTCAATTGGCTTATGAATGTTTTGTGAAAGTGTGATTTTTCAGTCCCAGTCCATCACTGTTTTGGCATAGGTAGAGCCTATAAATCTCCTACTACTGTTTGTATCATATTTTTATGTTAAGACTGTTTACTGTATTTTATGTAAAATGTGTTATCAGGCAAGTTGTAACATGGTCAGAAGGAATCAAAGACGATCGCATTAGCTGCATTGTCAAAAAACTCACTGATAAAGACAACAGTATTTAAACTGTATCTGAGCAGGCATGTATTTGGAAAATTCAAGGGGTTGCTGTGTGCCCCATAAGATTAGTATGGCATTTAATGGCATAAGCATGTATTTGCATTTATGAACAATACACTTAGTCATAAAGACTGATGGGTCATAAAGATCTGTGGTCACACGGAGTGGCACAATAAATAGGGTGAATACATTCCTAAAATCGTGTTGATGAATATTTAAAAATGCCAGTATTGTTCATATGAAACAATGTTCTTTATTAAACTCCAGTCAGATTGCATTGCCAGGAAACTGATAGACTAGATGGTATAAAGCCAGAAGAAAACATTTATAATGGCAATGTGCTCAGTGCATTAGGGAGTCTAATGCACTCTTGTCTTATTAGCAAGAAATGCTAATGCTGTTTATCTGTTAGAATGTAAGTGACTCAAATACTAAAGTAAAGTGCTTTTTACTTTGCTCTGTATTAAGGTCATGCTTCTCAAATTTGGCATGCAGGTAGAACAAAACATGATGCCTATGAAATGTGCCTCTCATAGTAAGGTCTTGTTTACATAGGTGATGGGTGCAGAGGCTTTAAGTTTCTCCCTGCTGGCAGGTGCTCTCCTGGGCAGAGGTCCTTCAAGCAAATAAACCAGACTGCAGTGTTGGTAGCAGCCAGATGCTGCAGTCCACATTCATTTTAATGTGTCACAATGGCAATCATTTACCTGGTACTGTGACTATTGAGTCATTCAGCTCAATAGACTATTTCTAACTCAGATTTCTTAAGTGCTCGATGGGTGTAAAGATCACCCCTTTTTGACCTGGCTGCCCCTAGCTGCTTTTGATCATTAATTCCTGTTTTCAGTAATTATTATCCTCTCTCTCCCTGTGCTAATCCTTTCACCACTCGTTTTTCTAATGGAACTTTATTTTTTCAGCATATTTTTATTTTGAAGCACGGGTAAACACAACTGTGTGCTTCAGGTCAAACCTATAACAGAATACCTGACACCAGCTACCATCTTTTCCACCACTAACCTTAATTGATAAAGCCATGTATTCATACTAGATATATTGGTGGATAATGTTTTTGCATGTTTTTGTTCAATAAGACTGCATTAATTTAATATTATGTCTGACATTTTTTTTTTTTAAGTAATCCATGCAGAAATTCAGAGAATTTTTCATGACTTACTAAATTTTGCACTCAATGGTATGTCTCATTTCAGGATTGGTAAAGCAAGATAACTTAATATGACAAGTCCATCACTTAAAAAAAAAAAAGATTATGCTTTTCAATATGTCAGTGATTTGGGAAACGTTGCTATTAACTAAACATTTCCCTGTCAGCGAGTTTGATTTGATTGTTAGCCAAACCTACTGGCAAAAAGATCAATCAACAGACATCATGTGTTACCTTCCTTTTCATGCCTGTCATCAGGTGTTCCAAGAAATTTTACATTTACTATTTTGACATAATACACTGAAATGTATAAGCAGTAATAATGTGCATACAATTTCTTACAGAGATCTCTGCTACTACAACTTTCATCCACGATGATTCCAACGTATAATTTATACAATACAAAGTAACCCTTATACTTGCATTCTTGTATTATGGCATACTGATTGCTTTGAGAAGCTATTCTAAGTGAAAGTGTTTCTATATTTTTTTTTGTTTTGGATATGCACGGTTAGAACCTCTGTCCGAGGTCTGTGTCCTCACTAGGGACTTTATTTTTTCTATTTGTCCTATTGACCATGGTTATTGGGAGTGAAAGTGAGGGAAATTCTGAGATGTAACCAAAACATAAACTTTTGTGATGGACTACCATCACAATACAAATGAGTAAACTAAATGTGAGATTGTAGTCCATTATGGGAGTGAGCTTGGAGAGGTGGCTACGTTACAACACACACAGGGAACATGGAGAACAAAAGTAGTCACTCTCCAGAAGGAAGGACAGTGTCGCCACCAGTTCAGAGATGTTTTAAGTGATGCGCAAATAAGTACAGTTTGTTAATAATTAAGGAACTTGAATGCATTTTTAAAATTAAACTCCTGAGTTTAGTATCACTTTAACTGCTAGTTAAAGGAGAACTATGAGGTGAGTGCTTTTCACTCGCCTCATAGTTCTAGCCGAACTGTGACAGTGAGACTGTCACAGGTCGGCTCAGTAGATCGCTCACTTCTCGAACACATACCGGTGTTCGCTCACCTCTCGATCCGGTCACGGCTCTCTGCTGTGACAGGGGAGGGGCTGGATTCCCGCCTCCCTGTTCCGATTTGCCAGCGCGGACTGGTGGATCGGACTGGGGAGGGGGCGGGTATAGAGGGCTCTGCCTCTAGATAGGTAGAGCCAGCTGTCACTCACGCAGCTGGGCGGATCCAGACATAATTGTCGGGATCTGCTTCAGCGTCTCAGTATACCGCGAGCAGTAGCTCCCGGTATACTGAGCTTAGGGTGACGGGAGGATGCTAGTTTGTGTCCTCTTGTTACCCTAAGGAGAACTATGAGGCAGGCTCTGGCACACTCCTCTCCAATGTTCCAAGTTGTGGATGGGCTCTTGCTGACCTCACCTACAATACAGGACTACTAGTTTTGTTTTTTACATGATGTCAAGAGACCGGTCCCCCAGCATGGTTGATGTCTGCCAGAGTGAGGAGTAAAGTATTACAGATTATGCTTGTGTGTGTGTGTGTGTGTGTGTGTGTGTGTACTGCAAAGGTATTTTAAAAATAAATACTGGAGTGCAGCTTTGAAAGGTTTGTGAGAGGCTGAGATATCACAAATGTGTGGTAGCAGGATGAAAATGTGGAAAGGTTTGTTATATAGGTGTTCACAAGGGTTTAGTACTGGGTTCATGAATGGCTATGCCCTTGCTTTACACATGTCCAATCTCACAAATGTCTCCCACCAGATAACTAAATATCTTTAAAAAAAAAGCAAGAGCACATTTATCAGAAGTTAAACTTTTTTTAAATATTTGACTATTCTGGAAAATAAAATACTGACAATTGAAATCCAACATTGATAATAAAAAGGTAAAATTCACTTTGTTGTGTGGTAGTGTTACCCAAATTCCTATTTCGAGTTATGATCTGCTATATAAGCATTCACACTTACAGGTATAAGGTTCTAAGGATTCAGTCATGAGATTTTCAAGCTCAACACAATAACAGAATGTGTTGGTATATAGTATGCAGACTTGAATACAATGAACCAACAATCTATTTAACGACAAACATAAAGAAGAGATCTAATCATGCATTGAAATATTAATAATAGCACAGACCATGGTACATACATACAAGACAAATACACAACAGATATAAGTGCTTCAGACGTATATGGATAATTACCTAGAGATGTTCAGATGGGGCCCTCTGGTCATCACAAACGAGAGCTAACTTCTTTCCTCAATCGGTAATATACCCCCTGTGTCCATAGAGATGCATTGCGAGCCCTTGATTGGTTGCCTCCCAATGCCTAGTTAAGTCCCTCAGTATATAAAATCAGAATAGATGAGAGCAAAAAGATGGGAACCAACTGAAATTGTTCAAGGGGACAAAGAAAGTAAACTAAAATTGTTCATTTTCTTTCCTTTTAGGACCATGAAGTCGATGTGGGTTTTTATCATGCTCCATTTCATACAACTAATGAGCGGAGAGGGAAGTTGGCCTCTGATTAGAGTTGCTGTCGAACGAAATCTGGTCTATTGTCAGGAGGGGGGACCTGTGTTGTTATCTGTAGTACTCATAGGGGCAGATGGAGATCAAGTGTCTTGGTGGGGTCCAGCCAACAATGATTGGGTCTGGGATAATGGCCTTGCTGGGAATGCGGCGGACTACCAGGACAGAGTGGTAGCCTTTCAAAACGGATCCCTATTACTCCAAGAGGCACGTTTAACTGATGCTGGAGAGTGGAAATACGCATTCATGGTACCTGTGCCAGTGTTCAGCGATTCTAAAGACTCCACCCTGCAATATGTCCCTGGGAAAATAACCCTGCAAGTGTTCCCCAGACCCAGAGCAATCTCTCCCTCAACTACATTTAAACCTTCGGCAGAAGCTATCTGGAGGTTTTAAAGAAAGTCATCAAGTTGTCCCTCTGTACAACCAGGGCCTTCTAGTGGGTTTACCGCCACGCCAATCCCCGGAATTCTGTTTAACAATGTAAAATTCATTCATGTGCCTGTGGTGTTGAATTTGTCTAAATGGAACATGGCTGAATTTGGCTCATGTTCCAGGACAAATGTATCTCTGTTCTATTCTTCCTTGCTAATAGATTTAATTACCTCCCATGCAGCTCGAACCCAAGATCCATTTGCAGAACCAGACCCCTCACAAAAGGGGCATATTCAGATCCAGAAAGCTGAACAGTTTAGACAGTCTAATAAGGTCCAGCCCTGGACTTTTTGGATCTGGTATGTCCACTTGGAACCAAGCAGATATAGCCACTATTCGAAGGCACATAGGTAACTTTGAACAGAGAGAAGGACGTCAAGTGTTAAAACCGGTTCTGCCGGGGATTGAGGGCCTGGCAGAGGAGGGGAGATTCACTATGTATAATATACAGGATATTGCCCAATTGTTTGAGAAAATTAACAAACTTTTTACTACAAACAATCAGAAAGCTGGGGAGAATAAAATGGGCAGTGAAGTGATGTGCACTGCCTATGGTAATTTTGCTTTTATCCAAAACCACAAATGTCATTCGAGATGTCCAAATGGGGAAGATACCAGACATTTTGAGGGATAAGGAGTTTACCAAATGGTATTGTACTCACACTATCAATAGTGGTGGAATGAATGTGTACAACAGAGACGATTGCAAACCTTTGCCAGTCTCCAAAATTAGGAATTTAGGTATGGTGACACCACACCCAAATAGAGGTTCCGCTCGAGTGCCTTAAAAGCCAGTCTACATGAACCTATCATGACCTGCTATATGTGTCCTTCAGCATGTCACTGCCAGTGTTCCATCCACAAGAGGACTTTGATCAGATTGCTTCAGTGCACTCGCTCAGGTACCTAGAAAAAGACGTATACAAGGAACGGCCGAACCTCCCTGAACTACTCATACAAATCGAAGGGAGGTGGAAAGCACTGCACACCGCTTGCTGTACTGTCAACGAGAATCGGTACCTATGTCGTTGTGATGTCTTCGAGATTGACACTCCTGTATATGGTCTAAGCAATGACAGAGACTCCACGACAGAAGAGGGGAGGGAGAACGGAACTCGTCAAGAACAAGAAAAGACCAGTCCCAGTGAGAGGGCAGCCAACTGCCCTGTGAAGCTGGCAAAATGGAGAACACCAAAGACAAAGGTCACCTACAACATGAATGGACTGTATTGTGTCGTCACCAACCATAAGACTTTCTTCTATGGGGGGCAGTTGTGTACAACACCGTATCCAAATTTTTGCTTTATTCCACATGAGTATACTACCATTGAGGAAACAGTCGTGACACCCATACAATAGTGGTGGAATAGTGGTCCTAGACAGTGCACCTGAGATCACAGATCCTGAAACATATATACCCCACTTTTAGGGATGTCCTGATACCACTTTTTCAAGATCAAGTACAAGTACTGTCCCTCCTGTACTTGCTGATACCAATTACCGATACTTTTTCTTAAAGGGACATGTGACATTTTTTCTAAAACAATGGGGGAGGGGGGCAGCGGGGGATTTCACAGCCATAGTCTGAGTCTCTTCTCCCATCTCATGCTGGCTACAGTGGTCTGTGAAAGGGACACAGAACTCTACAGCCAGAACTCCCAGGGAGAAGAGACTGTCCACACATAACACTTACCCCCGCCATGCTATCACACTTCCGTCCGGAGAGGTCAGAGTGGAGAGGCAGCCTGTGTTTGGTGGAGAGGTATTCCGGAGGAGGGGCTATGCGGGTCAATGGCTGGAGCTAGTTAAAAAAATTTAAAGGGCCGGTATCAGATATATGCATCGGGGCATTTTCAGGAGTACAAGTACTGCTGAAAATGCCCTCTATCGGCCCCGTTACCGGTACTAGCATCGGTATCGGGACATCCCTACCCACTTTGATATTAGCATTGAGGCCCTGTCTTTGAATCTTCATAATCCAATGTCAAGGAAGGATACCCATGTCATCCACATCAGCAACAGCATGGTAAAAACAGAAAAACAGTTGAATTAACTTTTACATGATGGTGATTTTAATCTAGTGTTTACTAAAACATGGATAGAATGATGAGCATGATAATATACCTAGCTAAACTTCTACGATGACAGAGGGAAAAGCTTGCAATGTTAATGGGGATTTGACATAAACAGTCATTGTCTTGAGTGTGGCCTAGTCTCACTGGCCACAAGGGGGGAACTGTTACCATGCAAAGTTTAAGTCAAGAAGTATATATAATATGTATATAGTTTTATTTTGGTTTTAAATATTCCACCTGAGGTGGGGGTAGCTAGTAGGTAAATATAGTCTTTGTTGTGCTTATCACTGTGGAGGGGAGTTGTAGACCAATGAATTGTAAATGGGGTTATTGTGCGGCCCGGGCATATCCAGGTAATTGCATAGAGTATGGCTGGTCCTCAGTCTTTTCGGAGCCGAGACCCTTGAGGCTAATAATAGGTAGAGTGGACAATCAAAAAAGGGGTGGGGAGTTGTAACAGAGGGTTCTGGAAAGCTTCCAATCCCCTATAGGCATTGGGAGGCAACCAATCGAGGGCTCACAATGCATCTCTATGGTCGCAGGGGGTATATTAACGATTGAGGGAAGAAGTTGGCTCTCTTTTCTGTTTGTGATGACCAGGGGGCCCTATCTGAACATCTCCTGGTTATTATCCGGATACGTCTGAAGCACTTATATCTGTTGTGTATTTGTCTTGTATGTATGTAGCATGGTCTGTGCTTTTATTAATATTTCTATGCATGCTTAGATCTCTTCTTTTATGTTTGGCGTTAAATAGATTGTTGGTTCATTGTATTCAAGTCTGCATACTATATACCAATAAATTCTGTTATTGTGTTGAGCTTGAAAATCTCATGACTGAATCCTTAGAACCTTATACCTGTAAGTGTGAATGCTTATATAGCAGATCATAACTTGAAATAGGAATTTGGGTAACAGTAGTCATAATATATTAAATGAGACTGTAACGAAAAAGTAAAATAAGAGTCGAGGGAGAATGCTGTTGTCTGCAATTAAAGTGGTGGGGAAATGGATGTTGAACAGAGCGGAAACCCTTTGTTTAAACTTGCATGAATATTTTACAAATTGTTTTTCAAATCAAGCACAATGCTTCTCCTTGAAGGTTGCTACAGGCTACTGAGGGCAGGCTAGCTCTAGATACCTGTCTCTTATTTAACTATGGTGTATAGCATTTGTTTGCAGTTACGTTTACTTTTAATTAAAAGCTATGCATTTTTATTTTACACATGTGCTGCCTGATTTTTTTCCCCTACATCAGCTTGTGAAATAAAGGGCTTGATTTTCATTTGCATTGTCTTTTTTTTGCCGTGTACATATCCTTTGTGAACAATAGCCGCCTACTTTTTTCCATGACCTGATGTGATAATTTGCTTTACTGTGGGCGTGAAAAAAACTGGATAGGTTTGAAAAAGCACATTGCTGAACAGCAAGTCTCATGCAGTGAAGGCTGTAGTGATAGAGCAAAGACTCTTCACCATAGAGCTACAGATAAAGGCTTGAGTAGCTGGATTACTGGAGATCAGTATGAGTAATGCCTTCAGATGCTACAAAAGCAGCCCTTAGATCTCTATGCTAGCAATGTAAGGTGACACATTTTGTGAAATCAGCTTTCTTTTGTCGGTAAAGCCTTTTTCAATGCATCATCCGTATACGATTATTAACCTCTTATCTCAGAATATTTAAACAGTATCATCACAACAGACATGATTCTTTGCGCTATAATTTGTGCCTGGCCAGGCTTGGCAAAGAGTTTTAAAAGGATCAAAGGCAGGACAGCGCACAACATAGTAGAGACAACAAAAGGGTTATGTGTAAATCAGGAAGCAAAGAACGCTGAGCTGGGAAACAAGCATAACCAGTCTAGCACAAGAATGACACCTGATTGGGTAACTAACAGAAATAGCTGGCCTCTGTGAAACAAAACATTTGCAATAAACCTGCTGGAAGTAAGGTGCTACTTGTATTTAAACTGGGTTTTTAAACATTTTTCGTGCTTAGGATGGGTCTACATTGTTGCACTCATGATCATGCAAGTTAAAACCCGTTTTGTAACATGTGCTTAGGAATGAGATTTGGGTTTGCTGCGGCCATGTGTTTTGCAGTGAATCCACATTATTTGTGAATCACTAACCTGTGGCTGAAAAGTTTGCTGGCTTCCACAATCTATAATGCATTGCATAACCTTTTCCCTGGCCAGCTAAATCACAAGAGCCAATAATTTGAAGGAATGGATAACCCAGTCACCCAAGTTGGACTTAAAGCAGCTATATTATCAGTGTGTGTTGGAGCTGCTAGGAATAGCTGACAGTTCTATGTAGGGAGATATACTTTTAATTTTTTTTTGCCATTGGTACATGTCCCCAATAATAGTGCCCAGTTTACTAGCCAGGCCTTAAAAGTTACTCGCCACCAGTTTCCCCACCTAACCCCTACCCTGCCCCGGCCTTAACTCCGCCAGGTCAGCAGTGTGACGCACAGTACAGAAGTCTGCAGTACAGAGGTTAGTAATGTAACGCACAGTGCAGAAATCAGAGCGACACACAGCACAGAGGTCAGTGTGATGCACAGCACAGAGGTCAGCATGATGCATAGTGCAGTGGTCAGAGTGGCGCACAGCGCAGAGGTCAGAGTGATGCACAGAGTCAGTGGGATGCACAGGGCAGGGTCAGAGTGATGCGCAGAGGTCAGAGTGACGCAGAGGTCAGTGTGACGCACAGTGTAAGGAAGAAAGAAAAGGGACTTACAGTGCACTTAGCTGGTATTCAGGTGCCTCTCCTGCTGCATAACTTTCTGGATGGCCGGTCTCACTGTCTCTGCAGTCTTCCTCCCAGCCTGGCAGCTGAGGTGGGCGGAGGAAGCTGCAGAAGACAGAACTGTATGTCATCGAGGTGAGCCGCCGGCGGGACCAGAGATGGGACACTACCGCTGCGGCAATCGTTCACTTCTGTTCTCTCTTCTGCTTCTCTGCCGCTTTGTAGCTGCAGCGGCCAGTTAGAAGAGAGAACAGAATCGAGCAATCGCCATGGCGGTAGTGTCCCATCCCTGGTCCCGACGGAGGCGCACCTCGATGAGATTCCACTCGCCGCCACGCAATTTTCACTCGCCAATTGCGAGGGGAAATTTTGAGGCCTGCCTTATGTGATACCTCTTGATGCAAACATCTTCCTTTCACTCGTTTCCAACATTCCCTCCAGTGCTGGTGCTGCTCTCTGATCCAGCATAGATACCTATGTCTTCCTGTGTCCCACAGAGTCTGTCCTACATGCATGCTCCCGGCTGCATGCATTCACTTACAGTGAGTCTCTCCTCCTCTCCCCTCTGGTGATGTTGAGTGCGCATGTCCCCGCACACACTTCTTTCTACACGGCCGTTCGGGAAGCTGGGTTCTGCAGCCGGGAGTTAGTGTCGCAGACACATGTAAGTAATTACAAATTTAACAACTTTTTTTAATGGCGATCGAGCAGATTAAACCTTTCCCTACGATCGGTTCAAAGCCCATTTCGTGTGCACCTTACTGTACAACTGGTAACAAATTGTTGAGTGCGTTTGTCGTTTGTTTTGCTTCATAGCATTGTATAGACACAATTTATTTATATTTTGTAAGTGGATGGGCACATATAAATGTAAGTACCGGTGTTTACACATACATTAAATGTGTATGGGCTTAAGTTAACAATTGCGTAATTATCTCCATATGCATGCACGTATATAATTTTTATTATTATTATTATTATACAGGATTTATATAGAGCCAACAGTTTGCACAGCGCTTTACAATATAACAAAGACATTACAATCACAATACAATTCAAGACAAGATGGTAAGGAGGTATAACACTGGTACTTGCATTTATCTATGAACACCTGCTTACAGTGTATTAGGTCCATATAATACTATATAATATTAACAGCTGATTCTCATGGGTGGTGCAAATGCAGGCATATGTTCCACTATATGCCCATATGCCTGCATTTTCATCCATGGGAATGAGCCCTTAATCTGCAGCATTGAGCACTACACACTTTCTGGTCCCTTGCATATATAACATGCAGGAGCCCTGCATGTTGTAAGCCCTGCCCCTGCGTACCAAGCCCCACCTACCAGAAGGAGAGATGAAAACTCATAGATTACTCTTCCAATAAGGCAATCTGCAACCTTTCTGTCTCATTTTCTTTCAGTCTTCAGACCATGACCAGTTCCCTCTCTGCATTATCGCCCAGTGGAACATAATCGTCTGCCACTCATCTATCCTCTCCACCACTCATCAAACACTAGTTTACTCATGCTCCCCAACCCATAATGGTAGTAATACATATTGATGTAGAGGTAAAAAAAAGCCTAAATTAACCTATTCAAGAACATGAACATATTTGATAGTTGGTCACCTACATATGTAAAGTAAAAATCTATTTCCTTATGTCTGTTGTTTTTGGATGTGCTATTCGGAAGAAAAATTCATGTTCGGTATTTTTTTTTTTTTAGAAATTAAAGATCTCTTAATTGAATGTCTGATGAATACTTGTTTTATTTAAATCTAAAATGGGCAAATTTCACATCCAGCAGCTCTGTAATGTAATGTTTCTCAGGCAACTGTAGTACGAGATGTGTTTGTGTTTAATGAGCTATGCTCTGATGCACTATTTCACCTTCACTAAGCAGCCAAAAGATTTAAGCTTCTGAATATGTGTCTTGGGATTATTTGTGTCCACACCTCTCACCAGGTACCTACTTTAGAGGAACACAGGGCATTGATTCACAGATGAGATGCCAGTACTTCTTGTTAAAATAGACCTATTACTAAAAATCACACTTCACATGAATCAATAGTGCACATGTCATTACATATGTTTTTGAGTAAAAAAGCACCGTCTTTTTTGCAATGCATAAAAACACTGTTCAGAGCTCCATCGTATTACTTGCAGCCAAAGAAAAGAGATCGCAAGCTTTAGCTGCCATGCCTATGGTTGGTGTATGACATAATTAAAGACTAGTAGCTAGGGTCTAAAAGCCAATTATTTTAAAGTGTAACTCCAGCCAATTACCTTTTTTTATTTAGTGGGGAAGGGTTAAACATTTGCTGGGTTTTACTATAACAGTAAAAAAGAAAATAGCACTGCGTTTCAAACTCAAAAAATATTCCTAAAATGTGAGGAAAATAGTATGAAATGTGAAATTGTCACAAAGTGATAAACAATTTTGTGTCATACACAACACTTGTGTTGCACAATGCCTGTGCTGATGATAGTAAGAAAAAGCTTTAGGTCTAATGGTCTAGACACTCTAAACCATAATAAACATAGAAAAAAATAAAAATAAAATGTGCTAGTACATCTCATAAAATGTGTACATATAGAAAATCCTGTCTTAAATCTCACAAGTGATGTACAACTCCCTCATTAATTAACATAACCACATGTGAAGTCTATTACTTCTGGATACAATAAAGTCCTTGAAATATGTGATGATATATCTTCCAACTTTTATAATCAACACCACGTCCGTGAATGCAAAAACAATTAGTGAATCAGTGCTCTCCAGTCTCCACCGTGCTCAAAGATAAGATCTGTAAATTTGGGTAGATTCCACCTAACTCTGGCTTATCTTTCCAAAATAGTGTAGCACTATTCCTCCATCTTCCACCTTCTCTTGTGCTCAGAGAGAGAGAAAAAAAGGCTTCCCATAGTGTAGTATGTCAGAATAAATTTATTTAAAACAATTAAAATGCACTTACAATTAAAATAAGGCAATTGCACATGGATTGTGTCCACTGGAGCTCCTGTCCCTATGATTGTAATGCTCGCATAGATCCGCCCACCTGATGCATTTCGTCACTTCCTCTAAGGCGACGGTCTGCAACATCTGGATCGGCTGAGCCGAAGCTCCGGCAGCTCACTCACTGCATTCAGCTACTCATAAGTGAGTAGCTGAATGCCACCAAGCAGCATTCGGCTCGCGTATTCTACTCAGTACCTCCGAGGTAGCAAACAGAATAGAAAATAAGTGGAAGAAAAAGTTGAAAAATGATTTAAAAAATGTAAAAAAATAGGAAAATGTACAAAATATATATTTTACATTTTTAAAAAAAGTAAAGCTTTTTTTTAAAAACGATGCACGCCAACCTGATTGCACACAATGAACTCCCGCCGCATAATGAAGCATCTGACAGATGTAAAACAATTGGGCAAAATAAAAAAAATTGGGTGGAGCTAGTGATGACAGCCAGCTCAACCCAACTGTTTTCTATTGGACGGCAGCTGCCAGAGTCTTCTAGCAGGTCCCGGCCAATCAATACCAACTGGACGTAGCTGGCCGTGACGTTGATATTGTTTAATTAGGTAATTTGGAGACACGATCTGTCATTACAACTGGGCGGAGCCAGCCGTGAGGTCACAGCTGGCTCCGCCCAGCCGTGAGGTCACAGCTGGCTCCGCCCAGCTGTCATTTGCGTGGAGATCGGTCGGCTATCCCGACCTTTCTCTACGCTTCGGCTGTAACTTCGGCTCAGTCGAGTTGAAGCATATGCCTTCGTCTCGGCTGGGTCGCTTGGCTGCCTTCGGCTGCTGTACGGGCTATAGTGAACTGAACCGAAGGGCTCTGGCGGCCAAAGTGAGCTGAAGGATCAGCTGAAGCTACGGCAGGATCCTTTGGCTCATTCGTGAATAACCCCCTAAAATTCAGATTTGGTTTGGGATACCTCAACTCTGAATTTGAAGTCTCTGAAGTCTGAATCTAATCATGCCTGATTTGGGGATCAACTCTAATGGGCAGTTATTATTGGACTCCACTATCTATTTTGATAGGATTTCTGACCTCTCACTACATTTTGTTGGGCATGTGTATAGTGAAAAGGTTATTTCATTTTCCTGTGTCCATTTAAGTGATTGGGAAGCTTCAGATAGTTTTAAAGACTCCTATCTGTCTCAGGCCAATCACACTGTGCCCCTAATTCTACAGCAATCACAGCAGACAACTACAATACTGTGTTCAGTATGTAAACAGTGAAAGGCTTCATCCCTTTTTCCTGTGCTTGCCAAGTTTGTATAAGTTGTGCAGTGGTCCATTTGATGCAAACTGGTTGATTTACTAAAAGATCAGAGAATGTTCACTTAGCAAAGTAAATGTTTGCTTTGATTAACCCAGTCATGTACATCACACAATCCATTTTTTTTCCACCTGCATATGGTTAAATATTCAAAAGTGAACACAGTTTTCTTTTATCACAAAGCTATGTGAACATTTATTTTGTAACCAGGGTAGTTGCGCTAGGATATATTTACAGAAATTAACCAGCTGCAGCAATATCTATCAACGTGATCAAGTGTAAGCCGGGGTGCTGCGCTTGGTTGTGTGTGCTCCACCTTTTAATTGGTCTTTACGTTGTGTGAAAATGTGAAAATATCAGAAACTAAATACAGTGCCAGTGATCAAATCATTATACAGCCGCAATTAGGATTTGATCACGAACACATTTACCTTCCTTTTTTCGACTTGTATTTTCATTATACAGCCGCAATTAGGATTTGATCACTGGCACTGTATTTAGTTTGTGATATTTTCAAATTTTCACACAACTTAAAGACCAATTAAAAGGTGGAGCACACACAACCAAGCGCAGCACCCCGGCTTACATATGTGAACATTTAGTTTGCTAAGTTCACATAAGTACATCATCCCCAATGCCTTGATAAATGATCAATATCATTTGCTGATAAAAATGCTGCAATTAGTAACATTCCTAGTAAAATAGTCTTAGGCGTCATCTGGAATGCAAAAAAATATAATAGCCCAGGCTTATTTCTAGCTATTGGCATTAACCCTTTCTGACTCAGTGACACCAAACGCGAGTACGTAAATTTGGATTTCTGAATTCACTTGCTGCATGCTTGTTCCAGGTAAGTTATTCAGAAAGCACTGAAGCCAGAAACAGACAGAAACACAGCATTTACAGAAGTAAGCCGACACGGGCAATCCATTACTGCATTGGGGCCATTCCTGATTTGTTCTGTACAGTTTTGATAATGTTTGATATCGTCGGTAATCATTTCCTTCTAGGATAGCTTATATCTTAGAAAAGTTTTTTTGCTTCTATAAAAGTAATTTGCCTCTATCATTATCTGTCACACAACAAAGCTTTACTGCGGAAAGCCTAAATAACTTTCACCCCGGAATCAACTTTTCATTGACTGCAGCTGTCACACTGGCGTGCATCCCATAAGTAAACGCGAAATCCGTTTACAACCAACAAAGCTTTATGAACAAATTTCAGCTCACCCACTGATAAATATATATGCCCGAAGACTGATACTTCTAATCTATTTTCTTTTGTACATCAGCAGCGGTTTTTTTGTGTGTGTTTTATTTGCGAACATTTCATGAGTTTGGACGATGCCTTAGGCAGACAAGCTCCAGTAGAGAGTATGAAGTGAACAGTAATATTGAATTAGGTTTCTACAATATGCTGTAATGTACTGTACATTCTGTCACTTATCAGCTACGACGATATTATGTTTTCTATACTGACTTCTGTTTAGACAACATCTTTTTAATCACTTAACCTTTTTAATGCTAGCCTACAGCTCAAGTTGTCTAAACTGATTTCCATTGTGTTGTTTTGTAAATCCAAACTTTTATTTTGTTTATGATTTTTATCCTGCAGCCAGCAAATACTTAACTTTCTGTGAGAAAAAAGAGAATTTACTTGCTTTTTTTGTGCCTTCGCTAGCCGCTGTCTGCACATAAAGGAAACAGCAGAAAAGAAACAAAAGAGTCTGGCAGTCATGATAACCCTTTGTATTAGTACTTACTTACTAGGAACAAGTTTGCAGAAAAGGATTTTACTTTGCTTTTCCTGGTATGCATACATTTGTTTTGGTTAATTCAGCAGATCAACATAAGGCCTAGTTCACCATGTTTTCTGCAAGCTATTGGAAAGCATTTGGGAAGCTTTCAGCAAGCTTCAAGCAGCTTTCTTGAGACCTTTAAAGCACCCTTCAGCTTCAGTTTGGGAATGTTATGTACAAATCTTACTGGGAGTGTGGACTGGCACATTAAACCCTTCATGACTGAGCTTTTTTTCGGTTTCTGTTCATTAATAACTGAAGCACTTTTTACATTTTTGCTGTGTGATTCTTCCACGGCAGTAATATACTTTCTTACTAAGTGCACCCATACATATTATATATTGTATTTTAGAGGACAGACAGAGCTATATATTTATATTTGTCTACCTAGCGCCTCACTTTGTATGAATAAAAACAAAAACAAAATGAGGAATAAACATAAAGAAAACACTCTTTTCCCCCAGTTTTGATTATTATTAATTTAAAAAATAATAATTAGAAAAAATGTATTCAAATAAATTAATTTATTTGTCCTTTATTTGGAAACACCTCATATCCCTAGGATTTCAGAAATGTTTCTGTACTTCTCGGCCTAAAGCTGAAAGCTAACATTTAAATAGTTTTCTCTAAAAGCAAATAGTGATCACCTAGCATATAATGTCACTGTCACTAAGAGGCTCATTCACAAAGCTGCCGAAGGCAGCCGTGTGAATAACCTACCCGAAGTGAAGTGAGCCGAACGCTGTTCGGCTATTCACTTCAGGCTTGTACGGCTGATTTCATCGGCTTGCTGCGGCTGGCTTCAGGTTGGCCGAACATGCTCACCATGTTCGGCCAACCCGAAGTGCAGAAGGAGTTCGACTCAGCCGATCCAACATTTGGATCGGCTGAGCTAAACCTCCGGCTGGCTACTCGCTGCTGTTCGGCCTATTCTCAGATGCTGAGGCATTCGGCTTGGCTATTCTGCTCAGTACCTCAGTGGTACCAAGCAGAATAGAAACCGTGAGATGACGGCTTGCTCCGCCCAGCTGTCAGTAGCAGGCTGTCAGCCGGCAAAAGGCCGGCTGTTCGGCCAGCTTCGGCTTTCGCCTCGGCTCAGTCGAGCCGAAGCACATGCCTTCGGCTCGACTGAGCAGCTCGGCCAACTTCGGGATCTGTAAGGGCTATAGTAAATAGCCTGTGCAGCAGCCCTTCGGTTCTACTGAACTGAAGGGCTCCCATAACCGAAGCTAGCTGAAGGATCAGCCAAAGCTGCAGCTGGATCCTTCGGCAGCTATGTGAATAACCCTCTAAAAGTATATTTACATAACTAGTATATGTAGACAAATCTGTAATCTCCTGAACAGCAGAATTTTCACTGGGATAGGGAAGGGCTGCCAGTCAGGGGTCTGTTGCTTTACAGGTGCAAATGCATTATAAATTTGCTTGCAAGAAGACATAGCACAAGAATGATCTCATTAGTATGCTGTTGTGTCTTCCTGTCCAATGGGAGGCTTGTTGTGTTCTGGAGAAGGCAATAAACTGCAGTACAGTCTTTAGGGAGCTCCAGGAGCAAGAGGGGGTTAAATAAAAAATTAACCCCATAGGGTGAAAAACAAATCTGCAGCTCAGCTGCAAATTTTAATTGTAGGGGGTTAATTTCTATAATAACCATAGTA
>NW_017306290.1:1081256-1132267 GCF_000935625.1 Nanorana parkeri | reverse complement strand
CATTAATGTTGAGCAGTCGTTGTGAATGGATGTCACTATGACTGCTTGATAATTTAAATATATTTTTGGTTATTATGTTATCACGCTAAGGGCCCATTCACACCACCTCCAGATCACCCCCAGACCAGACCAGATTGTTTCTGTACCTAACATGCATCCCAATGTTTCCCTATGCTCTTCTTGGCCTCAGTTCACACCATTGCAGTCAGTTCCAGACCAGACCAGACCAGTAAAATACTGCGTGTCACATTTTGTCTGGTCTGGAACTCACCGGAACATGCACAAACGCATCAAAAACGCAATAAAAATGCACCAGAACGGAATGCAATGGGAAATAAAAAAAAATGTTTTGGCTGGATTGGATGAACTAATCACCCCTAAACTTCCTGCTTCTGTGGAGAGAGATTTGTGAAGATAGGAACCATCGTGGCTGAAGTGGACACTGAATTCTTTGTAGAACTTGTGGAAGCCTGCCCAGAGCTGTATGATCTGATGCATGGCCAATACAAGAACAATAATAGGAAGATGGACGAGTGGAGAGGCATTGCTGCCCAGGTTGTCCCTGGCTATGATCATTTGAGCAGCTCTGAAAAGAACAACTGTAGTAAGTTCATGTCTCTTATGTGCAAGCATTCCTGGCTATCTGTAGGTCTTGCAGAGGTCCCCCAGAAAATTGAACACGTCAAAAACGCAGCAAAAACTCTGCAAAATGCAACGCAGTGCGTTCCAGATCTGGTCCAGAAAATGGTGTGAACCTGCCCTAAAACAAGACATGCCTAAACAAGGACCTTCATTATTTTAACAAATGCTGCATATTGGAGAATATTAAAAATGTATTTTGAAATTAAATGAACATGGTAAAGCTTATTTGAGATTTTAGTGATTGGGTTTACATATACATTAATTCAACAAAGATTCTGCTGGTGTGGTGATGTATGTATGTCACCTGTGTAGTCTATAGTTTGTTTAGAGTTCAGCTTTAAAATACTTAGCACAGAGCACAGTGGTTCGAGTTTGGTGAGAGCCTTGAACTGGGTGATAGAATAGATTGAATCTACCTATTATTATTATTATACAGGCTTTATATAGCGCCAACAGTTTGCGCAGCGCTTTACAATATAAGGAAGACATTACAATCACAATACAATTCAAGGCAAGATGGTAAGGAGGGCCCTGCCCGTGAGGGCTTACAATCTAAAAACCTAGGCATTTATTTATTTTTATTGTGTTTTGAGTGGACATATAGTGATACTATTTCTTAGGACTTTTTCTAATTTCTGTAAAGCTTATTACAGAGTGTACTATTGTGTGTATATATGTGTGTGTATCATCCCTCTGAACCCCCTGGGCTTATAAAGAACCCTAGAGACAGGATCGGCTAGTATTTTATTCTAGGGTCTGATCCTCAACAAGTGGAGCAATGTGAGCAAATGGGTGCCAGTAAAAGGAGTTTATTGATTCTCGCTCAACATTCCTGGGATAGAAGGTTAGGGTACAAGTACTTATGGCCTTTACCGAGAGGTAACCTTCAAGCTGTCTCGACATTCTGTGAAACTAGCTACTTGCTGTAAGATAATAAATGTTTCAACTACCAACTTCTTGATGAGACAAAACTTCACCAAACTTCAGTCAAAGATCAAGCTTCTGGCCAACTTTTTAAGTATCTCAAGTAAGCTAAGGTTCCTCCATGGTCTACCCAACTTCTCAGGTATCTCAATTAGGCTGAGGTTCCTCCATGGTAATTTAATTTCCTGTCTCAACATACTAGGGGGTCTATTCACTAAGCTGCCAAAATATCTAGCCGAAGCTGGCCGAGTGGCCGGCCATTGGCTGGCCGACAGCCTGCTTCTGACAGCTGGTCGGAGCCAGCCGTGATGTTACGGCTGGCTCCGGCCACTTGCAGAGAGATCAGCGTCCCTGGTTACCAGCTAACCAGGGAGATTGATCTCCAGGTAGCCTAACCATAGGAATGCATTGCAATTTGCAATAGCCAATAGCAAACTAGCTATTGTACCCGCCCACTGCTGCAGTTCTCCATCAGGTCCCCACTAGTGATTGACAGCAGCAGAGGGTGGGTACAATAGCTAGTTTGCTATTGCAAATTGAAATAGCCAATAGGAATCTAGCAATGCATTCCTGTGGCGAGAATGTTTTTTTTCTTTCTTTTTTTGACGGTAGCAGAACCACCGGCCACTTCGCGTTAGGTCGGTCATTTACTTGGCTGCCTACGGCAGCTTAGTAAATAGACCCCTAGGTCTCAAACCCAGACATTGGTACAAACACATGATCACCCTCTTCAGACAGCAGGTCTAGGAAGATTGGATGTATAGCTGTGTTCCTTCCCCAGGCAGGAGGCTGACTTCCCAAGGTTACGCCTGAATATACCATATTTTTCGCTCCATTAGGCGCACCTGACCATAAGACGCACCTAGGTTTAGAGGAAAAAAAACAAGAAAAAAAATTGTTCACACAAAATCCAGTGCGTTCCCACAGTGCGATCACCTGCATGGGAACGCATGGCATAGCAATGCCCACGGTGCAGTGCAATTGCAAAAAATAGTGCAAGCAATCGCACTGCTGTGACATGCATTCCAGTGCGGGCGATCGCACTGTGGGAAAACACTAGATTTGGTGTGAACAAACCCTAAATATTGTGGGAAGATGAATTGTTTTAAATCACAAATACTGAAGTGACCTATGCAAAGCAGGAATACTGTAATTAAAAACAATCACTTTCAACAATCACTTTCAATATTCAATGTTCATTCACGTTGTTGCTCACCGTGAAAAAAGTTCTGAGAATTCTATCTCTCTGAGGAGGAGACACCAGCTGACACCGGCCCTGTAGGATCAGGAGTCTCAGGACCCCGCGGTTGCCCTGTCTGTGCCTGAACCGGTGCCGTGGACTGATGTCACACTCCCGGCGGGTGTTTTCTGGGTGAGGCCTGCACCCATCCGACCCCCCCGACGCCGCTGTTCGGTCCCGCCGCCTCGGCGGCTCACACATCACCCTTCGGTATTCGCTCCATAAGGCGCACTGTCATTTTCCCCCGCCTTTTGGGGGGGGGAAAAGTGTGTCTTATGGAGCCAAAAATACGGTACTTTCTCCCTGCCTGCACCATTGGCAATACACCTCTTAGTAATTGAATAGGGAGACATAAATATTCCTAAGTTTGATTATTGCAGCCTCCCACACTATTGCCAGGCACAGCAGCAGACAATAGCAACCATAATAACCAGAGCTTAGGAAAGACTCCGGAAAGATGAAGTATCAATCAAACTCAGGCAACTTCTTGATACAGCCAGGCCATTTCAAGATTTAAAAAGACACTCCTGCTTGGTGCAAGATGGCTACATAAGTAAATGCAGAAGAGCATTAAATGGTAATAACCATTACACAGGATATCAATATCATTATTTGCAGCTCGGCTTTAGTAATATTATTTGGTGCACTTGTGCAACAATACTGGATTGTGCATTGTGAGTTTTAAATGACAACTAATCTTAGTATTATTTTCAGTTAGATCCTAATCAGCTCTTCCCAGTACTGTAGATGGCAGGATCATTTCCTCAAGCTCTGATTTCACTAGATAATACAACAACTCATAGTTGAAGTTTTAAATCTTATAAAACATGTCACTCTCTGTGTGACAGACTGTGTGAAAGAATATTTTTTTACTTTAAAGCCCAACTGCATTCTCGGTTTAAATTAACTAAATACATTCCAGATGTATAAAAACAAAAGGTGCAGAGGTCTGAGCTAGATCTCTCCAATCAGCAGGGAGCATATGCTCAACTGTGCTTTAGCATAAAAAGTCGTAACAGAACAATTCTACACATTCTGTTACCACAATTCATTTTATGGTGAACAATTAAGGTGAACTTAGCTTAGTAAACAGCTACTACTTATTTAGTACATTAACTCCACTCTCTAAGGCTTCTGCTACAAAGCAGAATTCTTTGGGGATAACTAATAAATCATCCGCCGACATACACTTGATGAATGCCATTCACATGGCATACTAACCATTAGATGGAGCTAAGGAGCTTTCCTATGCTATTTGGCTCCATCTAGTGTTGAGAATGCTGTATGAATGGAATTTAGCCAGCGTATGTTGGGGTGGATGATTTATAAATCCTCCCATTTGTATTTTTCTCTGCACAGGCACTCAACCCTTCAGAGATATACAGGAAATTACCAGTGAACTGGTCTTTGTTTAAGAAGTTTGGGGACCCCTGATCTAGGGGATTAAAATGGAGCCGGCACATCTCAAATTAAATATGGTCTATGTACCAAAGCAACATCTCTACTTAAAGGAGAAGGTCACAGGTCGGCTCAGTAGATCGGGAGGTGGGCGAACACATACCGGGTTCGCTCACCTCTCGATCCTGTCACGGCTCTCTGCCGTGACAGGGGGAGGGGCTGGATTCCCCTCTCCCTGCTCTGATTTGCCAGCGCTGACTGGCGGAACGGACGGGGGAGGGGCGGGTACAGCTGGCTCTGCCTCTAGATAGGCAGAGCCAGCTGTCACTCACGCAGCTGGGCGGATCTCGACGTCCATGCCGGGATCCGCTCCGGCTGCGGCGTCTCAGTATACCGCGAGCTGTAGGTCGCGGTATACTGAGCTTAGGGTAACAGGAGGACGCTAGTTTGTGTCCTCCCGTTACCCTAAGGAGAACTATGGGGAAAAACACTGACCCCATAGTTCTCCTTTAATCTGTTAAAAACAACTTGCTCTGAATGACCCCTGACCCTTTTGTTTGGCTGATACCCAGCCTAAGATATTCTCCCACACTCACCAATGCCAGAAAACTGCACCAGTAATTTTCACCCAGTTCTCAGGTAAAAGGCTGTGGGGTCTATTCACGAAGCAGTCGAAGGATCTAGCCGTAGCTTCGGCTGATCCTTCGGCTAGCTTCGGCCCCAGGACCCCTTCGGTTCAGTATACAGCTCCCAAAGTTGGCCGAGCATATGCCTCATCTCACAGCTGGCTCCGGCCACTTGCAGAGAGATCACCGTCCCTGGTTACCAGCTAACCAGGGACACTGATCTCCAGACAGCCCGGGCGCTATAGGAGTCTCCCACTCTCAGCCGCCCAGGAGAGAAACACTTTCCCTGCTTTTTTTTTTATTCTGAAATGGAGCAGTTGGCTGCGGTCAGAATAAAATAAAAAAAAATCACCTTAGGAATGCATTGCTAGATTCCTATTAGCTATTTCAATTTGCAATAGCCAATAGCAAACTAGCTATTGCACCCGCCCACTGCTGCTGTCAATCAGCAGAGGGGACCTGCAGTTCTCCATCAGGTCCGCTCTAGTTCGGGGTACAATTTTTTTGGGGGTAAAAGAAGTGGTCCTAGTAGAGGAGAGTTGCCTTAGGCACCAAAGGTTGTGAGCCTATAGGTTCTGCTGATGAAAATCCAGTTCTGGTCCTCTCAGCTAACACGTGCACCTTTTATAAGGCACTGCAGCAGGTAGCTCTGACCATCTAGAGCAGTGCTCCCCAACCTTTTTATCGCCGCGGACCGGTCAACGGGGACGTTGATTGTTTATATTTTAAATTTTATCCCGCCCCCCGCTCTCGGCGCTCATTTAAGAGAAAAAAAGTGTAAAAAGCACTTGCCCGGCACCCGGAACTACTTGTCCCGGGCGTCGGGCGATACGAATTCCGCGGCCCGGTACCATTTGATCCACGGACCGGTACCGGTTCGGGGGTTGGGGACCACTGATTCTGAGCTTCTAGACACAACCCAAAGCGAAGCTAGATCAGGTGCCAGAATCCAGCAACTTTGCACTTTCTGGAGCTGTATACTTCTTTGTTTGAATGCCATGGAAGGAGATATTACAACTAATTACTGCACAGGCACCAGGATCTACAGGTTTGTGTCATCTGTAAGCCAGCATCCCAATCCAGGCAGCAGGGTGTGAGCCTGGAGGAGACCTTAACAAGGATGGAGTCAAGAGGAGTACTGTGATCTCTATGAGAAGTAATACATACCTGTGAGTGTTACATTTACATAATATTTATCACTCGCACATGCATTTAATATATATCGGAAACTAAGTCCACTTTAACTGTTCACTGGCTTCAGAAGAGAATTAAATAGAGAGATATTTTTAAAGAGGCATCCAGAAGGTTTATTCTCAGGAAGCAAATGCCCAGTACATCTCTCTTTTTCCAATATTACATCCTGATATGTGCATGTAAAGATTCTCTTACTTTGTCTGAAATAATAATAATAATAATATGAATGCACCATTAATGTGTTTCAGTTTGGATTGAAACAGACATTTTACTCTGTAAAAAGTTGTTCAAAATTAGAAAGCCTCTCAGCTGGATGTATTGATAGCTCAAGCTGAACGTGCATTAAGCATCTACTACTTAATATTCCCTGACTAAATGATTCCTTTAGATGTTCCTTAGGGAGCACTGATCAACATTTGCTTTGCGAATTTAAGAACAAAGCAAGCACTTAAGCAGAGCCAAGGTAAATAAAGCAGGTAGCCAGTTTAAACACCTCAGCATATCATTTTAAAATACGTGTGTTAAATTAACAAGGAAAGAAGAAACTAAATATGGATCAAAATTTATGTAACAAAATTATTACTAGCAATAAAGATTTGTGCATTTCCACCATCTTACACAGCATAGATAATTACTATATCTTACTGGGCTATAATAGCTGCTATTGTATATACAGCACCTTTTGGGGTATTGTGTTACCCTCCTGCCATGTGTTAACTTGCTTGCTTTGCTCATTTGACATCAGTTGTGCTCAATATTTTTCTGGAAGCAGGCAAACTCTACTGCCCACTCATACATTTTTAATACATACTACCTGCTAAAAAAATATAAAAAATACCAAAAGCAATAGCAATTAAGCTTCAAACAAGCTTACTTTGCAAAGTAGTAGGCATAGTGTAGATAAGCTAGGTAATGGACATTTGGTTTTCTGGAGATTTGGCAGTTAATTGTGTTGTAGATGTAGCTGTTGGATAAGTCCAGGAAAATAATGTGGTAGGTTAGAGATAATAAGGATAAATGTTATACACTTTGTGGCAGTGTATGCCAATGCTACGGTGTAGTTTGGCAACTATGACATCCAGGACTCTCAGCCAAAGGGGCTGAGAGGGTCCAGAGAGTAAACCATTTTATAAGGAAGAACCTGGCCTTTCAGATTCCTCCAGGTTTTCAGAATTGTAGCTGGGATCTGGAGTTCTGGAGATTTCCTATAGCTCTGGGTGGGAGGAAATCTCTAGTCCCAGGACCAGGTGTTGCCAATGACCAGCCTGTGTTGGAGTTGTGTGTGTGCAGGAGGCACACGGACACAGGCCGACTCAGGTGCGTGCTGGACGCACGTGAAACAGCCGGGGGAGGCTGGGAGAGGTCAGGAAGGTTGGTGACCCAAGGGACCTGTTGGACGCACTGCCTAGAGAGCAGTGTGAGTGCCCACAAGGGGAGAGGTCAGGAAGGTCGGTGACCCAAGGGACCTGTTGGACACACTACTGGGAGAGCATTTTAAGTATCACACAGAGGTGTGCTGAGAGGCTTGGTGCTGAGGAAAGCTACTGAGCAATACTAAGGACTGTATATGCTGAAGAAAGCTGATTATAATGAGAAATGCATGAAATGTTGGCCATTGTGTGAGCAAAGGACTATCATTTATGTTGCTGATATGTATGCGTTTATAGGCATGGAAGTAGGAGGTTGATGAATATCTGATGGCATATTGAAAGGATATCCTAATAAAATAATCAGCACAATGTAAATTCTGAACATAAAAGTAGAAGGGAGGAAAGAGAAGAGATGACCAAGAAGCAAGGGATATTTTTAAGACATGAACTAGCATTCCGATTGGTTGTGCACTTGCAGAGTGAAGCAGAGAAATAACGTTTTTGGGACAGGAATAGCTCTTTAAATTGCATTCTGTGGGGTACAGGATTCCAACGCTGAAACTGACGGAGAGAGCAGAAATAATGCATGGAATAGGAAAATAGGTGTATGAGCTTATCTACTGCATTCATAACATATTGGAGGGACAAGTTCATGTAGCTGATCTCTACATAGGATACTAACTGGTAACTCTACCCCTTACCCTTCACCTAGCTTAATGCCTTATTTTTTAAGCACTGTGCGCTGGCATCAACAACAACCTGCACTCAGATCCAAAAGTAACTGATATGAAGTCTCATTCCCCTGTTGAATTAGTTGTACTAAAATATAAAAGTTCCAAAAGGATAGTAAGACTCTCTTATAATGGGAATGCATCGGTCATGGGAAATCAATTGTCTGCTGTAAAAGGCCTATTCTGTATTGACTGACTTTGAAACGATAGGCAAAAAAATTGGTGTTGGGGGATTCTTTCTTTGCAATATATAGGCACATGCCATTGTTATAATTTCTAAAAAAAAGGGCTTTTATTTGTTACCACAGTGGGGAACAGTCATTTGCAGCATATGGTAGTCTTCATGATAAAACATGCGTCTTGGGTACTTGTAATATGAACACTGCTAAGGCTCAGTGATATTTAATCTGATAAAATGCAGGCTCTGTAGGGAAGTAAGCTTAAATGTTTATTGAATACTGACAATACTGTCATATTGCAATCATACCAATCTTCTCTTATTATTTCTGAGTTCTTAAAATGGTTAATATATTTTATATTCCACAGACATCGGAACAAAAACAATAAGACAAGACAATTACATTTATTTCTTCATATTCTGAAAATTAGACTTACTTGTTTAATTACTAAATTCCCTCATTACGTTATACAAAAGTACAATAGTAACAGGTTACCAATATATTCTAATCACAATTTACTGTTGCATAAAACCTTTTTATGACTGTATTGTTTTTGTGGGAGTCCTTGGCATTTAAATTTGTTCATTTATTTAGGATTAAAACTGCCACAGCTTGGTATGGACCCTTTGGGGTGGATTTACTAAAGACCAATAGGCTGTTCACTTTGCAATGGAATTTGAACTTTGCAGGGGAAGTTTCTCTTTAGTTTGGTTAATGTGATTCATTTTCACTTAGCAGAGAATACCCAATCATGTGCAAGGAAAATTAAAAAAACAGTAATTTACTTGTATACGATTGGGTGATGGAAGTCAGCAGAGCTTCCCCACATTCACTAAACTAAGGTAAAACTTGTCTGTGAAGGTTTTCATTCATCCAGGTCATGGTATATCTGTAAAAAATAAGGTGAAACTTCCCCTGCAAAGTGCAAATTCCCTTGCAAAGTGAACAGCCGGTTTGCTTTCAGTATATCAACCCCTTTGTGTCACCAGAGTGGGTGCCATTGAGGTGTGAAGCATTACATGTATTCTGTAATTCTCCCGAGACCATATCAAGGTGGTTTGGATCTCTGTGTTAAGCTAAAGAAACTGCACACCACAGCGCTCAGCTAGCCCCAGTTCAGAAACTCTTCAACATCAAACATGTATAGGTAAGGCTGCTATCCTTCAGGCCACTGGGGAGTATCCTCACAAGATATGTAAAACAAGAAAAACAGACAAGATATGTAAAACAAGAAAAACAGACAGCGCCTTTTCTTTGTGTATTAACGTTAATTAAATGGAGTAATAAAAGTACCATTAAAAAACTACTCACATATTGGCATACGGTCTGAGAGAGATGGTGCAAAGCAGGTCCTGGAAGAGACCCAACTAGCTGACGCATTTTGGGGGGCTCTGAGGAAGGGGGCTGTCAAAATACCTGAACAGTCTGATTGGATGCAGGCATTGTTCAGGTATTTTGAGGGCTAGCTGGGCCTTCCAGAAATATACTGAAGCTTGGCCCAGCGGGAGATTCCTCCATCCACACAGTTTAGCGTAGATGGAAGAATCTGTTGCACTTTTTCCATCTGACCATAGAAAATCTGCTGATAATCTATAGGTGTATGGCCAGCTTTAAGGTGGCCATACACTAGTAGATTTAGGTCAGAAATATTAGTTTCTGCCAGGAAACCTCGAATACCCCATCAAGCATAGTCAAATGTTGATTTTGGAAATTATTCGATAGCCATACTAACCAGAGGCGTAACTCTGGTTACGCCTCTGGTTAGTATGGTTAATCCATGAAGGCCCCCCCCCCCAAGAAGAAAAAAAATAGAAATTTTAGAAAGAAAAAAAACCACTCTCCTCTTTCATGTCCCCAGCTTCCCCTCATCCCCCCTTCACGTCCACAGCTTTCCGCTGCCAGACCCCATGTCACCTTCATAGTCCCAGCTCCCTACATCTCTTCCTTCGTATTAATGTACGGCCGCGGCGGACCCTGCAAGCACCATTCACGGACACCTTGCCGATCCATGGGGGGGCCCTCTTCTTCCTCGCTGGGCCCCCCAGCAGGCGGAACGCCAGGGCCCGGTCGCAATTGCGACCGCTGCGACCCTGGTAGTTCTGCCAGTGATACTAACCAACCAATTTGTGATGAACGATGGAAAAAAATTCCTTTTGCGCATGTGCTGTGTTTTTGCTACCATTTTTGACGAACGAAAACCCCACTGATTCTTCGATTTTTGTTCGGTCAGATAAAAGTAGATTTGCAAATTATAGTATAAAGCGCAGTTATATTCTCACAACATTTAAGAACAATATTAGCCCACCGTACTATCTATGTAAAAGCTATAGATCACAAATCCTCCAACAAGATTGCTCTTTTATCTACAAACAGTACCACAGGTAGATGCATATTGTGGATAATGTGTGGTACTGTGATAGCAAGGTTTTCTGAGATCTCTGTCGGTTAGCAGTTTTGTGCAAACTGCTGTATAAAATTAGCTCTTTTTCACTGCCATGGGGCTGTTTTAACAGCACCAACACCACTACACTAAACAGAATAGTGCTGATGTTACTAGAAATGCAGTATCACATTAGATATGTTTTTAGCCAATAGATTCAACAAGTTACAACTTAAAATAAGCATACATAATTGGGCCTCATTCACACACGAATCGGCCTGCACGTACAGCTCTGTGCGGGGCCATACCAAGTAGCTGCCGGGAAGGACAGGTGCTATGTGTGATTAGAACGCAGCCCCCGCCCTTCTCTATGGGGCTACGCAGCCGTATGCCCCCTACGCTCACCTCATTTGCAGGTCCGTAGGGGTGCGGGTGATCGTATCCATACTCCGCCGGAATGGAACATGTATGCGTCCCGACCAGAAAACCCGCACCCCTACGGACCTGCAAATGAGGTGAGCGTAGGGTGGCGTACGGCCGCGTAGCCCAATAGAAAAGGACGGGGGCTGCGTTCTAATCACACGCAGCACATGTCCTTCCCAGCAGATACTTGGTACGGCCCCGCACGCAGCACGGAGCTGTATGTGCAGGCCGATTTGTGTGTGAATGGGGCCTTAAACTCTTACAATTCTTCAATGTTCACCTCTGACACACAAAAGCCAGTAGAAAACAGCCTTTAGCTTGTAGGTGAATTATATTCTGTGCTGTTACTGCACATGTACAGTACCAATCACTCAAATATGCATCTAGTATATTGTCAGCATTTCTTTTAGTTTTTAAAGAATTATGTTATCTTCAGACAAGAGCCATTTGTTTGCAAGAGCATATTTTTTATGTTGTTATTAGCCACTTCATACCCTCAGGCATTTTTTAGCCAAAGCATTTTTGTAGATGCAGTTTGGTGCTAAATAATTATTTGCCTTTGTAGTATATGCTAATAAAATATACTAACTTTAAGGACACATGCTTTTTTAAAACTGTATAATGCTCTGTGGAATCCAATAGGGGATCCTACTTTACTTATGTCCAGGGTGAGCAGGAAATTACAACACAATATTCCCTGCCCTCTGTGACATAAAAGCCCTAATAAAAAAAGAGGGCAATGAGCCAAGAAAAAGAAGAAAATAAGTGCAGGGACCCAGATGTCTGGGTAAGAAGGAGGACCAGGCTTCACATGGTTAAATGGGCAGCAAAGTGTTATATGTCACTTATCTGATTGGTTGGGGTGACTGATTGTGAGGAGCTCCCAAGGGTGGTCTCTAGGGAGACCACCCTTAGAAGCTCTGATCAATCAGCCCACCCCAAGGAAAGTTAGTGGGAGATCAACAGCCATTGAGAGAGCCTCGCTCCCATTTGTGCTGCAAGATGGATGTTGGGCAATCTGGATACAAGTTGGGGCAGCTGCTGTGGTAGGTTGGAGTCCTTGAAGGTGGTTTAATCTAGTGGTATAAGCGGAGGGGGCCCATCTATGATGTTCTGTCCCCTATTCAGTGGTTCAGCTTGTAGTGACCGGATAGTTATGGAACAGTATGTGGATGCGGTCAACTGATATCATTCCTGAGGCAGTGTATTGTGGCTGGTGGCTTGACATAGTTAACTAGTGCTGCAGACACAGGGAGTATGTAATGTTCTTAGGGTGCCTTTTACATTCTTAGGATGCATGCAACCCTATTAGAAGTTTTATTATGTTTTGTTACTGTTATTTTACTGTTTTGTGTTTTTAGAATAAAAAGCTGCTATGGTAATTTTGAATTCCAGGCAAGAGTATTCCTTTGGATTGGACGATGGGGTATTCGGCAGTGGTGGCCAGCAGTATGTAAAAGAAATTGGTGACATCTAATCTTCACAAGCTGACTTAATAACAGCTACTCTTCCCTGGTTATGTACTACACTTTTCAAAGAAGATGAAAGACCCAATGAAGCCTTTCATATGCTTTATACCTACTTTTCTTTCAATATAATTTTTTTTTTAATTACAATAAAAATTCTAAATTACAAAGAATTTGACACTATTATCATTATTTCACATCGAAACTTTAAAATGTACTTAAAGTAACACAAAGAAGGACATCTTTTTTTTTACTGTAGACATACAGTGTCCGCAAATTACTGAAGAACAAGTAAAGAGACAGAAAGAGAGCAAAGGAAATAAAAAAGAAAAATTAAAAAAAGGGACACACACCTCAAAGTTTAAGTTTCTCTTTGACCATGGGAAAAGGCAAATTAAAGCGCACTAAAGTCATAAAAGAAAAAAATTATATTTGCTGCAACATATCATTTTAACATCTCTCTCTCTGTATCTTTACATTTGAATGTCTGTTTAGTCCGCATAAGTACCTTTAAATTGATGCTGTGAATTCACATACAGTTACTTTATGCCTTTGTCCATATTTAATTCTGCCTTCCTGATATCTCCCATTGTAGTCATACATGCAGAATCATTGTGCTTAGAAACTAGTACAATGTTTCTTTCACTACTTCCTCACAGGTCCACGTTAGGAGTCCTTAATGTCCTGTCCACATCCCTGCCCACCTCTTTGTTTTGCCAGACTCCTCTACAGGCTGGGGTCCAGCTGCATAAAGCACAAGGCGTTGTGGGAGATGGCCCAGATTTAGATGACCCAGAAGCACAAAAAACCCACAGAAGCTGCTACTCAGAAGAGCAGAAATTTGCAGTTTTTTGGAAGTAAAACATAATTCAAAGCATAATAATATAGCCTTTTTTTTTTACAAAGCTTTTTCTGAATACATAATGTGATGCTGGTGCCTTTAATTCTCCTTTAATAATCCATTAGGCTGGGATAAAGAGGAACCAGTTAAGAACTCGGTGGTGAACTTAGAAAGTAAATCAAATAATTTCAGACCCTGTTAAATTGTTCATTATAGTGCCGGTGAGTTTTTCATGAGCCAGGATCCATTACATTTTAGTCATGGTAGTAACTTTAGAAATGAACAATGTTTTCCAGGATTGTGCTATTAATATTTTAAATGTAATTAAACTTGAGTCTGAGAGCGTTTAGGGATGTTGGATATAGGTTCATTCAAAAGTGCTACCCATGGGTCCATATTTATTTTAAGATCTATGACCTTGAACATGGGTTCATGTACCTTGGGGACAAGTCAACCACACATAAAGCATTGGGATGCATAACCCACAGTCACAGAAGTACAAGGGTGATTTGCCAGGATAAATGGCAAAAGCCAGGTGTGTAAATTATCACTAAAAAGCTATATGATATGCATGAAGGGCTGCAAAGCATAAGAATTATGCTGCCACCTAGACATAAGATTGGTCTTCCAGGCACTGTGGGAGTGAGGGATTCGACTCAAGCAGTGAAGTGCTCCAGTCGAATTCCTGCCCCTTCTCACTACTTGGGGCTAATAAAATGTCCGATGTGATACATTGTCTTTTCTGTCCACCAATAGAAGACAGTGGTATTATTGCCTGGTGGGAAGGCTGGATTATTGATCTCAATAAGAGATTTTTATTTTAAATGAAATCCCTTATGTTGTTTTTCCCATAGAGCCAGTGATAAGGAAAGGTCAGGGCTGGAGTAACAGGTCTTTTTTATAAGTAAGTCCACAGTCTATAGGAATGTTATGGCAGGCCATTGTCTGCAATCCAGTCGGGGCTATAAAATTGAGAATAAATACCAGATAGTTGTTTAAGCTGAGCAGCTTGATGATATTTAACAAGATGGGGGACACCTAAGCCCCCAGTTTGTCTAGATGCATATAGGGATTTACAAACAAGTCTACAAGCTTTTTTACATCATATAAATTGCATCATCAATCTAGATTTGAATCTCTGGAGATGAGAATCTGATGTAGTAATACGTTTTGGTAAAATAGTAATTTTGATTGAATAGATTTTTCCCATCCAAGGTACAGGATATTCATGTCCTTGGTAAGTTGCTTAAATAAAGTATGGTAAATAACTAGGCAGAGTTGTGCAAAAGAAGGGATACGCTTAATCTCCAGATAGGGTAAGTGAGTTATTTGCTATTGAAATGGAAAGCTACTGTTTGTTAGTGTTTCAGAAGGGAGATTAAGGGAGTGGCGAAACAATAGCCATAGAAGCCCACATGGCTGCTATAGAGCCTGGGGTAGAACGGAGCCCTATTAGGGTGGTGAACTAAACTGAGGTTTCCAGTATAGAAGGGCTAAAGTCAGAGCTTAGGATTGTCTAGCCACAGGTTCCCATCTGTGTGTTAAAAAGTGTTTGCTTATTTATCTTAGCAGCGTAGATTTACATGATATATTCCTCTGAACCTCTGCTAAAGATTGAAATTAGCCCCATCCGTATTCTTAATGCAGTCACAAATCCCAGAGTGTCATCTCTGTCAAAACCCTATAGGAAGTCTAAAGTTTGTGATGCTGCAAAAAAAAGTGTAATGAAGCTAGAAGTTTGTATTAGGGTTGAAGAGTATGTGTGTGAAAGAACGTTATTTATATTATGATAATATAAAATATCACTATGGTTCTTATTAGGGCAACGATAACTAACACTGCTCCCTACTAGTGTATTGACTATGCTTACAGCTCTTCTGCTGCCTGTCCTTGATGCATACTTCATGTTAAGATCAATTACACATTTTTTCACAGTTGATGCTGCCAGCCACTACAGAGAGAGTTATCCAGGGGGACCTAAAGCTTTGCTACGGGGGCCCCATGATTTCTAGTTACGCCCCTGGAGATTGACATTCATCGCCATGGCCATATTTGTATTAGTTTGTAACCCTAAGAGCTTTGTAAATAAATCTAATGTTTGGAGACTGCCAGGAGTAGTGGTATGAGGGGATAACAGAAATAACTTAATATCATCTGCAAAGAGTGACTATTTTTGTTCCCTACCTCCACACCATACTCCTTTTAAAATTATTCCTTATGAGTTGGATTTGCCTGAATGCTGACTTTTCAGATACGTTTGCAGGAGTACCAAAACAAACTCCCCATAATGGACTTGCTGTGCGCTTTCAACTGGGGTCAGTTGTAATTCTGTGGCAAATAATGTGTTGTTAGCAATATATCAGCAACCTCGCTATGAAAGTCAGCTCTCTCATCAGCCTTTTGTCAGTGTTTGTTGGAGTTATTGAGGGACAGCTGACAGTGATCGCAGAGAGAAACATTTTGTGATACTGTGCTGTGCTAGTGTGCTACGACGGAGCTACTGTATACATTGCTATTTACAGTGCTAAATTCAGTGCTGTGTATTGCCATTAATACATTACAGTGAATTTCATTGTGCTAGGTTACAGCCTGCCCTGACCTCTGGCGTTGTCAACCACCATTCTTTGTTAGCAGAGTAGGGCAAAACATGGGGCTCAACCTGAGGTCAGCACACAGTATAGTCCATCCCCACCATCAGGAACTCTGGTGAATACCAACTGGCCCTTAGACTTCATGTCCTGGGGAGCCCATGATATCTACTATGCATCAGTGTATTCTGCTTTGTCTGTATAATAATGTGGCAGAAATAAGGTCTTTTAAGGTATCAAAAACACCAAAAACACCAATAGCACAGAAGAAGGTTAAGATTACATCTTTTTTTAATACAAAAATATTTTTAAAAATGTGATTGTGTATAGTAAAAGTAAAACACCAGCACCCAGCTGGCTTCTGTGGAGATCATAATAATATTCAAAAGCAAGGTAAAATACATTGGGGACCTCTGTGTCCTCTTTTCTCCAGATGGTTGCCTTAACTGGTGACAACATTGCAGGGATTTTCCCTTTGACTTTTATAGATGCACTTCTTCCTTCAAACGGTCACACCATCCTAACAGAGTATCCTCTACCTTCCGCCTAAAGAAACCCCTATATTGGGCCCAAAACGAGTTGAGGAATGTTGGCACCCCTTAAAACATCATGATAATATTGCATTTGTTGGACTCTATATGGTCTTTGGATAAGTAATCAATATTGCTGGTATCTTTATAAGGGAGGTCTTGATTGTATGACATAATATGAAGGAAGGATCACTGTTTTAAGTGTTTTATTATGCACAATCAAATTTTCTTTTATATTTTTGTATAAAATAAAGATGTCATTTTAACCTACTTCTGTGCTACATCAGTGGTGTTTTTGATACCTTAAAAGCCCTTATCTTTGCTGTATTTCTATACATTTCCTCTTTGGGTATGGTATCGCCTCTGCTCCATATTTATCCACAAATTCTATATATAGTATTCTGCTTTGTCTGGACTTGCAGCCATCCTCTGCCGAGCCCAGATCACAATCAGCATACACTACTTGCACCCTTCTTACCACCTTAGGTGTCCCATGAGTGCATCCACGGTCCACATTCTTAAGTCTGATCCTGACAGTTTGCTGAAGCCATGGACCCTGCCGATGCTCCATTCCCTACGGATGACCTCATCTCTCCCATCAAGACTGGAAGCCCAGGAATGAAGCAATTCCTGAAGGAACTTGCCATGCATTTTGAACAATTACAAGCCTCCCAAGTGCCTCCTATCCCAGTACTTCCACCAGAGCCACCCACTATCCCTGCTCCATCTCCTCCTACATCAGGATATTCCTTGCACTTAGTGGCACCCCCATGTTGTTTCAGGAACCCCAAGTCATGCTGGAGATTCCTAAGCCATGCACAATTCACTTCGAGCTGCAACTTTAAATTTTGTTTCAAATTGGACTTCAGCAATGTTTATTAAAAAAAACAACAAACTTAATAGTCAAGAAGTCCTGTTCAATATGGAATTTTGGTAACCAGCAACAACCAAAGCTAAGTGACTTTAGTGTATGCTATTGCATAAAAAAATTGCATGTGCTAGAAAAGGTAGATAGCATGAACATGTGTTTGCATGTAAGCATAATTGTAGCAGCTTGTGTGTTTTGTATTATTTTACCTGTTACTAAGTAGTTTGGATATCCTACTCCCAATCTCCAACATTTGATAACTTTCTGCTAGACAGCTTATCATTTTGGGTGCTGGCTCCTGGGCTCCCTCTCTTCCTTGCCTTTTCTCCCCTTTATCCCCCTTCCACCCTTTTCCACCTTTCTTTCCTTATACCTTCTCCATTTCTCTTGTATTTTATAACTTTCCTGGTGCATATTCTTTATCTTCCTTCTTACAACCCCCCACATTTTATACAAGGGCCCATTAGACCTCACATCCCACAACCCTCATATCTTATTATACCCCTTTCAGAGGTGCTTAAGCAACAAATCGTTGCAATGGATGCTGCTTTCTTCTGCCTATTGTCAAGCCTATGTATATCTCCAGGTTACGTATCAGTCTGTAATTGGATAGAAAGCTGGCTCAAAGACCATATTCAGGGAGTGGCAATCAATGATTCATACTCTGAATGGTCTGTGGTTGTTAGTGTTAGGTTCAGTTTTAGGTCCCTTACTGTTTAATCTATCTATAAATGACTTAGAGTTGGGGATTAAAAGTACTATTTCTGTGTTTGCAGATGACACCAAGCTATGTAGTGGAATAAAATCCTTACAGGATGTCTTCAGCTGAAAAGCAGGCCTGAATGCACTGTTTGGTTGGGCAGCTATATGGCAAATTAAGTTTAATGTTGACAAATATAAAGTTATGCACTATGGACTAAAAACATGCATGTGTCATACACTCTAGGAGGAGTATATTTTGGGGAGTCCATAATGGATAAAGATTTGGGTGTTCTGGTAGACTATTGACTCAATAAATAGCATGCAATGTGAAGCCGCAGTTTCTAAAGCAAGCACAATGCTTTCTTGTATTGAAAGGGGTATAGACTTCAGAGATAGAGACATAATCCTGCCCCTGTACAAAGCATTAGTTAGACCTCATCTGGAATATGCAGTTTAGTTGTGGGCTTTTTTTTTTGGAGGGGGGGGGGGGGGTTTTTTCTTCACAAAAAGGATGTTATAGAACTGGAGAAAGTGCAGAGAAGGGCAACTAAAGTGATAAGAGGTATGCAGGAGCTTTGCTATGAGGAGAGATTAGCTGAACTGAATTTGTTAACTCCTGAGAAAAGGCAATTAAGGGGGAACATGATCACTATGTATAAATACATAAATTATCCATATAGTCAGCTTTGTGCCAAATTATTTGCTTTAAGGTCATTGCAAAGGGCAAGGGAGCACTCTTTGCAGCTGTAGAAAAAGAGGCATACGGAAAGGCATCTTCACAGTTAGAGCTGTGAAAATGTGGAATTGACTCCCTCAGGAGCTGGTTCTAGATAGCTCAGGTAACGGTTTTCAAAAAAAAGTTGGATGCATTCCTAAAGGCACAGAATATTACTAGATATTAAGTTATTATAAGTAAAATAAACACTAGAGATTGTTTATCCAGGGATATCTGATTGCCTTATGGGATTAGGAAGGAATTATTTTCCTCTGTTGGAGCAAATTGAACCATTCTTTATAGGGTTTTTTTTTGCCTTCCTCTGCATCAACTTTGAGTAACTGTGGGCATAGAGTGCTGTTTTAGGTTTTTCTTTATTTTTAAATATTTTTAATTTTTTCTCTTTTCTCTATAGGTTGAACTTGATGGACTTGTGCCTTTTTTCAACCTGACTAACTATGTAACTGTGTATACACTTGTGACAAAATGCCCCATTATGCCTCTTGGATATTCTTGACACATCTCAAATAACCTTTTATGAAATACATTTTCATATGTAATAGTCTATGCTGTAAAAAAAAAATGTTTTTTAGAATGGAAATTTTTGGTCCCAGACCTTTAAGTCCCACATATGAGTAAGCTTTGAGGGCTAATTAACTATTGAATAGAGTACAGTATATTTAATCACTAGTGTGTTTTGTTTAACATCTTTGTGTGGATTGCACTTTATTCCATACATAGTATCATTGTTTTCTGCTCAATCAAGTTTTATTGAAGATTTAATTGCTGTGTCTTTGTGTGAGAACACACAGCACTTTTCTTTGTTACGGAATAAACATCAGTCAAAGTACCGCAGCGCTGAATACTGAAAAATGGCCTGGCCAGGAAGGGGGTGAAACACTATGGCCTTCAAGTGGTTAAAATTACCTTTCAATGCTTGTTAAATAATTTGCTATTTAATTTGCATATGTGTTATGAGAACTTTTGCATTAATTGCTATTAATGGTACTGTAATCATCTAAATGTAAAACACTGTAACTGGCATAATTCTTCATCTATCTCTATACTGGTGACAAACGGTGCAGTCAACATAATTGCTTTCAACCATTTGGACGGAAACAATATACTGGAGCAGAGTTATATATTTTGAAAATATTGTTCCATGTAGAAGATGGCGTTTAATTTCCATGTCAAATGTTATGTTGAAACATTCACCCAGAAAGCAGGTACTCCACCTTGTAACTAATTAATCTCAAGGTATGTCTCTCTTGTAACCCTTTAGCCCTCATTCACACTATAAAAAAAATGTACCCCGTGGCCCTGGCCTCGCTACAGGCTTCTTTCCCCTATAACTGGAAGGGAGACACCTTGAAATATCTAGGCAGCCACCTCACTACTAAATCAACATCCCTCTATGCAGCCAACTATAAGCTGCTGTTTCAATCCTTACGGTCTCAGATAAAAAGATGGCAAACACTAAAGTTGTCCTTTACGGGTAGGCTTACATCGATAAAAATGATCTTATTGCCGACTACCGGTAAGAATACCGGCCTCGGATTTGAGGTCTTTTCAAAGTGATGTGTTAAATTTTGTCTGGGGGGGTAGGAGTCATCGGGTAGCACAGCGTATACTCAATGCTTCGACAGCAAGAGGGAGACAGGCACTACCACATCTGTTACATTATTACCACGCAACTCAACTACGCGCTATACCTGTCCTAGCTAGATATGATCCTTTTACTAGCTGGGCAGAAATAGAGGGGTTATGGCTTCGGCCAATACATCCTAACGCTTTGTTATGGTCATGTCTAATACAAATACCTCGTGGTAAATTATTATCCTCCATGGCTCTCCTGATATAATGGAACAAAGTTAAGATCTCCCTAGGTCTGACGACAGGCACCCTAGGTCTGATGACGGCAAACTAAAGACATGTTTCATATTAGGGATCTATTAGACAAGGTGTCAAACAAACTGTTACCTTTTGAACAGCTTTGGGAAAGGCACAACCTTCCTTCACGTGCGCTCTGCTTCTACTTACAGATCAAGCACTGTGCAATCAATCATGCCCAATCTAACATTCCTACGGCAAACACAATTTGAAGCTGTATGTTCCACTACTCACTCCTCGAAGGGGCTGTTTTCATTCATTTACAGGTTATTGAAGGATGGTGGCCAGAAGGGTTTTACTAAATTTCCCTATATGTTAAAATGGGAAAGGGACCTAGGGATCACGATTACCCCACAGCAATGGGAACTTATCTGGCGAACTGCAGCCAAGACCTCGATATGTTCAATAGATAGAGAGAATCTAAATAAAATATTATACCATTGGTATTACACGCCTCATGTACTACATTCTATATACCCATCGACGTCCCCAACTTGCTGGAGGTGTGATGGGAGTGTAGGTGCCCTATTTCACATATTCTGGTCTTGCCCATTATTGCAGTCCTATTGGAAGCTGGTGAAACACACACTAGAAAATTTAACGGGTCACTCACTTCCCCTGACTCCTCTACATTATTTGTTGAATTTACCATTCCCACATTTATCGAAGTCTGATAAAAAGCTAGCCATGCATGTATTGACAGCAGCTAGATATTTAATATCTTTACGATGGAAAAGAAAACTACCACCTTCTAGAATGGACTTATACGCCCGTATCAAAGAAGTTCAGTCAATGGAATACCTAACAGCGAGGCTTAACAACATTTTGCTGGTGCACGAGAAGGTTTGGGGGGGCCTGGACCAATAGAGAAGACCAGGTATTATGTACACAAATACATGACTGAGCGCATGCTGGAATAATACGAGGGTCGTAACTCGACCACAGGTAGAATGGGATGCAGCAGGTTCCAACGAAAAGAGACAGGGAACGTCCGGGTCTGAACCACCACTACGTAGGATTACTGTGGAGGAATATCTCGTTTTATTCTTGTGAGCCAATATGTTGCGCTTAGTATTGACTGTTAAATATTAGATATTCCCCCTAATGTTCGTGTCCTCCTATTATGTCGTGAATAATTAGTGGAAACAATATATTATTTATAAAGAAAGTGATGGTGTTCGTGTCATAAATGTTGTTTAGAACAATGAATTCAGTGACAATAATGTCTTTAGTGAAACTATGTATCAATAATCTGTGATAGCATTTGTGATATAAAAATTCTGAGAAGAAAAATAATAAAAATAATATATAAAGACAATAAACCTTAACCTATCTGTTATTGGTGTGTTGTTCCATCCCTATATTTATGATGTGAAAATGGTAAAAGAATGAAATATTATGGTAAAAGAAAAATAAATATCAAATAAATGTGATCTTTGGTGTAACTATATATATGTAGTCAAATTATGATTTTTGTGACAATTATTTTGATAGATCGCAACAATCGATAAAATGTAAAAGAATAAAAAAGCTAATCAACTAATCAGGTTTGCGACAAAAAGGAATAGCCAAGGTGGATAAAGCTCTTTCTATGTATTCTAGATAGCATACAATATATATTGGATCATGTTCAATCGTTATCATAGGCTGGTTTATGTCGGCCTTAATCAACAGTACGCAATGTTCTTGTGTAGAACGAATCTGGGGATAGGCAGAGTTCTTTCAAACAAAGAAAAGAAAAGTAGTAAGCAGATGTCTGTTACTTTAGGTCCATCAATGAATCCACAGAACATCTATTAGCGTCTCTCTCCCCTCTCCTACGGTCAGCCAGCATTCGATCTTGGTTGCGGTGTTGAACACCCTCCAGGTGTAATTAGAGGCAAAACCGGAGTATCCAGCCCAGGAGAAAAAAAGGGGAAAATACAAGAGAGAAAAAACAGCAGCAAGGTTCCTTATTAAGCGTAAAAAGTGATCACACTTTGTTTGTTGGATCACAGGATTTGTTGGATAAGAAAGCGTATGTTTTTAGACCCATTGCTGGTTTTGCTCTCTATATTGCTATATAGCTATATTGTCAAAAAGATGTCTGTCTTGCTTTTAATTGAAAAACTTCAATAAAAATTGTCAATTTAAAAAAAAACAGAACAGAATGAGAATAAATTGATATAAAATGTCAGTGAATATAAAACATATAAAAAAGTATCAACATTTTTAATGTTTTAATGTTTTTTTCACTTTGTTATTCGTCAATAAAGTAGAAGTAACCCCAATCACTAAAATCTCTCATAAACTGTCACATGTTAATGTAATTTCAACAGCTATTCTAATCTTTTTACATTTGCATCTTCTATTATTATTATTATTGTTTGGCGATCCTGCAATGAAGGTCCTCTGTTGCCATAACGACAGTTGCTGGTGCAGAAAAACAAAAAAAAAACAAATTACCTCAAAAAAGCAACCAAGCAAATGTTATTATGGCCACAGAGTAGCTTTGTGCCCCACTGGCCAGTGGGAGGAACTAGCACATGATTGAATGTCACAGGCTGTTGTTCTGGGTGTCAGAAAACCAAGACATGCGCAGTTGGCCAAGTTCTGGTTTCCGTAATGTGAATTACGATTGCAGTTCATTCCACTCCCTATACTGAATATGGGGCACCATGATAAAGCAGGTAAGTCCTCTGAGGTTCTCAGGTTTTTATTATTTTGGAACCTTCATGACCGATTGACTTAGCACTTTGGATACATATAGGGTGCCCCAGGTGAGCTGAGTTACTGTCATCTAGCTTCACATCTATATACATGTGTTTTGTTCTGTGCAATATCTATGAATGTCACCCTGAGAAAGTGGTTCTTACAGGGTTATTCACAAAAGGGTGAAGAGTTTGGAGAAGGCAGGAGAAATGAACAATCTAGGCCAAAATAGCTGAACTGGAAAGTGAGCTGAATTGGAGAATTTTTCCAAATCAGCTATTTTGGCCTAGATTGTTCACTCCTCCTGCCTTCTCCAAACTCTTCACCCTTTTGTGATTAACCCTGTTAGTGTCTTGAAACATTGGTGGGTGACTGTTTCTGTGTGTCTGGCATGAATCTTTAATGAATCATGATGAATACGTTATTTGAAGAGCTCCATTATTCCAAATTCCGTTAGTTGGTATATATGGCATTAACGTAGGCTGTGCACCCACTAAAGCAGGGGTAGCCAAACTCCGGCCCTCCAGCTGTGGTGGAACTACAAATCCCATGAGGCATTGCAAGATTCTCACAGCCATAGACATGACTCCCGGAGAGAGATGCATCATGGGATTTGTAGTTTCACCACAGCTGGAGGGCCGGAGTTTGGCTACCCCTGCACTAAAGGCATATAAGGTATTGGGTTTGGAAGGGTTTGTGTTGCTGTCTGTGATACTGTTAAGAAGTTCGCTCTCTCTAGTTGTCCTTCTGACTAATGTCACTGGTACTGAAGGTGAGAGAAAAAAATCAAAAATTACGGGTTGTCAAAATTTAGACTATGGAGACTTTCTTTGCTTACTAGGGTTCCCACAATTCCTTTAAAACAAGACATATGAGAATTACAGGTTTGTGGCTACTTTTATGTAGGCCAGTCAACCAGAACTTGTGTAATGCATATGTATAAAGTTCTAAGGAGATGAGAATCCTTCTGAAATGTCAGTTTTCCGGCTGTCATTGACCCAGGCAAGCAAGGAAGAAGCATGGTTAGAGTAGAGACAGAAATATTTTTTTTAGGTCAGTAACTCAGAAAGTATTGAATATGGAGGATACGCATAATAGCCAGGTAGTCCCCTTTTCATGTAGGACGTTCTAAGGTGGACAATAGCAGGAGAAAAAGCTGCTACAGCCTGTGTGCAGACATAAATAAGGAATTAGCTGCCAAGAATCTTAGGTATCCAGAATCAAAGGGCTGCTGACAATGTAGTCATAATGATAAAATTTCATTAATTGTTAACTTACATAATAAAGTGGATAAAAAGATGTAATTATACAGAAAGATATACTCAGAAGAAATCCAAATGTACAGTATATGCACATAGATAATTTGGTCAGTGCTTGCATTGGGTAATAATTGCTCGGGGCCTGCAAGTCTCTAGGAAACTACATACTGAAATTTACAGAAATATGCAAAATACCTTTGCTGACCTTTCCTTTTGAAAATGCTGTAATGCTGATCTGGTAGCTTAAATATTTTCTGAGTCACTGCCCTTATACAAGTTTGCAGTCCTTACAGAGTTGTATTCTAGTCTTGGTGTCCCACTTCCTGTACCTCCTTATTCTTCACTGAGATTGCCCCTCACTTAACCCCTTCGTGACCGTGCTTCCCGGGCTCCGTTGCCCCTCCTACGGGCCCGGGACCGGCGATCTTTGTGTCCACGGGGAGCTGGGGAGGAGGTCGACGAACTTCCGTTCATCGATCCCCTCCCCGTTCTATGGGACCGGGAGCGATGCAGATTGCATCACTTCCGGTCCCTGGGCTGTCAGTTCTGGGCTCCTGCAGCCCAGCTATAAGCTATTGAAGTGCGATCTGCACTTCAATAGCTTATTTCCAGTGTAAAGGTGACACTGAGGGTCTTTTGGACCCCCAGCATCACCTTAAAGAGGACCTGTCACCACCATCTGCTATTACATGGGGGGGCTTGCAAGCCCCCCCATGTGATAGCAATCAAAGTAAAGTAAAAAAAAAAAAAAAAACAGTTTTTAAAATTAAAATGAAATAAAATAAATCTAATAATAATAAAAAAAAATTTAAAAGTACCCCGCCCCCGCGAGCACGCGCGTCGCCACGTAAACACGCGTCGGGTGCGCCTACGCATGAAAACGACGAACGCGCTACACATGTTGGGTATCGCCGCGCACGCCGGAGTGAGAGCAATAATTCTAGGGCCAGTATTTTGGGGTATCTCTAAATTGATGACCTGTGGGGGCTTTTAAAGTGTCTTTTATTGACTTTTTGGGGTACTGCAGTTTTTCGCCGTTTCACGGTCGCACGCAATCTGTAAACTGGGCATGTTGGGTATCGTTTTACTCGTTGTAACCTCATCTTTTATATTTCATTAAAAAAATGGGTAATTTGTTGTGTTTTGGGGCATTTAATTAAATTTGTCACTAAATTTTGGGGTTTAATAAGGAGTTGCGCTAATATTGCGCAACATAAAAATTTTCAACTACCACCATTTTATTCTATAGGGTCTTGGCATTCAGAAAATATATAATGTTGGGGGGTTTTACGTCATTTTCAGGCCTAAAATGTGGAATATAACATGGGTGCAAAAATTGAAAAAAGGGCCTCAGTCATGAAGGGGTTAAAGAGGCCTAGGCATTGGAACAGTGTTTTATATATTGCAGATATAGGCAGACATTTGAAGGAGTAGGCAGACACCCATGTAGGTCTAACAGATTATATTATTAGTTTAAGATTTGAGAGTTAAAGTACTAAAACTACTACTTGTAATTCATACATGTCTGCTTATGCTGCATGCACATACTGTATATTGATTCATATAAGTATGGGTCTTTATTTGGCAGTTTTGTATCTCACACAGTAACTGCACAATCGTAAATATTTTTTTTTATTAGAAAAGATGTTTTATTGAATTTCTCCTGTAAAACCATATTACATAGATTAAACGTTGTAGAGAGTAATGACCTTTATTATCTTTTCAATATACTTTATTTAAATATATAATTTATACTAATAACCTGTGACCTCATCTATATTTTGTGTGTGTGTGTTTTCTGAAAGAACATTTACAGTGACCCTGGGAATAAAAGGAGAAAACATTATTGGTTTACGTTAGTAATTACATCCACCCAAGGTCCTTTTGTGTAATCTAGCTGCATAAATAACATGGTGTAGAACTTAAACACCATTACATCTCCGACACCAAGTGAATGACTGCTAATTATTTTCCTAATACACCCAGGGCATGTTGAGGTTGTTCGTTTGCTTATAGCCATGCAGAACCATCCCTGCAATCACAGACATGGGATTAGTAAGCCACCTACAGTTAAATAAAAGTGATCATATCTTTAAATGTAATTACATTTATTATAAAAAATGCTAAATCCTGCAATCAATTAAGGCCTGTCCAGTGTTTCTCGTTGCACAGTATATCAGTTCTATCTAGGTGTGTCACAATGTAATGTTTGCATTGTCCTATACAACAACAATAACTCTCCCATAATAAAGCTAGAATATAGTTCTTATGTTAATTAAAAAGCATATTACTCTTTTTTGGTCAGATTATTGCATTTCTACCATGTCTATTTTAGGCTAGAGTATATTAATTAAGTTGTTTTCCATAATTTTTGGTATGTCAAATCAGTAGGGCCATAATTCAGGCAAGGGAGTGCTACCCAAAGACACAGAAAATGATTGCTAGAAGGCTATGACTAATGAAAGAATTCAAAGTGCTGGCCAGAGCTTGGACACACAAACTCTAGAGGCATTTTAATTTTTTTTGTGCTCCTAGGACACCTATTGAATAAAGTGAAAATGTGTGCAAGAACCTGATGGTATCTGTTCAACACACAGTTCCATTGGCTAAGGAGTCGATAACTTACAGTTCCTTAGAACACTCAGAGTGCAAAGTCAGGAATTAAGACCGCTTGCAATAAAAAATAATTTGATGTTTTAATGATTACAAAGTGGCCTTAATTTGTTTTGTTTTTAATATCGGTCTACAGTTCAGCTTTAAAATGCACTCACAGTTGTAGAAGGTTTGCAGCACCTCTCAGTGACCCAGTAAAAGCCTTCTGCATGTGGAGAGCCTGCTCACTGTGGCCAACTAATATCACTCAATGATTGTGTTGGTATAAATACCAACCGCCAAGTTCACTCTTTTGTCCTCTCCTGTCAGATCCATCATTTGCAATGCAGATGGTAACTTTAGAAAGAAAGGTTCAACTCACTAAGCTAAAACAACTATTATATGCTATAACAACCATTATTTTCAAAGAAGGCAACCAATGAGAGCTGAAAATAACAGTCACATGGCTGAAAATAACAATTATGGTAAAAAACAAATATGGCTTTAGCTAATTGAGTATTTTGAGTTAATTGTCTGTATAACAGCATCTACTATGCTGCACTGACATCACTACTGTAATAATTACTGGTGGGAAACACCAGGAATCCAAATAGTACTTCAGAAGTTTTTGTTTTTTTTTTCAAAATATTTATTTATTAGATTTTCAAATTTCACGTATCATATACATACAAATGACAAACATAGTTCATTCCCTCAGTACTTCAGAACTTGTCCAGGGATTAAGGAATCAAGGTTTTATGTATTGGTGGTGACCTACGCTTTAAAAAAGAGATTGTGTCTTTACATATCAGAGATTATACATTAAATGAAGTTTGCCAGCTACCTTTTTTTTTTAATAATTAAGGAAGGCAGAAACAGCAGATTTAATAATTCTATAAGTAAAAGTTATCTTTAAAGTTGGTAATGTTGTCTAATGTTTTTATAATCCATAAATCATGGACCTAGTAAACCTTGCACATACAATTATTGTGTAGTTGCTGGGTCCAAACTACGAATATATAATATACACTGTATAACCAATATCAATGATGTTTGCACTAAAGTATACTATATATATTATACTGTGTCTGTTAACATGATTTGTCTTGCTGTATTATTGCGGTATTATTGTTGATATTGTACTCTGTTCCTCTTTCTATTTATAAAAAGGTAAGTGTGATCAAATACAAAAAATAGTCAAATACAGGAATACATTGTGTTTATTTCAAGCATTATATAGCTTTCATTAGCAATCTGATGACACACATTTGGAACATATTTCCTTTAGTACTGTAACTAGCAGCAAAAGAAAAATATATTTATAAAAACACCAGCAGAGTGTTCACTGACTGGAAAAGTAATTTTTTCATCTTAACGTGTAATAAAATATTCTTATTGATTTTACCATCTCTTGCATTTTATAGTTATGGCTATCTTAGCTCAGCCTTGATAGTCATATGTTTTTCCTTTTCATTGTTTAAGCCAAATAACTGGATAGTTTTATTGCCAAAGGTCCTAAACAATATTATCGTTATAAACGGCCACTTAAATGTAGCACTGTGCTGCCTTTTAGTCATCTCAGCATTCATGTTTCTACACAATGCCTTATCTGCAATAAATTATAGCAACTTTTAATCTGTCACCACCAGCTTTACAGTTTTTAGCGTAAAATGCATTGTCTGCATGCATCGACTCTTATCTATGATTACTGAGAGTGTTATATATTAAAAAAAATTATGTTTACCAATGTCCTGTTTCTGTTAAATAATAGCTTTTACAGTGTGTCATTGCAGGACACCTTAAATAAGCAACATTCTGAATTAAGAATATGCTGAACAGAGAAAATTTATATTAATAAGTGTCATGAAAATGTTAGTTATGTTAGGCTATATGTTATAGAGAAAAACTCCAAAGAAAATTAGGGCTGGTAATGATTAAAATTTTCGTGTTAGATTAATCGATTAATCGATTCATTTCAATTAATTATAACGCACATACAGATCCAACTACATTGGCCTATACCAGGGGTCAGCAACCTTAAGCACTCAAAGAGCCATTTGGACCCGTTTACCACAGAAAAGAAAACACCGGGAGCCACAAAACCCTTTTGACATCTAAAATGAAGATAACACTGCATACTGTATATCGTTTTTTACCTTTATGCAATGTATAGCATGTATATAGGTATATGTTGGCTTAGTAACGCACTGGACTCTGGGCTTAGTAACGCACTCCCAATCCCCACCCCGCTCCTCATTCGGACTCACCTGCCAAGCCTCACAGCCAGCATCCCAGCCAGACGTTGTGCACTGCAGGGGGCGGGGCATGTGACAGGCACTTCTCTACCGCCGCCTTTTACTAGGAACGCGACCGGGAGAGGAGGTGAGTCACAAGACCTGCCCCCATACTGAGACGCCCGTCGGCCGCGCGGGGCCCCCGGGACCCTGCGCTATCACATATTCCACCAGGAAAGGTGCCCAGGACCGGACCTCACTGGGCCCCCCCCACAGCCTCAGGCCCCGAGGCCCCAGGGGTAGTTCCACCCCTGGACAGGGAGCCGCAGCAGAGGGATGAAAGAGCCACATGCGGCTCCGGAGCCACAGGTTGCTGACCCCTGGCCTATACACATACAGCACAGCAATGAAGTAATAAAATTAACTAGGATCACACTAATCCAGCACGTTATTAATCTCACGTGCCCCACTCAATATGGCCGCCGCTTGAGTGGGGCAACTCAGAATAATAACGTGCTGGATTAGTGTGATCCTAGTTCATTTTATTACTTCATTGCTGTGCTTTATGTGTATAGGCCAATGCCTTGGCTGGCGCTCATGCAGAAAGTTTCTTGGGCAAACTCACCGGCCCAAGTGGCTCCGTTGGCTAACGAAGGGGGGAGGAGTCCGGTGACATCACGGACATTGACGTCACCGGACTCCTCCCCCTTCCATTTGTTAGCCGTCACGGACATTGACGTCACCGGACTCCTCCCCCTTCATTAGCCGACGGAGCCACTTGGGGAAGGGGCAGGAGTCCGGTGACGTCGATGTCCCTGACGTCACAGGATCGCCGACGGGACTCCCGGAAGCCGGCGGAGAGGCGAGTGTTTTCATTAGCGATCAAAATAATTTTAATCGATCCAAAAGTTTAACGATTAATCGAGAAATTTACCTGTAATTTCCACAGCCCTAAAGTACGTGTAAAAACCTCAGTTTTATCTATGTTTCTTGCTCAATATTTATTGAGCATATGATAATTATTTTCAACTGTGTTATTTGTAATCCTTTGCAGTCATTCTGTATTAAAATACACCTGCCTCCTCCCTAGACCACAACAACTACCTTTAACCCCTTTATGATCAAAGGTCATTAACCGCTTGAAGACCAGGTGTTTAGACCCCCTTCTTGGCCAGGCCATTTTTCAGTATTCAGCGCTGCGGTACTTTGACTGATGTTTATTCCGTCATGCAACGCTGTACTGAAATTAATTTTATACCATTTTTTGGGGATAGATAGAGCTTTCTTTTGGTGGTATTTATTTTTTACTATATTTCTGAAAATTTTGAAAAAATAAAGTTTTTTTTAACATTATGTTAGGAAACATTTATCATTACCCAATTTTTATGTAAAATATGAAAGTCGGGGTCACGTCAGGTAAATAGACACCAAACATGTCATGCTTAAAAATTGCGCGCACCCGTCAAATCGGAAAAAACTACATCCCCAAAATTGACCATAGGCGTCACTTTAAAAGCTTTTACCGCTCATCAGTTTAGTGTTATCAGTGATTGATGGCGCTAGAATGATTGCTCTCACTGTGACGTTCACGGCGATATGTAACATGTGTGGCGTAATGGGCGCAATCGTCGTTTTCGCAGGTATGCGCACCTGACGCATGTTTGCATGCTTGTATGTATGGGTGGGGGCTTTGAAAAAAAACATTTTTTTTAATTCTTTATGTGTAACTTAAATTTTTTGGGGGAAACTTAGATTTTTTTCCCTATTTTTTTCCACTTAACTTTATTGCTAGGGGGGCTAACTTTATTGCTAGGGGGGCTAAGAAGCCCTCCTATGTGATAGCAAAAGATGTGATGGGTCCTCTTTATGGAGACATCAGGGGTCTCCAAGACCCCTAATGTACCTAGGACCCCCCGAAGAAGCTGATGAAGCAGAGATCTGCTTCATCAGCTTCTCTCCAGCGTCTGAAGCTGGAGAGTGGCACAAGAATTCGGAAGTGATGTATTATACATCACTTCCGCATTCTGGCAGCGTAGAGGGGACCGGAGGGAGATCGTGTACCGATCTCTCTCTGATCTGATCTCTCTCTGATCCCCTGTGACACCGGGCACGGCGGAGCCCGAGACCAGCGTGACACCGGGAGGGGGGCCACGGAGGGAGGGGGACACGGGCCGGCAGCTCATACAAGTGATCTGCTGGCTCTATAGCCGGCGGATCGCTTGTATGTTAACAAGCATCGGTGCCCGTTGTTAAATTGGCTGTGTTTTGGCGCGCGTGAGTGGGCATGGCTGAGCGGACGTCTAAAGACGCCCTCTCAAATCTAGAGAGCTCCCGGCCGGCCGTTTTTTTACAATGGCCAGCCGGGAGGTAGTTAAAGCCTACTGTAGATGCCCAGAGCAAATTCCTCTTGCTTCAGTATGCATCTGACAACTTGACAAAAACTCCATGATTAATTTGCTTGCATACATATTTGTCAATTAACTTTAATAAATAAATACATAAGGTTATTTTTCTGTCATGGTAATGTGTGTCCTTCTCTGTGCACAGTGGGGGGAGAGAGAGGGGGAGAGAGAGGGGGGAAAGAGTGGGGGGAGAGAGAAAGAGAGGAGGGGAGTGAGGCGCTTTTTCAATTTGTTTTGGAAGTTTTGTAAACATGATTTGCTGTCACGATGATCACATGGTTAAAACAGCACTAACTTCTTCCTGATAATGAGACTGAGAGCTACTGGTGTCAGTGATAGCATGATCTCAGAACTATGGGCTGTTACAGCTATAAGCTCCTAGTTCACAGCTACAATAAAGATGTTGATCTATGTTTATCCACATGGAGCAAATGCCAGGTGGTAACAAATGTAGCATATGCACAATCCAGTACTAGATAATACTATTGCCTTTTTTTAATCTGCTGCTACAGTATGCCTTAAAAACTTCCAAAAATTAATGGCACCTGGAGTATGCAAATTCAGCTTTAGAGAAAAGTCTGCTGCTTCCCTCAGCACATCAGACATTGCAACGTAGGGTCTCAATAACCTATTGAGAGTAGTTGGATATTGTATTGTGGAATGTGTTGAGAGCACTACTCAGGTATCTAAGACCAAGCTGTGTCTGAGCATAGTGTAGATGGTGCTAAAAAGTAAATGGGTTACATTTTTCTGGAAACAGGCTTTGTATGAAGTTCCTTTGCCTCAAGTAATGCTATAAGAATAATGCTGTAACAAGTCTTCTTGTTAGTATGATGTGCACAGAGATAGCTGTTGAAGAATCAGCAGGGGTTGTTTAGATTGCTTTAAAAGAGATGAGGATTTAGATGAGCAACTTTGGATGTGCTTTTATCAACAACTGGACTTCAAGCCCCTATAGCCAATATGCCCTTCATGAATGTGTTTTTCTGCTGGGTAGCAGCACTCAACGAAATGAAAATATGATTGCTGTTGACTGTAAGCCTTCATGGACATTTTGTCTTGTCAGCTACATTATTCAGTAAATAGCTGAAAAGCATTTATTCACTCCTCACTTGCTTAACTATAACACCTGGACAAAAATGGGGAGAAGTAAGACCATGGAATAAACCTGAATTCCTGGGTAGCTCTACAGGACTCTACTGTTTCTATAGTGTGTAATATAACTTTATATTCTAATTGTATGCCCTTATTGTTTGTCTCCCAGTTTCATCTGTCCTACAAATAATTTGATGGCATCTGACCACAGTCCTGTTTATTGCTCTTGCTTAGTTAATCTACTGGTCACTGGTTAACATGTAGTGAGGACAAAACATATAAAACTGTAACCTGTACTGCTGCAATTAATGTTTCATATTATATAGCACTACTTTCTAAATATATCTATAGACATTTTATTATTTTCATTTGAGACTAGTCATTTTGACATTTTATGTGCTTAGACTCAGTTTGCAATTTTTCAGTGTTAAAAAGTAGACTGGATTGTCTTTTCCAGTGCTTAGCATATTATTGATGTTTACATACCAACTTTTTTTGTTTTTCTGCAATTAACACATGCAAATGCCATCTAAGCAAGCCTGCTGAGGACAAAACCTTGGGAGGCAATTTTTGGAGAGTTGGCAAACAGCCCAGTTTCATTTATTACTTTTTTAGTTCCTTACTGAAACAAATGGCACAATGATAATTTCTTCCCCAAATGCAAAGTTTAATCGCAGAAGATGTATAGAACTTTACAACCACAAAAAAAGCACCTAAATATACAACAGGATAGCATTGGTGTGGAAATGTTTTAGAGAAAACAAAAACTAAAAATGCAGCAGGAGACCGTAGTTAACAATCATATGGCAAGATTTGTATAAAGGTGCCCATACACTGCACGATTCTCGTACGAGAATCGCGGGAAATCCCGCGATCGTACGATAATCATGCAGTGTATGGAAGGCGTGCGACCGTTTCTACTGTACGGTCGCACATCTTCCGTCAAACCAGCATGCTAGCAAACACGCTGGGAATCGACCGATTCTCGGCAAGTTAGTGGCCTGCTGGTTCGACAACTGCCGTACGGGCCGGTGTGCACACGCGCAGTTATCGTAAGAGCGCCCCTCATTACAGTCATCGTAAGCCCGCACCTCATTACAGTCATCGTAAGCCCGCCCCTCAGGGGGGCGGGCTTGCGATGATCGCAAGTACGATCTGCCTGTCCAAGATGGGCAGATCGTACGTTTTTTTAAGTACTTTACAACCCTCGCAAGACAAAAGTCTTGCGAGGGTTGTAAAGTGTATGGGCACCTTTATACATATATTTTAATGTCTTCCTTTTACCAAAAAGGACATAGATATTGCACTGTAGTTTTGTAGCCATATTAATAGTTTTATAATACACATGGCAAAACCTCTTTAATTAGGGAAAATGTGCTTATTTCTGTTGTATATGTAATATACCTATTTTTTTTACTTATTTACTTACTTATTTACTTTTAGTTAGATAATCTAAAGTATATTCGTTTTTGATCATCTGTATTTGTTTAAACAAGTTTATACACTGATGCTTAATATTATTTTATAAATAAATACTTGGTAAAGATTTGTTCACATTGAATATCCAGTCATGTCTAAGGGAAATTACTTAAACATATTTTTGCTTAGGCCCCATTCACACCAAGCGATTTCCGCCGCAAAATCGCGCATTTTTGCTGCGCGATATCGTGAGAAGTCGCTGGCTAATGCTATTCAATGGAGCTGTCTTAGCTCCATATCACGCATCGCTCGTCACTCGTCGCGGTCGCAAGTCGCTTCTACAGGACCCTTTTTTTGCCGGATTTTGCGCGATATTGCTTTTTTAATGGAGCCCGACGGAGAAGGTCGCGGTACCGTCGTTGGATCGTCGCCCCGAAAGTCGCGGTATCCCGGCGGCGCGGATCCGCTGCAAAAGGTATGTCGCTAAGTGTGAATGGGGCCTTACATATAATTGAATAATTGAAGTGAACACAGCTTTAGGGATGAACTTTCGAATTGAGCATGAGCTTGACCTGAACCCAAGTTGTTCTCATTTCAAGAAAATGTCAAACTATTGTGATTGGCAACCTATTACCATGCATTTACAGGCCTCTGAACTGTGATCAGGTGGCTTAGGAGGGCCAAACATAGGAGTTTTCTTATGTGTCAACCCTGTCTAATTAAAAGTCAGGGTTCCCAGCAGCCTTTGTTCATTGTCTTTTAGAAGAAACATGCAGTAGATTACAGATTACAGGCTGCAGGGGAAAGGTAGATGACAGTGCTAGAGCTGATTGCTGAAAAAACATAATTCTACTTTTACATACAATGATAGACACACTAACGGTGTGTTGTACAGTGGTATAGGAGATTAGAGAGATATTTTAAGGGTGTTTCCAGGGACAGTTAGATGCTGGTGGCTATTGCTGTAAACACACCCATATTTAGTCACAGACACACTCAGTGGACTGCATCAGCATGTTAGAAACAGATACATGAATTCGGCACAAGTATCGCCATTTGCGGTGTGGAGGTTCATTGAGGCCAGAGTGTCCATACCAGGCACATTCTGGACACTCCATCCTCAGGGAAGATCAGTTTTTAGTTCCCCATCAAGCCTGCTCTGCTGCTGATTTACAGCACGCAGTGGGCAGATGCAATAGCCAATAGCAGCCTGGCTATTGGCTATAGAATCCACTAACTGTCTGCTGTCAATTATTAGCAGAGAGGACCTGATGGAGAACTAGTCCTTTGGCATCCCCATCAGGCTTAGTCCCACTGTCATGGTCACTGGTTGTTCGCCAACTGTAATAAAACTGGGCCCAGTATAAATGATTAAATACTGTGCACGTAGGCACCACAATATTTTGGGGGCTTTTATTTTTGTAAAATAATTACTTTATAATGTTGATTTCTTAATGTTAAAATGGCTTGTGAGGGTCCTGTTCAAAATGGAGCCTAGTACACGTGATTTAATACTGCGCACATCAGCACTATTTAAAATAAATTAATATAAAATAGTGTTGCGCTATATAACAATGTCTTCAATCTAAATGGTACATTAATACGTTATAGTAATACATGTGTAAAACACCCTTTCAAAACCGCATCATCTGCTGTACTGTAATTTTACACCATGCTTTTCAATAATAACAAAAATCCTATTTTTCATACCAAATACTAATAATCATCCAATATTTCCACTAATAAAAATAATGTATCAAGTATAACTCCTAATATATATCCCAAAAAATTGCAATTTCCAAATAATAGCAAGTCAATGTCCAGTTTTATACTGGTTAGTGAATCCAATTCCCAGTGCTGTCAGAACGCAGATGATGATGACTCAGGCTCTTAATCCTCCACCTGAAAAATACACCTCTACACAGTGTCACCTCTTACCTTGTAATTAGACCTCTAATAGGTCAAGACCAACTATCACATTATTCTTACAGGGTAAGGGTACCCTTAAATGATCTCCTTCCTTTGTGTACCTTCTGTTACTGCACCTCGTTTCAGCTGTGATAATCCCTCACCATTTCCGATGCGCGCAACCATACGGAAACAAAACAATAAACACAGTGCACTTTTTGATAAAGCTAAATCCACTTTATTACATCAACTCACATGGAGTCCAGAGTAAAAATACTATCTTAAACAGTGAGGAATAATCACAGCGCCTCACTTCCAAAAAGCTACAGCTCCACTCTAATGTTGATTTCTAAATTTTAAAATGGTTGGTGAGGGTCCTGTTTAAAAAGGGGCCTAATATAAGTTACTTAATACTGTGGACATAGGCACTACATTTTGGCAGCTTTGTTTTCTGCAAATAAATTACAGTGGGTGTTCTGTTCAAAATGGTGTCTAGTGCAAATAATGAAATACTGCACGCATAGGCACAACAATATTTTGTCAACTTTCTTCTGCAAATAGGTTATGCGGTAATATTGGTTTCTAGATATTAAAATGGCTGGTTGGTTCAAAATGGGGCCTTGTGCAAATGATTCAATACTGTGTACATACTGTGCATGAAGCAGAGGTTATGAACATCCAGATAGTAGGGCTTGATCAGGTTCTGCATCTGCAAATGAAAAAATGTGCCTAAGCCAGATGATTTACTTTTTAAAGTGAGGAAAAAAACCCCATGGACTATTGGGGTTGCTATACCCCCTTGTATTGGCAAAAAAAGGTAAGAAAAAAGGTTTTTAAAAGTTAATTTAAAAAAAATAAGTAAATAATCACAAAAAAGATTTAAAGCCCTTACATGAAATGGTTGTGTCATACTTGTTTGGTATTGCCACGCATGCAGGAGGGAGACCAAAAATTCATAGGCCATCATTCACAGTTAAATGAGAAATATGGGGTGAGTGAAAAACACTCATCCCCATAATTCAAGCCAACCTGTGACACTGAAGCTGTCACAGGTCGTCTCTATTGATCGGTAAGTCAGCGAACGCATACCACTGATTGCTGACTTCCTGATCCTCTCCCTGCAGGGATTCCCCACTCTCCATTTCTCCAGTGCTGACCAGAGGAACAGATGGGGAGAAGGTGGGCACTGCTGGCTCTGCCTGTAGAGCTGTCAATCAGCCAGCGGGGTGGATCTCGACAGTATTGTCGGGATCCATACCGGCTGTGGCGCAGCTCTATGCTCTCAGCATATAATGGGCAATAGCACATACATTTACCCTGGGATAATATATTTCTTAGTCAACTGCATTTTCTTCATTTGCCAAATTCTAACATTTCTGAAAATTTTTAAAGAGATCTTAGACCATGTACAAGAATTATGAATTGCAATTAAAAAAACACATCACTATTAAAAGTATGCTCAAAGCAAATGCTATTTACAGGAAAGCTGTAACCTTTTTATAGATGGAGAATATAACTTAGGACCCCACCTGCTGGCTGTAAATGGAAAATATAAATATCCATATGATCTACCTTCCTAAAACAAAAATAAAAATATCTTAAACATCTTTAGTCATATCATATATAGAGTACATATCTACAATAATGACACATTCCTTTTAAAATGATATTTTGCTTTGCAAAGTAATATCTAACATTTAGCAGTTCCCTCATTGAACTACAGGTCATGTATTTACCATATGGTGCTTAAATACTCATAAAATATATAGTTTAATGCATAGTATTGTCTCTAAGAAATCTCTTGAGCAAATAAAAACACCTAATCTGGGTCTGTGATACTATATTTCTTAGTCAACTGTATTTTGTTTACTTGCCAAATTCTAATTTAAAAAAACATGATATCCCAGAGTATGTACAGGAATCATGAAATCTTAAAAGAAAATAACAAAAACCAACAACATATGTTGCTAAGCAGTCCCTTTTTAATAATGATGCATGAGTCACAGAAGAATACATTTAGTAAACCTTACAGCTGCAGAAAAAATAATCAGATCCAGATTTTAACATTTCACGTATCAGAAGGACTTGCGCTAATATATAAACCAAACTTTAATTTCCACTTTCCTAACCCTAGCTAATGCGGGTTTCTCATTTGAAGCTAACACACGCGGTAATGGCTTCACAAAGGTCTAGAACCTATTTAGTAAAGCAGGCAAATTTTTGGGTGCCTCAGTAAAACCAAAATTGAACACTGTAACAAAACAGGAGAAGATCTAAGATTGTAATTTGAGCTTGTCAGCCAACACATACTTCTAATGTTCTTGTGCACTGCTTACCAATACCTCTTTTGTAAGGATTAAAGCTATGAAACTGGCAGCTCGAGGTGTAAATTCTGACAGATATCCATGCACATATTTTACAATTTACTTTTTATCTATTTTCTCTACAAATTACTTTTTAAGAGTTACATTTCCTAAAGCTTTAACTTAATTTGACAGTCCCTTCCCTTTTGTATTTTCAACTTCCTTTCAGTTTTGGAATTTCTGGCAATTTTGGTGGAAACTAGTAAACAATCCAGCAAATGGAATTCAGTGTTTTTCCCCCACGTTTTATGGCATATAAAAAGATAGAATACACTTGGCTGACTACTGCAAATAAAGGTTCGTTCAGATCAGATAATCTAGGCAAAGCACTGGGAGACTTGCTGTTTTAAAGGACTAGCCTGCTATAACTGATATTGCAGTTAGGATCCAACATGAATCTCCTTCCTATGATTTCTTGACTTTTGGGAATAGGCATGTTCCCCATCTGCATTCCATGTGCAATACCAGGTACCTCAGCAACCACTCATCAAAATCAGGCATTGCTACACCGTGGACTTGTTCCCAGTTATTCAAATAACTATCCTGAGAATGTTGCTATTTGCACAGCCACTTCAGTAGGGGTGGGTTAGGGGAGGCTCCAATCATATTGTGTGATTAAAGATATGTGCTAACAGCTTTCTCATTCATAAGTTATTTAACAATTTTGTCATTGTCAAAGGTTAGGTTTCAGAATATTTCCATGTGGTTCCAGATTTTTTTGCCAATGGTTCTTAAAACTGAAAAATAGTACATCATTTTCCTTTCATATCTAAACATTATTACATTGAGTTATCAAAGCAAAATTGCTCTCAGCATACTGTATGATGTCCAATGTTCAGAAGAAACAATCTCAAAACAACTGTCGCTGGCTTACTATGTTCATTTTAAAACATTTTGCATGAAGACTTAATATCTTTATATGATTATAGCTAGTAAATATAAGCATTTCAGAAATCCACATCTAAAGATGTCATCCTTTTTAGACTACAGAGTACAATTCATTCACCAGATGAACTCATTATCCATGAGAAACATATTTTGGCAAGTGTGCCAAGAACTTTTGTCATCATATGTTTTTACTTTACAGCTTTCATGTAATTCAATTATGCAATAATGTTCTTCAGAGAGAGCAGTAATTATCTTTTGGGCAGATTTGTAACTTTTTCCAATTGGGTAGCCTTTTATCTCCATTATTATATTTGATGTTTTAGTAGATTTTTTCTATTTCCAATGAGAAATCTCAATTAAACAGAAATAGGTAGCTTTCCCTGTTTTAATTTATGGATCATCATCTGATTATATTTAATTGGAGCCCAGTGTCATTATAGAGATTTGGCAATAACGTTAATGGTTTTTCTTGGCCTAGAAAACACCTCATTAGTGCTTCCATGCGTGAATCTGTCTTCCGTCTGGTTTGAACACATGGCACTTTTATAGTGTTTTCAAAAAAAACTGAGGAACTTGCAAATGATGGGATGTATTTGCTTTTCAGACCATTGACATATTATTTAAAATTGGTGAAGAATGAAGGATTTTTTGGCATGTGCTCTAATAACAAGGAATCTGGCATGGGAAATAGGTCTAATTAACAGCATTTAAATTTGATGGATTAATCATTGATTTATACTCCCTGTACCACTTGTTAGCATTTTGCTTACAAATTAAAGAAATACTGCTTTTTAAAACAACATTTTTTGTTTGTTTGTTGTACAGATAAAGATAGCCCTCATATTTAATTACTGCTTTGAAAATAAAGGTCTTTAAAATATACTTTTGATGATAGGAACAAGAACCGAATTCTATTGGAGCTAGTAATGAACATAAATAATTAATCCTTTAATGAAATAAAAGAATGAATGATAAGTATTTGATCATCCATTGACTGGTTTCCTCCTTTATATACTCATTTTCTTTCATTAGAATCTCCAAATCTGAAGATAATTAATTCCGTGGGCTTCCTTTTAGTAAAGTCCTGCTATCAAAAGAAAGATTTTTTGCTCAGAAAATAATACATTTCAAATCTATTCCAAAGTCTATTCATTTGGCAATCTAAGCACTACATTCTACTTCCACATAAACCTCAATTCATTTTTCAATCTAAAGATTTTTAGGAGCAATGATAATCAAAATTACAAATGTGTTTTCTTTTTTTTGGAATGTGTTAAATTATTGGTAAGTGTGTGTGCAGTGGCGGTGCCAGTGGGTGCTTGGGTATGCTATAACACCCCAAAGGTTATTTAAACACCCTGCCTGCAAGTTCTGCCAATGCCTTGATCTGTCAGGTAGAGTACCAGATGGGTAAATTATAGTTCTAGCAACAGCAGCACAGCTTCATGGAAGCATGTGCTCAGGTAACTAAAACTATTGAATACCAGTGTTGGGGGGGCTTATTTGCAACTGGAGGTCTGTTATTGCTTGGGTATATTATTGCTGCTGGGGGTTATTAATGCTGGGGACAGTGGAGGTTATTATTTGTCCTGGGGGTGACTATTGCTGCTAGTGGTTATTATTGTGCTAAGAGTTATTAATATGATGGGGTTTATTATTGTGCTGGGTGTTATTTTTGTGCTGGGGATTATTATTGTTCTGGGGATTTTTGCTTGCCCTAACACTTGCTGGGAGTTATTGCTGGCCCTGACTTATACTGGGGGTTATCATTTGTGGCATTAACAAAGATGCTTATTTTACTCCCACAATCTCTCCTCAGTGTATTCTCAGGCCATAATTTGTCTAAACCAAAGAAAAAGGGCAAAGGTGGCACACTACAAGCCATACACCGTGAAGCAACAAGAAGAAGAAAAGTACAGTTTAGACATAATAATAATAATTATTAATAATAATAATACAAACAGTGTACCAATTAAAAGCCTTGTTTTAAAAAATAAAAAGATTCAGGTAGGAAAATTAGTCATAGAGTTATTGTCAAATTAACTAACAAATATAGATGCTGCTAAATTTCGTCTGGGCATCCAGGCAAGGGCTAATCTGTTTTCTTTGTGATCCTCTGTATATGGATTTTTACAGACCATTTTTACAGAGTCAGTAGGAGAGCAGTAGGAGTGTCATTCCTGGAATCTTAAAAAAATTTAATGCACTGAATTTTGTAGAAGTGATTCTGCAACCCAATCACTTCTATGAAGTGAAAATAGGGCACCGCCTTCCAACTACCAGCTGCAGCAGCTGTTCTAAAAATGGCGATGAAAATGGTGTCTTCTACTGTTGTCGGTCTCAATGTGGGCTCTACAATTTGAATGCAGGAAAGGGAGCTCAGTGCATCACAGGGTGCTATTTAGACCCCTGACCTCTGCATAAAGCGAACCTGTTGCTCCTGGGTATATAGTCATCAGGGGGCTGTTACCTAGTCCCTGGTAACAGTAATGAAGATAAATAATGAAAAATAGCAAGGGAGAATTACTTTTTTTTAAAAGAACATAAAACAACAAAAACAAAAACAAAAACATAACATAGACTTGACATTCCTTGAACTGCTCAGGCTTTTCAAATGTAGAGTTCAAACCATACTCCATTTTTGTGATGAGTGAAAAACAGTTGCAAATACACACAACATCTTGCTATGAAAAAGTTATTCTTCACAATCTTGCACACAAATATAGCCTGTCTTTCCCTCTGCTCCAATGGTTTGTGGAAGCTTAATTTACTCCCATCACATTTAGTGAGAGATATATATGTAAGGGAGCCAATTTGGACAGCAAAGGATGATTGGCAAGACGCTTCAGCCCTTCCATGAGGACCTCTGGATTTTCTTCTTAATATTGCAACAGAAATAGTATATAAAACTAAAAGAAAGAAAGAAGGTTATTTTTATTTTTAACCACCTCTCATCCATGGCCATTAGTGAACGTCCGGACTGGAGTCTTGTCGGAGCAGGAGGGCATCTCAGTGGAGATCAATGGGAGATCAGTACACAATCTCCCTTTGCTCTCTTCTCCTGTCCCTGAATGCAGGAAGTGATGTATATTAATCACTTCCTGCATTCAGTGTCACTCTCCGGTACAGAACACCGGTGAGAAGCTGGTGAAGCAAAACTCTGCTTCATCAGCTTCCCTGGGGGTCCCTAGGTGACATTAGGGGTCTTAGAGACCCCTGATGTCTCCCTAAATAGGACCTGTCATGAATTGGTTATCACATAGGGGATTTCTTAGTCCCCTATGTGATAGCAATAAAGTTAAGTGTAAAAAAAAATGAAAGCATAAAAAAATAAAGAAGCTAAAAAATTGTCACAAATAAAAAAAAATGTAAAATAACTTTTTTTTAAGTCCCCCTCCCCCCCACATACACACGCAAACATGCGTCGGGTGCGCCAACATGAGAAAATGCCTATTGTGCTGCACATGTTACATATCGCCGCGAACGTCGGAATGAGAGCTATAATTCTAGGGCCATTAATTACTGATAACATTAAACTGATGAGCGGTAAAAGCTTTTAAATTGTCTCCTATAGCCAGTTTTGGTTGTGTTTTTGGTAGTTCTGCGGAAATTAACGATTAATCCCTCGATTAATCGTTAATTTTTTTGATCGATCAATAATAATTAATCGAAATTAATCGATTAATCGAACAGGGAAATTTTAATCATTACCAGCCCTAGTTTTTGGGTGTCCCTTAGTTAAAATAGCAGAACTAATTTAACTAAGGGACATGTTGTGTCCCAAATATCATATTATGTTATTCATATAGTGGTATCTACTGATACCATGTGCATCTCCAATGTAGCCTGTTTATTTTTATTCCTTTGGTATGTTCCTCTGTCCCCCTCCAGATTTGTATCTAGTTAGTACAGTCCCTAACTAAACACTCCCTGCTCACTCATGCTTCCACAGAATAGTTTCACTTTCAGTGACAGTTTACCCCTGCAATGAGCAATAAACGTATCAGATGGCTAAAGGAAATTTTCTTAAGGTGATATACAGCTATCTTAAATAATTATCAGTGACCCTGATCTGTCACTGATAATAATGCCCTTGTATTACTAGAAAAATGAAGTTATTTCTGTGCAAGACAAAGGACTTGGTAAAGGCTGAGCAGAAAAAGTAATAGATCACATTACAGCTTGACAATTTAAATGAGATGCTCACAGTATTAGTAATGCTTGTTTAATCATCTTATTAATGAAATAGTTTATCACTAACTTGAGGGGTATCACATAGCTCAAGGCCAGGACATAATACCATAATACTTAACCCATATTATTAACACTTGAATAATAAGCAAAGAATTGAAAGAAAATAATGTCTTGAGATCACAAAAAAAAGCCACAAGCAATGCTCCAATAAAAAAAAAAGGGAAGGATGAAAAATATAAATTATAAATGTGTCGCGCTAATCTAAAATATGTGAACCAATATGATCATAGAAATATAAACCAAAAAATAGAATATCTAACATCAATACACACCAATCTTATCCTAACCCCATCCTATAACCTTATAATTTATATGGTACCCAGAAAAGTCTCTGCTATCTTAGTATCAGCCCCTGCATTTGGGATGGCACCTGTATGAGGCTTTTACGGCTAATAATAGCAAGTAAGGTGTGGTACCTACTCTTAGTTCGGACTTTATTTTCAAGTCAATAAATATTAATCAATTTAATCGCAAAAGAAAAATAAGAATTAGAAAGAAGTTACAGATAACCAAGGCAAGACAATTTGAATCATAGAATAAGCACTAACAAATGCAGTTGAGTATTCCCAACAATGTAAGTACCGCAGCGCTGAATACTGAAAAATGGCCTGGATGGGAAGGGGGTTTAACACCGCGGATGTCAACTGGTTAAAGGGGGTGCACATATTTGTATGATAATAAAGGGAATAGAAATAGTTGTGTCAGAGCATGTGTTTTATAAATGGTTTAGAATTGTATTTGCTGTTGCTGATGCCATTGCAGTGTTTGGAGAAGCTTCTGCCACCTATTGTTCTTTACCTTGCTGGGGGATGGGTTGAGTGGCCTGAACATTTAAAAAACTATCTGTCCTCCTCCCAGGGGGATCTTCCTGTGGGTGTGCCAAGGGCTGTGTTGATGCAAAAGAGGCATTCTTTGTGTAGACTGTTTAGATCGCAGCTCTGGGTACTAGAGATCGTAGAAATGTGCTCTGTGATCAACTGAGTGATTGTGAATAAATATGGATATTTGGGCCTGGAATCTCTCTTCTGTTTCATAATCTTTGACACAACAAAGGTTGGCAGCGAAAGGATTTACTGAGGGATCCAGGCCAGAGCTTCAATAATCAACCGCTAAAAATAATTGAGGAAAATGTCTATAACAAGTCAATGGGTGGCATGATATGAAGAGGAAAGGGCCATACTAGGAATATGGGCCACTCTGGGCTATAACCAGGATACCATCAGAAGGGCAGACCTGCAGGAATGCATTGATTTTGCACTGCAGAAGGCTCAAGCTGAAAAGGAGCCAGCTCACTACCAGCATCCAAAAACCCACAGCAATGCTTTAAACTGTTTAATGAGGTCACTGATGATATTGTTGCCTTCTTTTAGGATTTTGATAATCAGTGTCAGTTAATGGAAGTCCTGAAAAAAAATGGATCTGCCTATTAGCCTGACTGCTTGATGGGATAGCTGCTGAGGCCTTTTGAACTATAAATCCTAAAGGAGAATTATGAGTGGGGGGGGGCGGGTACAGCTGGCTCTGCCTCTAGATAAGCAGAGCCAGCTGCCACTCACGCAGTTGGGTGGATCCAGACAGAATTGGTCGGATCCGTTCCGGCTGCGGCGTCTCAGTATACCGCAAGCTGTAGCTCACGGTATACTGAGCTTTGGGTGACGGGAGGATTGGGTGTCGTTTTTGTTTCTTATTCGTTTCGTTCATTCATTCGTTTGCAGCAAAGTGACATTTGAGGGCGAAAAATGTTTTTCTTCAACGAACTAAACGAATAAGAAACGAAAACGAAACGAACGTTCAAACGAACTACCGCTACAGAATTTCGGAAACGGAAATTCGGATTCGTTTGCATTAGTTATATCTGTAATTCAGAATTCAGATACATCCAAATGTCCGAATTTCCGACAATTCGTCCGAATTTCGATTCGGAACAAAAGGAAATCGCACATGTCTAGTCCACAGGATGACCCTAGCCTGTCGCAGATGGCTGGAGGGAGAACAGGCTTTTACTGTTGATTATATACTCCAGACTTTTATAAAATGACAATTTTATAGTAAGTGCCCTGCTGAAATACATGCTAGGGATGGTCCTGATGTTTGAGTCGAAGTATAGCTCAACTTGAATTATCCTCAGTTCGTGTGTGCGGCGAACACACGAACTATCAGGGCATTGGGCACACGAGCTGCACAGTGACTTCTGAAGTCCTGATTGAGTAAAGCCATGCACCTGACCACAGGTCAGATGCAAAACTTTACCCAATCACAACACAGTGCACTATGAGAGCCATGATTGGGCAAAGTAATGATGACTTCGTCCAATCATGGCTCACACAGCTAAGTCCTGTTAGGTGCTGGACAAATGTCTATAGTTGGGTGGAGTTAGCTAGCTGTCACCGCTAGCTCTGCCCAGTTGTTTCTATTTTGCCAGCATCTGTCAGAATGCCATTGTGCAGCAGGAGTTCATCACGAGCAAACGGTTTGGCGGGCGTCATTAAAAAAAAAATATTTCTATTTATCTCTTACATTTTTTTATTTCGTCAACTCTTCGTCGTCGTGGACAACGCTGGATGTCATGATTGACCCTAGGATTATGTTGGTGGATCCATTTTTTTGGGTTGTTTTTTTTAACAATAAAGGACTCATCAAAAGCCTTTGTTGTGTTTTTATTTCAATTAAAGGATTTTTTCCTAAAAGTATTGACTTTTAATATACATTTATTTTAACCCTTTAGTAAATGGGTATTTAGTTCAAATACCCCTTACTCTTTCACAAGGGGGGGGACATCTGGGAGCCACTTTATTAAAGGGGTACTCTGGTGTGAATAAGCCCCCCTGACCGTGCCCCCACAACCAACGCCCCAGGGCTTGTGGGGAAGAGGCGCTTGTCCCCATTTGCATGGGGACAAGGTGCTTTTCCATGGGCGACCCTCACCCCCCCCCTTTCCTGCCCTGCCAGGCCTGTGCTTAGATCAAGGGTCTGGTTAGCAATTTTAAGGGGGACCCCATGTTCCCCCCCATTTTTGGGGGTGGAGTTCCTCTTTAAAATTGCTACCAGACTTTAAGGGTCTGATATGACTTTTGGGGTGAACCCCACACTTTTGTTTTCTTTTATTTAAATGCTGTCCCTCCTAACATTCCTATCAGACCTAAAGGTTCTGGTATTGTTTGGGAGGGGGAACCGCACACTTTTTTTTTTTCTGTAAAAATGTAATTTTTGCTGCAGCAGGTTCTATACGTTGTACAGATGTGCCACTTTACAGGCAGTTTAAGGGGACCCCCAGTCATGATACTTAAGGCATGTTTCGTTTTTATTGTTTCACTTTAAGCAATGTTAAAATCACTGCTCATTTTAAAAACTATATATTTTAAAAGTGTTTTTTTCATTGATACATGTCCCCCAGTGCAGTACCCAAATCCGCATACCCATTTTATGGTCAATAACTTGCACATAAACCCTCAAAATGGGGACATTTGCTTTTCAGAGTTCTGGCCCAATAGACTTTCATTGAGTTTGAAGTTTGAGTTCAAACTTTTTCCTTTTTCTAAAGTTCAAACCAAACTCAGGTGCATTCGGACCATTACTAGTTTTGAGTACAAAAGTTCCTCTATCTGTACTGTTAAAAACACTGTTGCAGTGTGTGTACATCGCTGTTGTGTCTGTTGACAAAACCCTAGTTGACCAGCTGTGGGAAAGGCTCAGAAGGTGTGTAAGGTAACCTACCAAATTGAGATAATCATGGTGATTTTTTGTTTGGAATACTTTGTAAATGACCTGCTTGAACATAAGGAAATCATATGTAAGCATGTTTAGGATGGACCCAACAATCTCTGTGTTACTGTACAGAGTCTATTGGAGCCTTTCTTAAATATAGTTCAGTGAGAGATCATGACAATTGTCATGATCTGACACGGCAGATTATTCTGCACCCACAGGGCCTGCATAGTTCTGGTGTGGATAACACTAATAAGAGTCAGCACTAGTTGAGTGATTCCCCTTGTCTTTCAGTAACCACTAGCACCAATAATCTTTTTTAGCAGCCTAAGAGAGCACTCTTCCCCCTTGACCACCAGTTTAAAAGGCATCTTTTCTACTGACTATCAATGTAAATGGCATTCTTCCACTGACTACTCACATAAGGAGGTTCTTCTACACTTACCACCAATATAAGTGGACACATATGTACTGACCATCAATGTAAGATTCCATTTTTACTAAGACCACCAGTGTAATAAACCCTTTTTACACAAACCCCTTATAAAAGGGGCCTTTCACTGACCACCAGTGTGAGGGGGCACATTTCTACAGATCATCAATTTTTCACTGAACACCAATGTAAAGAGGCTCTTTACCCACTAACCTCCAATATAAGGGGCAATTCTACCACTAAGCATTAATGTAAGAGGGCACTTTTACACTGAAAACCAGTGTCAGAGTGTAATTTTCAATGTAAGAGAGATCTTCTTAACTAACCACCAATGTAAGGGGATGCTAAGGATTTTCACTGTCTGAATTTCTGTTCTTGTTATTATTTGCTTCCTTTCATGCTTATTACTGTCACTTATTACAATGTTGTACAGAGTATACTAGGTACACTACTGGTCATAAGACTGTTGACAATTGGTGAGTGGTGTATTGAAATTGAAAAGAAGGGAGGACAATAGATTTATTATGTTCGCTCCGTTCTCAGGAAACTATTTCCCCTTCCATTCCCCTATGCACCAACAAATGATATAATGGGGAAAAAACGAATTCTATCAGTGTAGTAAAAAATCTGAAGAATCAGCTTCTAGACTGCTCAAGCACAGGTTTCACATTAAAGTGAAAGTAAGGTTTAGTAAAAAATAAATAAAAAAATCAGCAGGCATGCCATTCTATGACAAGAGACTGTGTAAGTTGCACCGTTACTGCTATACCATGCATTGTGGTGAAACAAAGTACTCTATAGCACAACTCTAGGGTGTGGATGGGCCCTAAAAAGGTATTTATTTAGGAGTATATTTTCAGCTTATTGATTCTGCTCATGTACTTGTAGACATAATCAAATATATGCAGGGGCTTCCTGAGACTAAAAATTATTTCATAGGTTCTTGGGTAAAAGGCTTGAGAAAAGTTAGTTTTTGTTTTCAAAGAGGAGTGAGATAAGATAATAAAAAAAGACTACCTTCGTGTGCATAGTGTCCATGTATGCACAGGAACACAATTACCAATACAATAACACACATAGATAAGATTCAAATAGATAAGACATAACAATCTTTTTAATTTAAATCTAAAAACTAGACATGTGCACACCAAAAATTTTGTTTCCAGACGAAACAAATGAAAACGAAAAACATTTTAATTTGTTTCGTCAAAGGAAACTATTTTTTTTTTGATTCGGAGGCAACCGCACACTGAGACTGCAGAACGAGAGGTGGCCATTTTGGAGTAGATTTTAGTATACACCAAGATCTACTCCGATCTGGCCACTGCTCGTTCAGTGTGTGACGTCACCATCATGTGACCTCATACGCTCCACCTCCAATATGGATTTGTTCTAAAAAACAAATTTATTTATGCCCCGAATACCGTTTTAGTATATTCAGGCATATATTAAATTCGTTATTTCAGATTGGGCCGAATCGCCGAATCAACTTATTTCCGTTTATTTGCAGATTCGTCGAATCCGAATGGTCATGTCTACTAAAAACTATAAAAGGCTACCTTTAATTTTGTGTGTAATAATCATTTCACTCTTCCCTTTCTACTTTTACTGATTGTGTTATATATGTGTATTATTTGTGATACATTTGTATTATCGGTTATACTTTCTATTCTCTCTAAATATCTTTATTGCAGGACTGACTTAAGTAATGTTATTTCTCGACTTACTATGCAAATATTACTGCTAGCTAGATGAAGGGACTTTATTCCATGTAGAAATTTGTTTCATGTTATATTACATGTGAGAGTTGATTATCCATGTCCGCGTGTTTCCTTGTTTTTCTTTATTTCCCTGCTGCTGCAAATGCCCATGAAGGAGGAGGTTCACAGAGGGATGCATTACTATGGCAATAACGTGTGATTATATAGTCACAGAAAAACAGAAGACAGCACTCCAAAATCAGATGCAATCTACATTTATTTCACAAAATGAGGTACAAGGGAGAGATGAGATCTCTTACACGTTTCATGCTATACAGTGCTTAATCATCCAGTGATCTCCTAATGCATGAAACTACACTTTGACTACTAGCACTCCTTCTTCCTCCCGGAGACCAAGCCAAAACCAGCTGTCATTAATCAGGAGATCACAATTCCACACAAAATGTAACCGTATAATGAAGTAATGCAGCAATAATAAAAACAGAACAATAATATCAATTAAATATTAATAATACTAATAGTATATTTATTTAGGGCTTGTTACAAACTTCCAAACTTCACAAATAGTGTGTCAATACTTGCGGATGTGTACAAGAGAAAAAAACATTATCTTTCTTTTAGAAAAATATGAAACATCCCATTAAATTTTAAGCCTATATGGGATTCTCGTATGCACAGTAAAAATAAAGATTTATCTTCTGCAAAAAACACCTCTTCTCACCTTTTCTATCCCTTGTATCTGTAAAGTGGATACTTCTCCGATATGACAAGAATTAAAATGTCTACCAATATCAGTTATTTCCATTATATTTATATAAATGGTCAGTCAGGTGGTCCCTCAATCTCCTTGTAGTTCTCCCTACATGCTGTACATGACATGCAATAATATATACAAATTAGCAGGTATGACAATTAATATATAATTTGTCTGGAAATTGATTATTCAAACGGGAAGATGTAATATGTGATTACTGTTCTCTTTTCAATGCATTGTTAGTCGCAAGCAGGGGCTGACTGACCCATCGGGCACTTGGGCTCTGCCCGAGGGCCCGCGGCCAAAAGGGGGCACGTCACCCAGGGCCGAAACTAGGAAGGGGGCATGTGAAGGACCGCTCTGGCTATCAGAATCCTACCACGGGCGGAACGATCAGGTTCGCATTGAGAGGACCCTGCCGTTCTGTCACTTCCCCCGACATCAAGGAGACAGTAGAGAGGCCCCTCCCCTCAGCCAAACCAGCACCGGCACATGAATGGAAGAAGGGAGTTCTTGGAAGCTCGCCCCCTGCAGGTAATTTGTAGAAGCTCCCCCCCACCCCGCACAGGGAGGTTGTGGATACCCC
>NW_017306290.1:1058871-1080167 GCF_000935625.1 Nanorana parkeri | reverse complement strand
AAAAAAGGAGAAACATATTTTTTAAATTTTGTCTTTATATAATGTACTAGAATGGTACTGCGTTCTTCATTACCACGCTCTGCATTCTTTACCACCGCGTTCTGCGCTCTTTAATACCGCGCTCTGCGTTCTTTACTACCTTGCGCTGCGTTTTTTACCACCATGCTCTGCATTATTTACCACTGCGCTCTGCGTTCTTTAATACCGCGCTCTGCGTTCTTTATTACTGTGCTCTGCGTTCTTTAATGCTGTCCCCTGCATTCTTTGCCATCGCGCTCTGCATTCTAGACCACCGCGCTCTGCATTTGTTAATACTGGGCTCTGCGTTCTTTAATACCGTGCTCTGCGTTCTTTATTACCGCGCTCTGCTTTCTTTAACCACTTGAAGTCCGGGGTGTTAAACCCCCTTCCCATCCAGGCCATTTTTCAGTATTCAGCGCTGCGGTACTTTGACTGATATTTATTCCGTCATGCAACGCTGTACTGAAATGAATTTTATACCCTTTTTTGGGGACAGATAGAGCTTTCTTTTGGTGGTATTTAATCACCACTGGGGGTTTTATTTTTTACTATATTTCTGAAAATTTACAGAAAATTTTAAAAAATTAAAAGAAAATTAAATGTGCTGATGCATCTGACGCACATTTACGTTTATTGGTTCCAAGGTTCACTGCGCTGGGAATGGGTGCTAAATAGTTTATAGGAACAGCAGCAACTTTGTGTGAAAAGGTATCTAATATAGTAAATAAGTTGCGCTTGATCTAAGTGAATGTGAATACCAGAGTAAAGAATAAATCATAAGCAACACATAAACATCTAAATAAATACAGTAATCTTCTATCTCATTGTGTGATCGATACGTCAGTGTGTAAATGTCCAAAAAATTATTGAGGCATGTGATATGTGGAACGTGTATTCATCCACCCACAATATATCAATAAATATATGTGTGACAGACGTGCCAGGCTCACTTATTGTAGCTCGGAGTAATCTGTGACAAACAAGCAAAAAACAAATAAAGCAACTTAGTTGAAATCCTTATATAAATAACCTGTGGGTCTAGCACTCTTGCAAGTGTAAACTTAATCTGGTGAACAACAATAGTGGTTTCAGTACCTAATCGTGAAAATATAATAATAATATGCACACACTTTTTAGTATCTCAGTGACCCGAAATGGGCAGTGATTGAATCCAAATTAGTGAAATCAAATATATATTCTAATTCCCCTCTTGGATGTGTACAAGGGGTTAAATATTTAAAACAATCCCAACAATATAACAAACAGACACAAAAATAAACAGAATAATCTCAGCAATGTAACAAGCAGTCAATTTTTAAGATCTTTGCAGTTTATATGAGACGGGATACAAACGGTTAGTCTCCTTCTCTAAATGGTATTTAGAGGAATAGTCCGCTCATTTCTCTGATAAATATCCTCCAAACATGATCTCTAGGACCCCTAATGTCACATGGGGACCCCAAAAGAAGCTGATGAAGCAGAGATCTGCTTCATCGGCTTCTTCTCTCTGGCTATAGCAGCCAGATGACTGGCAGGTGAATGCGGAAGTGATGTAATACACATCACTTCTGCATTTCGTCTATAGAGCCGCTGATCGGTTGTATGTGAAACAGCCGTTAATGGCTGTAAAAACGAGCAGGAAAAAAATGCCGGCTGGAGACGGCAACCCTCTGATGCGAGTCTGCCGTCTGTCCGTTTTTTCTTAACGGGCGGACGGCAGGAGGTTAATACTGTGCTCTGCGTTCTCTACCACTGAGCTTTGCATTCTTTACCACCGCGCTCTGCGTTCTTTAATACCGAGCTTTGCGTTCTTTATTACCGCGCTCTGCGTTCTTTAGTACCGTACTCTGCGTTCTTTACCACTGTACTCTGCGGTCTTTACCACCGTACTCTGCGTTCTTTACCACCGTACTCTGCGTTCTTTACCACCGTACTCTGCGGTCTTTACCACCGTGCTCTGCGTTCTTTAGTACCATGCTCAAATTCTACCAATTCCCCTGCAATTCACTTTTTAATTAATAAATCGGCTATTTTGAAAATAGTGAGGAGAAATAATTTCTAGACATGTGCGATTCGTTTCGTTCCGAATCGAAATTCGGACGAATTTTCGGAAATTCGGACATTCGGATGTAATCGAATTCTGAATTACAGACATAACGAATGCAAACGAATCCGAATTTCCATTTCCGAAATTCGGTAGCGTTCGTACGAATGTTCGTTTAGTTTTCTGTTCTTATTCGTTTCTTATTCGTTTCTTATTCGTTTCGTTCGTTGGAGCAAAGTGACATTAGAGAAGGAGAAAAATATTTTTTCCCCCTCAAATGTCACTTTTGCTGCAAACGAACGAAACGAATAAGAAACGAATAAGAAACGAATAAGAACAGAAAACGAAACGAACGTTCGTACTAACGCTACCGAATTTCGTCCGAATCCGAATTCCGAATCCGAATTGACTTTCACACCCGAATCCTGAAAAACGAAATAACACAAATCCGAATTTAAAACGAAACGAAACTAAACGAATTTTTTGGCAGTGCACATGTCTAATAATTTCTGTAACACAAGAATTTATATGTGGGTGGGCCTTGTGGATGAGTGGGGATTGTGGTTGGATGTGGCCTGTATATGGACGGAGCAAAAGAGGCCCCATTATCTTGTATTGCCCGGGGGCCCCATGTGTTGTCAGTCCGCCCCTGGTCACAAGGGCATAACAAATAAACTTTTGTATGACAGGAGTAAGGAGGGAGGGAAGAGAGAGGGCATTGCAAGGAGATAGGCTTTAACAGTTTGCAAGTGGGGGGCTGTTTACTCTTTGACACATCATGAAATACCCTCGGTGACTCTTCAGAATTTTTCTGTTTAAAAACAGTCACAAAAAATATGAAGAATTACATAGAAGATATATTGTATCCAATGTATTGTCAATTACTAAAACTCAAGGACATTTCAAGGACACATTTTAAAGGATCTAAAAGGATTTTTATAGAAAGAAAGGATAGGTAGCTCTGCCATGCAACAAAGCCTTGAATGCTTATCACCTCGTAAACATTAATTCTGAAGGTGGCTGCAGAAAAATGAAGTTGCTGACATAGACTGTTTTTCATTAAAGGTCAAGTTGTATTGATTTCCAATTGAAAATGCTGTCAGCATAAGACACATAAACAAATAATAACAATTTTTAGAATGACAACAGATAAACGACTGTCAGGACTTGGAAAGTGCTCATTTTCTAAGTGTGAATTACAATTTTCCTATAAGTCTCTTGGCTGGATAAACTATTTCCTGTTTGTATGTTATTAAAGCGTGCCAGTTTGAGGCTGTGTTTAATGAAAGGAACACAAATAATAATTGATTTCTCATTTCTAATATTGACAACTCCAAATCGCCAGGCTAAGATCTCATCTTTGCTTTCAATGTGTAATTTGTTATGCTAACCAAGAGCTGTAATTGATTCATTTATGGAGACTTCTCTTTTAAATTGTATCTTCTTCACAGTTTTAATGTTATGTCCAGCTGTAATTGAGTCCACAAACTCTCTTTGCTGGTCAACAGCTGTAGGAATGGACTTATTGCTATTTAATCAGGTAGTGTATTAAAAGTACAATTTCTGCTTGGTTCTTTATTGAACTACATCATTTATCTGAAATTGTGCTCAGGTTATAGATACCACGCTCTGGCTTTGTGTTTACCGTTTGTACTGCAATCATAAGAGTTCAGGTCTTTCTACATTCATATATTTTGTTCCATTTAGCATGAATGCAACTCTTTAAAAATATCATAGACACTATCAATTATCCAAACAAAGCAAAGACACAAAGTGAATATCCAAGTAAACTGGCAATCCCCTGTATGTTTAAAAGACCCTGTTGCCAGACCATTCATTTAAACAATCTTCCCATAAAATTATTGAGCTGATTTTAAATGGACAATCGTCACTCAATTTGTGTAAATCTTCCTTTTAATTATCCAGTCATTGGAAAAGCATCTGCACACCATTGTGTGTTCATAGTAAAAAGGAATTTGCTTTTATCATGATTGGATAATTGAATTAAATATTTACACATTTTGTTGAAAAAAAATCCTCAGCTCCTTTAGCACATCAGCTTTTATATGTGCATTTATTGTATTTTATGCATGCTATTTACCTGTAAAAATCAAGAAGACATCAAAATGCCTTGAGACTGCTGCTGGGTGCGGCCATATTTGATGTGATATCAGCAGCCCCAGCAGACTCTGCTTTTGACTCTTCCTGAAATGGTTGATAGCCCTAGCAAGATAAAAAAATGTTTATATAATAGAAAATGTAAAATTAGGATGTTATGTGTTTTTACATAATCTTTAGGATCCCTACATGAAGTACCATAAAAACCTCCTTGAGTTCTTAGCACACATGAGCACAGGACTGCAGTTACAGAATTCACTTTGAGTTCCGCCTGCTGCTGAATTTTGATACTGAAGTGCAACAACAGTATTTTCTCTGTATTCCTCCATATCTCACTGGTTGGTCTCCAGTCCACTAGTTAATGCAGCAGAGTGGACTGTTTAAAGGTGAAGGCCCCTTCATGTTACTACATAAAGAGGCCACAATTAAACTGCATGTACAATATATCAGTTTTTTTTGCTGACTGCCTCAAGTTGAGGAAATTTACCTTCACATCCTGTCCTGGATACAGAATAGGAAGTGAGAATAAATCTCTACAATGTGGAGAGATTCCCACCTTAAGACAGCTGGCCCCATAACAACTGTTCCAACAAGATGTTCTGGGGACAATTGGAAAATGTAGGATTTCGTAGAACTTTCTGTTTTGGTGACTATTTAATAGACAGCAGGAAAATAGAGGGGTGCATCTACTCAGTCATGAAACAGACAGCAATATAAACTGGACAGGAGTTCTAACCCTTCCCCACTACACCCAGAAATTGCTATTTATACACATAAGTAAGACATTTAATAGGTGACAGTCAGGGTGTCTGTGGTGTACTCAAGTACGCAAAATATCCTTGGGGCTCCCTTGTTGCTGAAAAGCTAATTAGCCAAGCTAGGAATATCTGGGCTGTTTTTTTTCTACTTTAGCTGTACAGACACAGGTACTGGTGCCATAAAGATGGAAAGTGATTGCAGAAAAAGCATGATTTTGTTTAGCAATTTGGTATGGAATACAATCTAGATGGTGCGAAAAAAGCAAATTCAGATCTTAGTGTTAGCATGGTTTGTTATTGTACAGGAGTTTGGATAAAAGTTGTCATGACACTAACATCAAGTGATTATTGAATCCTGGAGAGTAAATGCTGGCATTCACTGAGGCAACAGAATGTTTTAAGATGCACATTGATCATGCTACCAATAGGCCAAACTGATGCTTCTACATTAAAAGGAAATCCACAGGAATCATTATGATGCATCATACATGTTCTAATTTAATAATGCAGTGCAAAGAGCACTTACAACGTAAAAAATGCAGTATTTCATGGCAGCCCGTTTGGAGCAATCATAAAAATTAAAGATTAAATGATATGTTACTACACTTTGTATATCTCTCTTTGCTTTATTAAATAAGCTTGATATCCTATGTAAAGCTCGCCAAACACACATTTATAGTTCGACATGTCTGAATGAAAGCAGTCTATTAACAGTTATATTATCATGCTAGATAAAAATGCATATATAAAGTATAATTGACCAAGCCACTGAAACAAATACCTAATTCCTAAATATCTGAGCTTTTGTCATAAATTGAAAACTGAGCCTGTTTTGGCCAGCAGAACATTTTTTTTTTTAAACGTTATGATGACAATTTAATTTTAACTTGAAGGTGACAGGTACTATTTTTAAAAACCACAGACAGACAAAAGATCAAGGGTAATCAACATTTTTGTGGAGATTTTATTCACAGCCGTTAATTTTCAGAGTGACACAACTATAGAGTTGACAGGTAGACAATTAGCAAATGGAAAGGAAAACTATTAAGAGAGGAGGTGAAAGACACGAATACCTCTGGACTGGCTCAAAGCTTAGTAAAAGGGTTAAAGGTTGACAGTTTATGGCCACAATTTAATCCATCACGTAATAGCATATACAGTATATGGTTGCATAGGTTTCTAAAGCAGTATAACATTTAACTTGGAAAATAGCATAAACTTAATAATTCTCTATTTGGTAAAGATAGATCACCAGATTAATTGGATAGATTACATGCAGATGGTATCCAAAAGGTACACATTAATTAAAATGTGTTTTTATGTGAAAGTAAACAAATGCATATGCTTCAGGGCCCCTTCAGATCTTGGCATCCTGGTTAAGTGTTAAGTGCATAATTCATGCAATAATGTGCATTACGTTAAGGTAGTTGATTCAAATGGATTTAAAATATCAAATATTATTACAAGTGATCTGAACAGTTATGAGTTTTGATGGATTCTGGTCTTATTTATCACTTGATAATACATTTGTGCTTTTGACATTTTCTGAAATATTGAGAGGAAGGTTCTGGGCAATTGCCTGGGACACCTGTGTTAGAAGATCTTTTTCTTGATGGTTCTTAGAATATAGTATTTTAAATAAACCTAGGACCATTCAGCTACCTTTTGCGGATTTCTCTGTTCGCCTAACTAGCCTTAGCAGTGTAGTTTCCAGATAGTATCTATCATATTTGATGTTCTTAGACCATATATTATGATATTCAATATTTTATTATAAGACCTTTATGATAAGAAAGATTTTAGTAATCATCTGTTACTTAATTGATAGTATTTTTAGGAGACTATGCTAATGATCAATGTATATCCATTAATGAGATGTCTCAATACTTTATTTAGAATATTTAATGTAGTATATTTATCGTCTTTTATATAATATTGTGTGTTTATACACTTGTACATTTGTATGTATTTGCAAGAGTTTGATATTTTATTGTATATATTTCTCTTTTGTGCACCCTGCACAGTTGACATTGAGATTGCGGTTTGGTGAGATTGAGTTAAAACATCTGACTCCATTTAGTATGGAGAATACAACATGTATGATGGGATTGGTAGTTTCTTTGTGCTCTACTGACCCTTATACACCAGCCTGTTTAGAGTTAACCTATCCACCAGCGAGCATTGCTTCCTGCACCTGTATAGGGTGGAGTTTTTCAAACACATTTAAGTGAGATACTGGTCTGTATTTGTTACCTCTATGAATAAGCCTTCGGTGAAACATGGGAGAGGTTGTAGCTGGTTGGGGGTGTGCAGTGCTGGCATTTGTTGCTGTATACACTTTTATTCACTGATATACTGGATTTGCTGTGAATTTCAATAAAGTCTGCAGTATTGGAATTTTTCCATGTTAGCATTTATTAATATGTGCTGAACAACTGGTAATTCTAATGTTTGTCATATTTACTACATCAATTTTTTTGATTGCTAGACTTTTTAAAGCCAGTATTCAACACAACATGATTTAGTTGTCATTGGTATTCGGAAATAATAAGACTTTTTTTATTACATCTAAAACATTTTTAAAGTTGTCTGAGTACTGGAAAGGTTTAGAGTGTAAGCCACTCCGGCCCTAAATATGTGCTTTAAGTACAAATCACAACATGCCTCTGCCTCTTGGAGACGTGGCTGTAACTGTCAGTCTTGCAATACCTCATGGGACTTGTATAAAGTAAAAAGCTAATTTAACAGTTGAAATATGTGAACTTCTTAACTGCCTATGTAATTTGAGGCAACCAATTTCCTAACAGACATCCGAATCGGACAACAATACTAATATCTACAGATAGTTTGGTCAAAGACTGCCTCAGTCTGTAATTGGATAGCAAAGGAGCAGCCCGATTTGTGTTTACTGCAAGCCTGAACTGCTGGGGATGACTAGTGGTCCAATGATATCCACCACCAACTTCTTAAAAGGTTTGTCAATTGCAGGCAAAAGTTGTAATGCAGCCCTGTGGACTGGCGGTTGCATCCCGTGCACCCTCACACAGCTGGACTGTACTAAATACACTTGTGCATCAGTCATAACCTTTCTTCTGAAGGTTCCTCTAGAATCTGTTGTGTCTGGATATCTGCCTCATGATACCCACAAGTCATGTCGTTTGCTATGACATGTGTTTTGATCTTCCTTGCTTGGCACATATTCATCAGACCATTCTTGCTCATTCTCTTGTACTCTGCTAGGCCAAGCATGATTGCAGAACAGAAAAAAAGGTGGAAAGCAAAGGATAGGAAGGGGGCTGTTGCACTGTTGCTATAGGACTCTATATATAAAAAATAAAAAAGTACTCACTTACCTCTAAAAACTTCTCCTGCCGGTCCTTTAGGTGAGGGGAGGTGTAAACATAGCATAGTTTAAAATAAAGAAGCTTTCTTCAAAGACACAGAAATCTGGCATTTCTGACAAGAACATTTAGGGGGTTATTCACTCAGATGCCAAAGGTCATTCGACTCAGCTGATCCAATATCTGGATCGGCTGAGCCGAACCTTGGGCAGTTCACTTGCTGCTGTTCGCTCCTATTCTTGGCAGCATTCGGCTCAAGTATTCTGATCACTACCTTGAAGGTAGCGAGCAGAATTTTAAAAAAAGGTAAACAAAACAAAAAAAAGATAAGAAATAATTTTTAAACATGACAGTACCTAGTTTCCCATTGGCTACTAAGTTCAAGGTTAAAAAATGCCAAACAGGATTTTAAGACCCCCTTAGCGAATCAAACACAGGTTTTTTGTATGCAATTGTCCTTTGCACATCTCTAAGAATATGACCAGCTTAAACTTTTAGCATTTGACAGTACTCAAAGTGGAATGTCTTCTGCACAATATTTACTTCACCTCTGTGCAAATGGTGTTCAAATAATGACCTTTTGACACTGAAGTATGCAGGATTAACTGGAAAATTATCTTGAAAAATAAATCTTACAGGAAAATATTTTGAATTGCATTCATAATTACTTTTCTTTATTTGTCTAACGAAATATCATAAGGAACATCAACTGCACCAATATAAATAACACATGTAAAAAAAGACAATCTGGAAATAATAAAGAGTATGCTATACTTGTGGATTACTAACCAGATATGTAATTTGTACAGAAAAAAAAAAACTAGAGAAAGAATTAACATGGTTTAACCATAACGTGCAACACACCTGAAATCCCTTAAAACGCAGGAATGCAGTATTTTTCCTAAATTCATTTTTAAAATGTTGGAATTTGGTAGTCAGCAGTGGGCTCTAATTTCATAGTGTATTTCCTCTGCCAAATGCTGTCTGAGTTTGCTCCAGCAGGATGTGCTGGAGAGATGTATGACTGTGTTATATATAACTGATAGCCTGGCCAATAAGTGGGACTGGGGAACCTGCTAAGAAAACTATTTAATATCTGAGCCACTTCCTTCTGTCTCTTCCCCCCTGGAACTTCTGCCATCTAAGGGTATCGGATTAATCAGTCTCTCCCAGGTCTTTGCCCTAGGCACATGAAAAGATGCAGGAATTTCCCTGTCAGGGTTTCTTACCCTTCCTTTTCCAGTTGAGCTGCAGCCTGTTTTCTATGCAGTATATCTGACAATGTTCATTCCTCTTTGGCGCCCTCTTATGACCAAACCCGTAAACATAATCATTCTGCAACTGCTAGCAAAACTTCTTGCAAACTTCCTGTCTCAAAATGATGATGCAATACCAGTTCACTATTTAACCATAAGCTTGTCCATTTAGTCTCCCCCCTTGCATGTGTTCAGATCTACCAAGTGCTCTGCTGTTGTTCCTGGTCTCCATGTATGACCCTGGCTCTGGCTGACTGATCTTCTGGTTTCTGGCTCCAGCTGTTTTGGTTCATCCTGCTCTCAGTGTTCCCTGACCTGGTTAAGCTGACTACCTGGTTTGGCATCTGACCTCTGGCTTGGCACCGATGGTGTCCTGGACTCTCTCCATTGTTTTTTGGCATTCTTGTTTATTGTAGTTTTCAATAAATACCTTTTATTTTTAACCTGCACTTTAAGTTTCTGTCTGGTTTCTTGGTTCCCTGACAGTCTCCTCCTGGGAGGAACCTTTGAAGACAAGAACATATGGCCTAGAGCAGGGGTCCCAAACTCAATTCACTCAGGGACCACTGGACAATTTTTTTTCTCCCATGGGGGCCGCTTGCCATATTTCATACTTCACACACAGAGATACGCACACATTGAAACACATACAAACTGGAATATGCACAACCCCCACAACCAGAATTACACACAATAATTTATACACACAAAAAGGCCGTATTCACACCTATTTGTTTAGGTGTGATTAGGGATTCCTGCGTCAGGAACTTGCTTTTTCACATCTCATTAGGCATTCCTAAAACGCCACATTCATTTCCTGGTAATCCAGTGGTGATTAGTAAGGTCTGGTGCAGACCTTACTAATCCATCCTTTCGGGGAGCTCAGAACAATGCATCACTTTCATCCAGCTGAAAATTCTGCAAATCCTAAATCGTTGGTGAAAGAGCACCACCTTGCTGCTCCAGCTGACAAGGAAACAACACATGCAAGCAGGTAAGTATTCTCACTCTCTGCTGTGTCCTCCAAAGCAATCCTGACACTGGCGAGAACTCAGGACAGGATCACCAATGCATCATGGCCCTAAAAGTAAACTTTAAAAAAAATCCACATACCATCACTTCACAAACCACCAATTGGCAAAAATGTTTATCTTTATTACCACTATGCAACAGCATTTAGATTATAGATTGGACTTACCAGATCTGTTACCCATCTGGCTCTAAAATATATATATTTTTTCTAGAAATCTGCACGGTGCTTTTGTTCAAATTGCAGGCTAAGAGTCTCAATGAGAGTTTCATATATTCATATATGCTTACAATGGATGGTGCACATCTAAAAGAGTTCCAGGGGAATGTAATGCTGTAGCTGACGCATTTTGGGGGGCTCTGAGGAAGGGGGCTGTCAAAATACCTGAACAATCTGATTGGATGCAGGCATTGTTCAGGTATTTTGAGGGCCAGCTGGGCCTTCCAGCAAGATACTGAAGCTTGGCCAAGTGGGAGATTCCTCCATCCACACAGTTTAGCGTAGATGGAGGAATCTGTTGCACTTTTTCCATTTGACCATAGAAAATCTGCCGATAATCTATAGGTGTATGGCCAGCTTAAGAACACAAATGCTTCACTGAATAAATATCCTTAATACTTAATTTAGTGATTAAAGGGTCCCAAATATTCTGGGCTATAATTTATAGCAAACAATCAAAAATAACTGCTGGTGTCAGACCAGAACAAAATACTGATGAGCTATGATTGACCAGATATTTTATAATAGTTTTGATCTCCAGGTGGGGAATTCACCAGAAAGCTCCTGTAGAGGTAGACATTTTAGGTAGATTGACCATTGGTGTTGGACCTCTTTTGTAAGGGATGTTCCAGCTTTATTAATAAATAATTAATTAATAGGCAGATTTAATTTTGCAGAGGTTTATATTTATTTAAAAGCACACACCTTAGCTTAAATCTAAGGTCAATGAGCTCTTTTGAAATGTGTATGGGGAGTAATGTTTTGTTTTGGGTTTCTTACACAGAATTATTTTCAGAGAGATTCTCTTCTTGCTGTGCCCTCTGTTTCTTCTTCATATGAGAACACAATTTTAAGAAGATTCCTCTTATAAATAGTTTGTGGGCGTTCCACCACATATGGAGTCCTAGGTGTGCAGTATCGTTAAGTGGTATTAAAGTCAAAAGGATTTTAAGCTATTTCAAATGCTGATGAAATCACTTACTATGAATACTGCTCCTTGATGTTTAAAAGTTTTCATTTCCTGAAGAGTCAGCTGGTCCCCTGAGCACTGGTCCCGACGTCCTGTTTTAAGCTGACTCCTTTCTCAAGCAGAGTGGTATGGAGTCACCCTTTTAAGCTGTGTATGTGTTTCCACAAATACACAGACACAGCAAATCAAGCTACTTCCCACCTCCCAGGCTCTCTCTGCTCCCTTCTCCAAGCTAGTAGATGGACAGTTGCTGGAGTCTGCACTGTCCTTTGTGATCTTGTACTAGCCAGGAAATTCAGGGAAGCTGAGCTGAAAGATTTGAAAGCAGCTGTTCAGAAACATGATGACTGTGTTTGGACAAAAATGTAAAGCAATTAGACATATGCATTCAGATGTGTTGAGCTTTTTAAATATAATTAGAGGAATGGCTATACTTTTCTAAGACCTCAAGTGCTATAGGTGTGTGATCAGACTGAGATAATTCTCAGATGGAGGAGCTATTTGCTACAGTGACCATTTTTCAGTTAAGAACACATCAATTCTGCTGTATGTTGAGTGAGAGGGCGAATAATAGGTGTAGTATCTTTCAGAGCCATGTTGGCAGCTCCAAATATTATAGAGATCCAGTTCACAAAGAAACTGGTTAAGGGATGGCAGATGTTTTTTGGGATTGGTAGAGTCTACAGATGGATTGCCCATTATTTTTGAAGAGTATTCTGTAGTTTCTGAAGCATCGACTTCCAGAACAAAGAGCAAGATAAAGTCCCCTTTTTAAGGTTCTCATCGATATACTCCTTAAGTTTAGCTGTTTTATGTTTGAACAGAGAATAGATATGGCTGAACTGGATATCTGCACTGGGAGAGCATAATTGCAGTGTGGCGGGAAAGTGTCTGCCTTTTTCTTATCAATGACATAGACAAAGTTGTGATATGCCTGGGGAATATTGTCTTTCATCTCTACGTCTTACAAAGGAGACTTCCAAGATTAGACAAACAAAACTGATGACAGTAATCAGAATGGAAGTCAATCTCTCCTGAGGACTAGTTGATGCTGGGGTTGTGGGCCTGCAACTAAGGTATTCCCAAAAATAAATGGGTAAACGGGTAACAGAATAACACCAATGCTTAGATATTATTGGTGACTTGGAGAGACAGTGGTTAAAAAGGAATACTTCTCTTGTGTAAAGCAGATCCATTCGCAAGTCAGATGGGAAGTGCAGGGGTCTTAGGTAAGAGAGGCAGTTCTAACCGATGAGCAAGGGCCATGTCCAAAAAACAGGTATATGCACCTGACTCTATAATGGCTGAGAATTCAGGGTATCTGTTGGGTCCCTGCAGAGATAAAAGTACAGAGAATCAGTGATGCAGGTGCTCCTCAGTAGTCAAAGCTGATGGGGTTAAGGTACATCTATAGGTGCCAAGGATTTGGTATTACCTGTTATCACAGGTGGTGGAAGGTAAAGGAACCCCAGGAGAATGATAAGACCACTCCTTTTCTTGTCTCCACTCTCTGAGATGACAATCATTTGGAAAGAAAAGTCGGGTAAGCTCTTTAGTGTGTCAGGGATTCTGACTCAGGATGCCTCGCCCTTAAGTTGTTATGAAAGGCTGAGGCAGAACTGGTGCTTAAAAGTGATGTCATTTCATTGTGAGTTGACACCTATGAAAGTCAGAAATCGATTCCTCAACAGGCCTTGGACCCTGGCGGAGGTTATTCAGTAAGGACTCCACAGCGACAGCTCAATATGGGTAATCAAAAAGTTTGACCAATGCATTAAACAAGGCAGAAATGCTGTTCAGGACCTTTCTTCCCTGTTCCAGGAGACAAAAGACCCAAGCCTGAGGCTCCCAATGGAGGCAGGAGATTATGAAGCCCACTCTCTTCTGTTCCTTGAGGCCATAGTTCTAATTTAAGGTGAGTGAGAAAGGGTTATTTTCAAGTTCAATTGAAAATCTGTGGGATGGGCTTGGTAAACTGAAAGCCAGGCTGCCAATTTTGCCCAAAGATGGGCTTTAACTAAAACATTTGTTTTGATTAAGTGATATTGGTATACAATTAAATTAGTATAAACAACAATGTTGTATTTTGTATCTGTCTTATTATTATTATACATGATAATCTGTATGATTATTATACCTGATTAAATTATTACTGAAAGTTGCCCTTTTTGTTGTTTTACAGTTGCAGTATTTGATTGTTCATAGGCCCACACGCTGTAGCAGGTTGCAAGATCTCTTTAGTTTCTCAGGGAACTTCTAAACTTATGGACACCTTTACATAACACAGCCATCCAAAGCTGAAGATAAGTTAGTTTTATGAATGTCTCGATATACAGTATAAACCGATCAGCCAAAACATGATGACCACCCACCTAATATTAAGTAGGTCCCCTTTTTGCTACCAAAACATATCTGACAGATCAAGGCATGGACTCCACTAGACCGCTGAAAGTATGCTGTGGTATCTGGCACCAAGCCATCAGGAGCAGATCCTTTAGGTTCTGTAAGTTGCGAGGTGGGGCATTCATAGATCTGTTTTTTTTCCAGCACATCCCACATATGCTCGATTGCATTGAGATCTGAAGAATTTGGAGGCCAAGTCAGCTCCTCAAACTCATTGTTGTAATCCTCAAATAATGATTGAACCACTGAACCAAGCAGAGGGGGTTAAACACTTCGGTAGGGAACAAGACAGCGATAAAACCTGACATTGTTTGTTATTACTTTCCTACTCTATCCAAAATCTAAAAAAGTTTTGATTTACCATACAGTATACTAGAGTGTAATGCATGCAAAAAAAAATTTGTCTGAAAGGTGAGCCATGTAGCTTTCACCAGGAAACGTCAGCATTTCTGTATTATGACATAGTGCATAATTTTATTCATTTACATGCAAATTGCTCCATTGTAATTTTGCAGAACTAGCAAATGAGAGTCATGCAATATTTCCTTTGCATGTTGAGCATGATTTGTGTATGTCATCTAGGGAATGGTATGAAATGTAACACCATTATCTCTCTGAAAAGTGTATAGCTATCAAAAGAACATTTGATCTTTTCTTCTACAATTTCCTTGTAAGTATTTGATCCCTTATTACTTCAATTTGCTTCTTTTGATTCTGAACCAAATAATCTATTGTTGAAAATACTCTCAGCAGGTTTAGCATTAATATTTATCTCTAGAGCTTTACATACATACATTAAGAATACATATTTTTTTTAATGTTATAGTGCTATTTGCATCAGCCAAAGTTTTATATTATATTTTCTATCTGTTAATTCATAGACTTGCACTGTACGGTTTCAAGAGCCATGAAAACATATTCAGAAGAGAAGGTTGGTTTACTGTTATATAGTTTTTAGGAATTTCAGTGAACCGTTTGTCTACATAGACCACTGGCGTTGCTGTGCGGGGATGGAGAGGCTGTATCAGTCAGCTTCAGCCTTGCAGAGTCGCTACCGACAATACAGGCACCGCCAGGCAGCAAATTCTGTTGGGAGAGCACCCTCTTCACTTAGTCCCGCTCCCCAAGACGAGAAAGCTGCTGATTTACATTAGAATGTATTGCTGGGACTTGTAGTCCTGCATAGGTGGTGGTATAACATGGATCTTGTCTCTTTCAAACGCCATCTGGTATTTAAACCTGAATTCCCTTTTGGATTGTCACACATACATATTGTAGAGCATTACATGTGACCCCACACAAGTCCTAAGTGCATTGGGCAGACACTGCTCCCTGAGAGACACATTGTAGTATGAGTTTGATTGATATGCATCCATCCATATTTTTTCAGGGCACACATACATTTTGACAGGTGAACACATCAAGCCAACCTGAAAAAAGCAATTTCAGGGAGGTGCCCTTCTCATTTCAGGGAGGTGCCTTCTGCCCCCCACCCCCGGGGGGGGGGGAGCACCCCCCTGAAATGATGGCAGATAGCACAGGAAGCAATAGCTTCTTTGCTATCTGCAGGGTTTTTTTTTAGTATTCTGACAGCTGCTGCCGTCAGAATAATAATAAAAAAACCTGCATAGGAATGCATAACTAGATTGCTATTGGCTATTTTACTTTGCAATATCCAAGCTGGCCATTGCACCTGCCCTCTGCTGCTGTCAATCACTAGAAGAGGACCTGATGGAGAACTTCAGGTCCCCCTCTGCTGATTGACAGCAGCAGTGGGTGGGTGCAATAGCTAGTTTGCTATTGACTATTGCAAAGTAAAAAAACCAATAGGAATCTAGCTATGCATTCCTATGCTGGTTTTTTTTTCTGACTGAAGGCGGCCGGTAGCCCGATGTCAGAGAAAAAAAACAGAGCAGGAAAAGGTTTACTCTGCTAGATCGAGAAAGTGTTTCTCTCCCGGGCAGCCAGGAGCCGCTATCTGATAGCGGGAGACTAACGGAGCGTCCAAGAGAGTTGGGATGTCTGAAGATGGGTTGGTAGAGTAAACAGTGGAAAAGTGTAATGGCACTTACATGTATCCTCCCACACCAGGATTTCCTCAGAGGAGTGTGGCAGCATTCAGCCTATCCATTAGTTACTTGAAGCCTCTTTAAAGTTCCACATACCCAAAGAGCTGTAGCTGCAAAGATGAAGGTTTTCATGCATTTACAGTTAGGGGGAATTAAGTGAGTATTGCACGGAAAATGGAACTACTAATAAAGAGGTCAGAGGGCAGATTTTCTGTGTAACACAATGTACAGAGTTCAGGTACACTTTAGTGACTGATTCTTTTCACTTTAAATTGATGGCCTACAAGCTGACCTTTTGTGTAAAGGTAGGTAGTTTCTCCAGAGGTCAAGGAGGGACTTACCCCACGTATTTATATTTTGTGGCACATGCTATCTGCACACTCATATACATCTCTTTCTGTCTTTCTCCTCTATACATACTGTATGTGTGTCACCAGGCTTGTGTGCATGAGGAAGACTTTTGAGAATTTTTATAAATCACATATACAACTGTATACTAACACTGGAGTAGGCAACCTCAGCATTCCACCTGTGGTGAAACTACTAATTCAGTCTTACTTATGCCTCTGGAAATTATGCCTGTGGCCCTCAGAGTCTTGCAATTCCTCATGGGACTTGTAGTTTCATAACAGCTGGAGTGCTGAAGTTGCCCGCCTCTGTACTAACATCTCAACATCAGATGTTTTTACCTATTGCTCATTTTTCATTGACCTGTTGATTGACTATGTTCTCCTCTAAATACTAGGGCAGACCATTGTAAATCAGTCCAGGGGAATGAGCAGTCTTGTCAGACCCTGAAAGACACTGCACCTGGGTACAGTTAAGTATCTGGTAATTTTTTATGAAATGTGACAGGTGCAATGCAACACGAGGACAGGTAGTCTTCAAGTTAAGTTATATTATTAACATGACTCAACAAGCAGTTAGGCAGTTAGCATATTTCATATTTAGTCAAAACATTGGATACTGATTTATGAGATGCTGTCATGAGTTACTGCAATTTAAACATAACTTTTTTGCCTATGAGGCTATTAAAGTCACAGGTGCTTCTATCATTGTTGTGTTATTAGAGTGACTTATAGCTAAATGAAGATTACAATTCCATTCTAATAACAATCATTTATTAACCTCTGTTTCTATTGGGACAATAAAGATAATTAAAAAAAACAACAACATGTTAACATCAAAATTCCTAACACAGAAAGTACAGTATGAGTGATACATTTTACAGTATTATTTTATACCTATACTGAGAGAAAGATGTAGGTATGGTCAATTTATATTCATAAAATTGCCAGTTGTATAATCGGCCATGCTGTTCCTCTGGCTTCACTGACTTCTAAATCACTCCTAATCATGTATTCACATAATAAGTTCTTAATTCTCTCTAACATCACTGACTGCATGCTTATTCCAGGTAGGGTTGACACCTGTCCGGGATTCACCCGGGCAGTCTGGGTTTTAAGCCCTGTATGTGCTGTGTCCAGGTGTCAGCTGGCCTAAAGCCTAGACACAGCACATGCAGGTCTCATCGTGACAGGACAAGGGCAACCATGGGGAGACAAGGTCAGTGTGCATAGAGAAGGTATGCAGTGCAGGAAGCAGGAATGTGGCTAGTAGGTGGAGCTGGTTGCTGTGTGTCAGTACAGTAGTAAATACACCTCATAATAGTAATCTGCAGACACTTTGCTGTGGTGGACATTCATAGAGTTTTCCCAGCACAACTGCTCCAGTCACCTGGCATGGCTCAACTCCATGAATCGGTAATCCCTGGACACCGGCCACTAGACTATTGCGACGTTACTATTTATACTATCCACTTGTTATGTAAGGACCTGGGAGGAGGGTGCAGGTAAACAGCAGCCCAGTATGTATGTATGTATATATATATATATACATACATACATACATACATACATACATACATATATATATATATTATTGTACTGGGAAAGAGCTGACTTTGCAGTTCTTCCCAGGTTTTGTGGATTTGGCATGGTATCCTGGAACTGGGAGATTTCAAAGAGAATCGGGAGGAATAAGATTTAGTAGTTTAGTAGGGGCCAGCACCTAATGATTTAACACCTGTGCACAGCCCTTATGGAAAGGGTGTTGGCTGATGTTCAGGGTTCCAACTGGAATACAAGGGAGGTGTCTGTCCAGGAGTCAGGAGGACTCCATCCCGGAACCAGCCTGTAAGCAAGTCTGTGGGATGCAGCCTGTTTGGGAGGGGTTTAAAGTGATAACCTGAGGTCGGGGGGACTTTGAAAAAACGTTATTTTGCTGAAGTTATGTTGGAGAAACCCCTGTGACGGAAAACTTGTGTGTGCTTTTAAATAAAAGTGGGCAGGAAGCCCTATGAAGAACATGTTTCCGAGTGGACTCCATCCTTAATGCGCTACCATTGAAGTCATTGGCATCACAGCCACGTCCCCGCCCGCACTGTGATCGAGCTGGCCGGGTTGTGTTCCAGTGCGTTCCAGAGGCCGAACGCTCTGGAACGCACTCTTCATGGTGTGAACATGGTGTGAAATGCGCTACCAACTGATATCATGCTCACCTCCTGAGTGTGCATTTCAGTGTCATATAATAGATCCCTGTATAAGAGTCATGTAAACCTCTGAAGGGCTCTGTGCTTGATACTGATATGGTTACTTGGTTATTGGAAGAAGGGTTGTTTCCAGCAAGAGCTCCGGGACAGACCCAGGTGTACCCTCTTTTTTTCTCCCTAGGACTGCTAACCTGTGCTGCTCTATTCCCCCAACCCTCACAGCATATATAACCAAACCTATTTTACCAATAGCAAGGTCATGATCATACTCAACGAAGATTAAAAAAACAACTTCCACAGAGATAAGTACCCTACCGATACAACCAGAAACCGATGCATATTCTGAGCCATCAGTGTGTGTTTAAATACCAAAAAACACATATGTTTTCTATTGCATGCGTTGTAGTGCACGGAGGTTCAGGTGCATTTGTTTTGAGTGTGTATGTGTGTTAGGGTGCCATTAGAAATGAAGTGTACAGCTCATAGCACTTACATCACATGTCAATGGGATTTGGGGGCTTATTTCTCTAGAAATAGCCAGTTTCAATACGAATAAATGAGAGCACAATGCAACAAGACTACTCCTGGTATACAGAAAAGAAAGACAACAAAATTGTTGTTTCCTACATTGATATGTGAATAGGAAAATATAGCTAGATATCTAAAAAGTTTATATTATTTCATGATGAAACATTAACTCACAATTTAAAAAAAGTATGAGGTTTTTGGCAAGATTAAAAAAAAAGCAAATGAAAAAACAAAAAAACAAGCAAACACAGACTCTGTGAATGGTATTGTGCAAACACTGTAGTCACTCAATAGTAAGTGGAATAGTTTGAAATGGTAATATGTTCACAGTATTGTAGAGGTTTATTTCACTTGTCTTGCCTGTCACTCTGGTGTTAGTATTCTGCTGCGCAAAAGCTGTCTGTTGCCAGTAAAAAAAAAAACAGGTTGATCTGATAAGTAAGCTCCAAAGCTTTCTCTTACCGACTCAAACCTAACTACACTCAAGTGAATTGACTGATTCAAAAAGTATTTATTTGTTTCATGAATCATTCACAATTCACAGGCTTCATGTGTATCTTTTATGTGTCATTTTTACATATTTTCTTTTCTTATTGAGTGTTCTCTCAATAAGACAGGTAATGTGTCAGCACTTCACTGTATTTTTGGTTCTCTAAGTCTATTTTTGCATAATTGATTCAGCATCATTGTAACTCTCTGTACTAGTTATTTCTGCCTCAATGGAACCCATGTTTTTTCATTGGTACTATGAATTATGCAGTTTTTTCCTTTTTGAAGTACTAAAACATATTTTAAATTTTCTCGTACAGGTTTGGAAAAGCTACCCTACATTCTCCCTACTGCTACACTCTGCGAGCTGTGCTGTATGATACATCTGACACCTGCTTGCTTTACACTATACTGTACATCACACACTTCTGACCATTGCAATCCATGTTATTCTGTACTTTACAAATTCTTGGCTACATCACGCTGTATTATATGTTACTTGTTACATAACTGTGACTGCTGCAATTTGTAAGCTGTGCTGTACAGTACATTACATTACATACTCTCAACCAAAATGTTCATTGTCTTAACAGTTCCTGAACGGTCCAAATTCACATATTGAAATTTGACGCCCAAAATATTAGTTTAAGAGTAAGTAGCCATCCAAAATGGCCTACTATCCATTGCATCCAGCCAGTGGGACCAAATGTGTGTAGGGCTAAAACTTGTGAATACATATGTTTCTCAAATGAACCCGTAAATAATGATCTAGAGTCTGATAAGTAGGTAAAGTAATCTAGAGTGGAAGAATCACAAAGTCCCAATATACAGGTGATAGAGTAAGTGTACAGGTTTCTACCGAAAACATTGTTAAGGGTTGTAATTACCCTATTCCAATGTCTCTGTAGTTTGACACGTTGCCAAAGGATGTGTATCAAATTCCCTTGAGGAACAGTTGTTGCAACAGTAGTCATTATGTAGGCCAACTTTATGCAAGAGCTCAGGGGTGCAATATAGTCTATAAAGTTGGTGACAAAGGGACAATGATGCAAGCAAGACAAATTAAAGTTTTTTTAATCCTAGATTTTGTCTGTGAGATGCCCCATTGTGAGACTCCCCATTTTGTTTACAAAGTAGTGGAAATTTAAGCAGAAATTTAGTGAGCAACTGTGCGTAGAAATGAGTAGGGATGAGCAAATCGGCCTGGGTTCAATTTGTGGGTCGAATTCATCACAATAGCTGGAAATGTAAACTATAATTTAAACCACAAAGAAGTCAATGGGGGTCAATCTTGAAAGTCAATTCTGATCATTTTTATCGCTAATAGGCAAGTGATTGTTAAACACAGGGCATCTGGAGATGGGCACTGCTGTGGGGGACATATTATTATATTGTAATATAAATATACATAATATTATTTAGATAAAAAAACCAGTGTATTATTTCAGCTGCAAAAGCCAGAAATGTATGTAAGCACTTCACCAAGGCCACACGTTAGG